>NW_020799142.1:19211354-19282117 GCF_003259725.1 Athene cunicularia
TTTTTTTTTTTTTTTTTTTTTTTCCATTCAGCTTTGGTTTTACATTTTTCTTGATGTCTCTGTCAGACGTTGCCATCTATGGCTGTTCAGTGGTGGCAGGTGGGCCACTGGAATTGTTCTCTGGTGTCCTGCTAGACTGCAGTTTGGCACTGGAGCATCACAGGTAAGTGTAAATTCAGCCAGCTCAGTGGTATAGTTTTGATTCTATTTAGGGAGAAAAATCGTATGTTGGCTCCTGACATTTCCTGGTAGAACTCAACAGTTTCTCTAGAATGGACATTTTTCTCATTTTACTATAGGGTAGAGTAGTAACATCAGACACATAGTCTTACATGCTACCCATATCTAAACTGTGGTCTGATACAGTTAGATATTGATATGAGCTATGAAAAAGCAGACAAGAATCCTTGAGAATACTGTGAAGAAATTATCATTGTTGCCTTCCCTTTCTTTACTATGTGTCATTCTGTTTCATCCTTTCATCCTACCTAAATCTCACAAACAGTGATAGTCAGAAGAGACTAAACACTTTATTTTTTTTAAGGTGCTCTGACTGCACATCCTTCTGCTTTCATCTGGCCAACCTGAGGCTTTCATCTCCATGCTCTAGTGAAGTACACTGGGTCCACTGTCAATTAGAAAACTGATTTCTACCATTCTCATAGATGCCCACATTATGTGCCACAATTCAGTGTTTCCTCTATATGAATTCATATCAACTGAAGAGTTGATTCTAGAGGTATAGTAAGACATCAGTTCTTGAGTGTTTGATATTTAAATATTGAATTATGTTTACATGTTCCTATTAATAGAGGCTGACATTTAGCTGACTACACACTGTGTCAGTTGCTTGAAATTCTTGGATGAGAATAAAATAAACATCATGATTCATTTACTGAAGCTGTAGAAAAAAGTCTTGCAAGAAGTGAAAGATTTAAACTGGAATGACTTCTTTTCCTCTTTTGCAGGCAACATGCTAAAGTTAAACTATGATGTGCTTAGGAGAGGTAGATATGAGTGCAATATAAACATACAGATAGACAGTTGTAGTAATAGTATAGTAGATGAGGCAAACAGTAAGCACAAATAAGTAACACTTAGAAATTTGTAATTTTAAATTTGCAATTTGTAATTTGAAAATACATATACAGGTGAGTAGCACACCACATTGCCTTTATCCAGTGTATGAAATAAAAAGTTTCACTTTTCCTGGGTTAAATCCTTCTAAGTTTATTTTGATGAAGCTCTCCCTGAGATCAAGTGACTAGTCTAAGAGAAGACAAACTCCAAAATATAGTCTACTGTTTGCTTTGCAGAAGTTAAAAATTGATGTTCATGTGGTAGATATTAGTCAATGCATAGCAGACTAATTCTGACTTCAAGCAAACACAAATCAGAACTGACTGTCCTGAAATGTGTGGAGCTACTGAGATGTGAAACTCCTGTTAAATCATGGCGAGACATACAGATGCATTTTTAACTAGGCATATTTTCTCTTTTATTCTGAAACATGGAAGAATAGACACTGAGAGCCACATGGGAAGTATTATTTGAAGTGGAAAAGACCAGGATCAGTTGAGTTATGGGAGCAGCAGATGATATCTACACCATTAACCTGTTCCTAGGTATTCCCATAGGCACAGGAACTCATCAGCACCCATGCTGGCAAAGTGTTCCAATAGTCCCTCCTATACTTCTGGCCCATGGCAACAAATATCTCCCAATAATTCCCTGGAACAGAAGCAATGGTCAGACAGCTTCCCCAGAAGACAGTCTGGATATTACCTTCCCATTCTGGTGAGTAGGAGGACTTAACATTGCAGGGGCTTGCTATTCCATGTCAGCTGGTGTCAGTTCCAGAAAAAGCTTCTGAACATATTTAAGTTATTAATATCGTTGTATCCTTCTAACTATTGTATTTTATGCATTTATGAAGAATTTCAGGCATTTGTTAAAAAAAAAAAAAAAAAAGGAATAGGCATTAATAAATTTGCACACACCACATAGAAAATATTTAGCAAAAGAGAAACTGTTAACATAATCTTTAAAAGAATGAGATTTTGCCTCTTCCTCCAGAGCCCAGTGTTTTCTCTTCATAATTATTGCATTCTTTTACTCCTAAAAGCTTGTCAGAAAATGTTCCTGCTGTGCCCAGCCAGCCTGATTTTCAGAAGAGCTTGCCCCTCTGCATCTCAGAAAGAAAGAAATGCGTGGAAGTCACAGGGATTTTTGGCTTAGACCTCTCAGTGATATGGTGCTTGGTCCCTCCTTACAGGCAGAAAACGTGACACTGTCCTAACTGAAGGAGGAGGCAGAGTTTGGTGTGATATAATTTGCCAAAAACAGAGCTGAAGAGGGTTTTTTTTTGTATAAAATCACAGCTAAAAAAAACAGAAAAGGGTCCATTCTGCAGGATTCTGGGGAAGGATGAGTCCACGAGGATGTACAAGTATAGGGCAGATATTGGGCAATGTCCTGACAGCTATATAGTTTTAGCACATTATTAGTGCAGGTTGACACCAGTAACATAGTTATAAATAAAGATGGCTAAAGAAACAATTTGGAATTGTAAATCTGGAAATCAGGATAGCTCCAGTTCTCTTGAGAGAATACCCCACTAGAGGCAAATTTTGAGGAAGAAGGTTAAACAGTGAGCAGAGTGATGTTAACAAGTCCCTTATTAGTTTTGTGTAACAGTGTGCACTAACATGCATGACTGGGAAGAAATGATGTCAGAGCAACCTCTCTTCTTTTTGCTTTTCTTCCTTCCCTCCTTCCAGATCCTGGCAGCATTCAGTCCTGCACCTGTCATGCTGCAAATCTCAGAGTTGAGTGGCCTACAAACCCAGGTTTTACTTGGGCAGATGCAATTGCAAATCAAGGATTTTAAAAGTAATCATTCATTTTTACACAGCAGAGATGTTTTATTTGAGACACATACTTGCCATGCAACATTTGGTATACCCAACTTGAGGATTACTATATTTGTTTAGGTTGGTTGTCTGATGCGGGAAAAGAAGGCACACCTGACTTTCATAAGAGGATCCCATTGGCAATGCATCTGTTGCTGCTCCTGATATGAAGTCATGCTGCAGCTGTTAGCCTAAACTCTTTTAACATGATTGCCGTATACTGTAAGCTTTTTTTCTTAGAAGGGAGAATATTAATTTATGTCAGAGAAGTGCTGTACATACTAACAATATTCTGTCTTAATGGATTGGAGTTACAATGCAACCTACTGCTCTGCAATATGGACTTCATAAAGAACACGTGAATATGGATACTATGATAAGATTAAGGGTAGTTCTTACTTTATACAGATTTTTGTTACATCTATGTCAGGACGGAATGTTTTGTCTCAATGAAATAAGACCTATTTCCCAATAAAATGTTCTTTCAGTGTGGATCAAAGTTGGTGTAAAGAGTAAAAGTTCTTTTGTGGGTCACTAGTTTCTGGTAGCTGGGTGTGCCTCCCTATGGTTTGGGGACTTTGGGGGAGGGGGTTGTGTCTGGTAATCTTGGGCTAGATAAAAATGCTAGAGAACTTGGAACAGCTAGTGTAATTTTGCCTCTGTTCTTAAGTTGAGTCATCTGAAGTGGCCTGAATTTCTTACACAATATGCTTTATCCCTTGTGTCTATACCGTAGTTATATTTGAGAGAACAAGGTTCATGTGTTGAAAAATGTCGAAGTGCAGCAGAGGTCAAATGTACATACTGTACAGCAAATACTAGAAGTAATTTGTGCACCTGTATTTTTGGAAAATACTTCTTTGTGAGTTACAGTAAAGTGCTTTCTAAAGCTGGGAATGTCTCATTTTTTATTGACTTAAGTTTTCTTTCAGCTTGAAAACTTAAAACTCAAAGGTTAGGTTTAGAAAGTGACTTTTAGTAAGTATTTTTTAGTTTGTTAGCATGAGAAAATATAGATTATCTGAGTGCTTACTTTGATTTAAGAGGATGGATCATTCTTTAAGAACAACATGAAAGCATGTAAATGACAAGAATTAGGCCTTATTATGACATAATTACACCTTTAAAATGATGATAAGGCAAAGCTGTAGCGTCTATGTGTACCTCAGTATAATAACATGTAAGTATCTATTATGAGATAAATAGTTATCATCCTCATTTATGTAAGTTTCCTAAAGACTAAAATGTAAATCTATTACATAAATTTGTCCAACATAAAACCAATTAAATTGGTAAAGGTGTAAACCTAATTAAAATGAGAGTGACTCTGAACAAATGCATAATTCCTGCAGAGGTAGAGAAATGCATACAAAACTATTGCTTAAAGATACAAGTTAATTAAATCTGTAGTTTCTCTATGAATAACTCATCATTCTGAATAAGTGTAGTGTCTGCAGATAAACTTTCATATACAAATTAGGTTGTTCTTTATAGATTTTTTTATATATAACACATGATGAAAAGTATTTTCCTTGGCATATTATGATCAATATCAGCATAAATTCAGTTAAATTTCATAGCATAAGCACTTAGAAATTAAGTAAACGTGACTACAATTTTGGAATTGTAAAATACAGGAATTACAAGATCCTACATACCAACAAATATGACTAAGACATATATTTTGAATCATCTAAGATATGCTGTTCATCTTTTTAAAAAGAAAGAACAATAATATTCAGATGTAACACAGCATTCATGGCCAGAACAGTCTGTTTAATTGTACACTCTGACATTTGAAGCATGTAGGCATTTCAACAGTGTGAAGGACAAACAAATTCACACAAGAAAATCTCTACTCCTCTGATCTAGCTGTATTTTAATTTTACATTGGTAGTCTTGCATTTCTGCATGTTTAGATTTTTCTTCCCCTGTGTAAGGATGACTTTTCTAACATTATGTTTTTAAATCTGACAAGGTCATACAAGCTGAAAAAAAAAGAAGAAGAAGAAGGGTCATCAAAAGGGGAAAAATAACAGAACTATGGTGAAATGGCTCTCTGTTGGCCTTTGTATCGATTCAGAGTGTGTCAAAAGGGTCTTTTGTCGTGCCCCTACCACAGCATACTAATTTGCTAGATCAAGTCTGTCAGAATATCGACTGGAAGTAAAGAACTACAGTGGCAGCTTTTGTGTTTCGTACAGCAGGGAGCCTGTGTGTGAAACAGGATTATCAGGGGGTCATGAAGAGAGTCAAGGGATGTCCATCACTTCCCTTCTGGTAATGTAATGGGGCGGGTGCCTGGATGTGATTAAGATGTAGGACACAGGAGGCATAGCAGTGAACAAATCAGACACACACACATGCAAATCAGGTTGGCTGCTCTCAACCACATATTTTTAATGAAAAATCCAGAGACAGACCAAACAAATATCTAAACAGCTGCATTCAGATTAAATATCAAACAGCCTATTCAGTGCCTGGTGTATGTGTCTGTGTCTGCATCCATGTGTGAATGTATAGAAAATGTACAACACATACAAGAAAGGGTTTAATTTTTTTTCTTGGATTTTCTTTTTTCTTTTTTTCTTTTTTTTTTTTTTTTTATGCAACATTCCAATCTACAAGTGTTTCTTCTATTTCTTTTTACTGTTGAAAATAATGTTGCTGGATGATTACAGAAAACATCCAGGGGATGTACAAAGATAAAATGGTGCTTTGTGCTATGGTTATACATGTACATCACATTCAGATAGGATGCTCATCACTCTGCTGTGGGCTTAGCCTTGACTTAGATGCCATTGTCATTCTAATATGGCATGAGCAAAATATCTTTCTGGAAACTGAGAAAAAAAAAGAAGTATTTGTGTGATTGAACAATGCGTAGCTTGATAAGTGCCTCTTTTTTAAATTGTGTCAGGGAACGTCTGCTTTCTGGAGATGCAGACTGCATCTCTGTAGCTTATGAGAGAGCTGTGAGGAGCTTTGCAGCACACACTGACACGATTTACAATCCTTGTCATCTGCACAATCCATTTTTCCCCAGCATTGTTCCTAATCTTTAATCCTTTATTTCTGAAAATTCGGTGCTAAGTAGGAAAACAACATAAAATGCCAAAACAACAATGGCTTTTACATGTGTGGCATATGAGGGCATGATCCAAGCCCCATGGACTCAGGGAGGAATCTGAACAGGGTCAAGGGGTTTTGCACCAGACTCCAGATTCCTTAGTCCAAGAATAGTTATTTCAGTCAGCCTATAAAAATTTCAGTTGTTCAGAAATGAAAAATTGAAACTTCAAAAAGTCTAAATCTGTTTCCCATTCCCTTTCTACTATATGCTACCATCCATGATTAAGACAGTGTTGAAAGTTAATGGCAGAAACTGTCTCCATTGAGGATCCCTCTATTTTTCCCCCTTTTCCTTTTCTTTTCCTTATTCTTTTCCTTTTCCTCTTTCCTTTTTCTTTTTCAAGCAGCAGGGAAATTTTACCGTTGTTTACACAAAAGGTATTGCTGCGGATGCATTTTGCCCCTTTTGAAGGCAAAACCAAAGCTCTTGTTGGCTGTAATGTGAATAAAGTAGCACCCTGTTTTACATGTAACCACTGTATCCCCTCTAAAAATGGGCTAATTATCTGAGTGCTGCACAACTGATATCCAGTTCAGAGCCAGAGCTTTGTCAGAGGGAGCCAAGGACTGCTCTGCCTGAAGCTGGGTAACAAATGATGTCTCACAAACAGGTCTTGTGGAGGGGCATACCTAGAAATAATGATTTTGATTTAGTATTGCTTACTGAGGTTAAGCACCAATGGTCAGTTGTTATGTAGCCGCTGCACACAGAGGAAAGGGAATTGCAGAAGTCCATACCAGGTGAGCTTTTATTTGTTTCTAATATCTGTTCAACAATGCTGGTGCTGTGAAACGTTCATTACAAGAGGATCTCATGGGAGGATGAAATAATAGTTATTTATTAGAAAATAGCTTTTCTGTGCATATCTCAGGTTGAAGCAACTTGTCATAAAGCATGAATATATGAAAGGAATGATATGAAAATATGAGCCCTGGGACCTGCTCTGACAGGAAAGCCTGACACTTCTTTCAAGGCATGCCATGTGTCCATGCTTTGCCACTAAAAACAACCCTTATTCTGATGAGCAACATTTTCCACTTACTTGTGCCCTAGAACGTTTAAGTTTTAGTTCAGAGTCAGAGACCAGACCTGAGGAAAGCAGAATGGTAAAGGGGACTATTTTTCTGAAAAATGCAATTCTGCAGTATGATTTTCCAAACTTCAGATCTTCTTATCAGGGAGCAAGACTCATGATCCTGGAACTACCCAGATGTAAAGTAACCATAGAGGCTGAGTATTGAAAAAGATACTATTTAATTATTTTAAGAAAAAAAGATATAGGAAACATGTAAGACATTAGTTTGTTTCTTGGGCCTCATGTGAAATGGCAGTGTTATTATGAGGCATACAAGACAGTTGTGCAGGAGATATTGCACAGTATCATGGGCTTCTCAAGCAGACGAAGAGAGTTTTAACTAAAGTTGATGGGGTAGGGGAACCTCAATCCATCCCACTCCTACCAGTTTGACACCAGTGCCAGCAACAGATGCCCAGAGCCTGGAGAGGGATCACAGGTCAGCAGGAGAGCACCTGAAGAGCAGCACAAAGGAATTCTAGCCAGTAAATCAGCTCCATCAGGAGCTCAACTTAAATGTCTCCCATGCAAACACACATAACATGGGGAATAAGAAAGAGGAGTAAGAGATGTGCATGTACCTGTGGGGCTATGATCTCATTGGCATCACAGAGATGGGGTGAGATGACTCCTATGACTGGAGTGTTGGAATGGAAGGTTATGGGCTCTTTAGGAAGGACAGGCAGGGGAGAGGAGGAGGAGGGGGTGTCGCCCTCTATGTCAACAGTGCATGGAGCACAGCCTGGGGATGGATGAGAAGCTGACCAAGACCTTATGGGTCAGAATTAAAAGGAAGGAAGGGACAGGAGATGTTAGAGTGGGGGTCTGCTACAGGTGACCTGACCAAGAAGTCTACACGGATTAGGTCCCCTATAGACAGATAGGAGCAGCCTCACGTTCACAAGCCCTGGTCTTCATGGGAGACTTCAACCACCCTGCTGCCTATTGCAGAGACAACACTGCAGGGCATAAGCAGTCTGAGAAGTTCTTGGAATGAGCTGATGATAACTCCCTTCTCCAAGTGCCAGAAGAACCAGCAAGGAGAGGTGTTATGCTCAACCTTGTTCTCACCAACAAGGAGGGACCGATGGGGAATGTGAAGCTCAAGGGCAGACTTGGCTGCAGTGACCATGAAATGGTGGAGTTCAAGATCCTTTGGGCAGTGAGGAGGGTGCACAGCAGGCTCACGACCCTGGACTTCAGGAGAGCAGACTTTGGCCTCTTCAGTGTAGCATGGCATAAATCTCAAGAAAGCTGATTAATACTCAAGGATCACCTCCTCCACGCTCAGAAGTGATGCATCCTGACAAAGAGGAAGTCAGGCAAAAAGGCCAGGAGGATAAATGCGCAACTCCTGGACAAATTCGGATACAAAAAAGAAGCCTACAGAGGGTGAGCGCAAGGGCAGGTAGTCTGGGAAGAAAGCAGAGAAATAATCCAAGCAGCCAGGGTGTCAGGTTAGGAAGGCCAAAGCTCTGATAGAGCTAAATCTGGCCGAGGGACATCAAGGGCAACTAGAAAATTTTCTATAAGTATGTCAGTGGTAAAAAGAGGACTAGGGAATATGTGGGTCATGTCCGGGAGGAAATGGGAGACCTGGTTACCCAGGATATGGAGAAAGCTCAGGTACTCTATGACCTTTTTGCCTCAGTCTTCACTAACAAATTCCCCAGGCTACATTGCCAAAGTCACAGAAGGCAAAAGCAAGAACTGAGAAAATGAAGAACCATCCACTGTAGGAGAAGATCAGATCTGAGACCATCTAAGGAAACTGAAGGTGCACAAGTCCATGGGACCTGATGGGATGCATCTGTGGGTCCTGAGGGAACTGACAGATAAAGTGGCTAAGCCACTATCCGTCATATTTGAGAAGTCGTGGCAATCTGGTGAAGTGCCCACTGACTGGAAAATGTGAAAATCCCTATTTTTAAAAAGGGAGAAAAGGAAGACTCAGGGAACTACAGGCCAGTCTCACCTCAGTGCATGGCAAGATCATGGAGCAGATCTTCCTGGAAACTATGCTAGAGCACATGGAAAATGTGGAGGTGATTGGTGACAGCCAACATGGCTTCAGTAAGGGCAAATCATGTCTGACGCATCTGGTGGCCTTCTATGACAGGGTTACAACATTGGTGGATAAAGGAAGAGCCACTGACGTTATCTACCTGGACTTGTACAAAACATTTGGCACTATCCCGCATGACATCATTGTCAATAATTTGGAGAGACATGGATATGATGGATAGACCACTTAGTGGATAAGGATTTGTCTGGATGGTCACACTCAAAGAGTTGCAGTGAATGGCTTGATGACCAAGTGGAAAGCAGTGATGAGTGGTGTTCCTTGGGGGTTGGTATTGGGACAGTGCTGTTTAAATTCCTTGTTGGAGCTATAGCCAGTGGGACTGAGTGCACCCTCAACAAGTTCACCAGTGACACCAAGCTGTGTGATGCAGCTGACATGCTGGAGGGAAGGGTTGTGCCATCCAGAGGGACCTGGAAGACTTAAGAAGTGGGACCATGCAAATCTCATGAAGTTCAACAAGGCCAAGTTCAAGGTCCTGCAGATTGGTCAGGACAATCCCAAGCACAAATACAGGCTGGGCAGAGAATGGATTGAGAGCAGCCTTGAGGAGAAGGACTTGGGCATGTTGGTTGACAAGAACATCAACATAACCTGGCAATATGCAACAGCCCAGAAATCCAACCATATTCTGGGCTGCATCAAGAGAATCATGACCAGCAGCTCGAGAGAAGTGATTCTCCCCCTCTACTCTGCTTTCGTGAGACCTCACCTGGAATAATCTGCTGAACTGTGGGACTTCCAGCATAAGAAAGACATGGACTTGATCAAGCAGGTCCAGAGTAGGCCACAAAGATGATTGTGGAACTGGAGCACCTCCTCTATGAGACAGGCTGAGTGAATTGGGCTTGCTCAGCCTGGAGAAGGCTCCAGGGAGACCTTAGAGAGGTCTTCCAGTACTTAAAGGGGGCTACAGGAAAGATGGGGAGGGACTCTTTACCAGGCAGTGTAGTGACAGCATGAGTGGTAATGGTTCTAAACTGAAAGAGGGTAGATTTAGATTAGGTATAAGGAATAAATTCTTCACTGTGAGGATGGTGAGTCCCTGGCACAGGTTTCCCAGAGAAGCTGTGGCTGCCCCCTCCCTGGCAGTGTCCAAGGCCAGGCTGGACGGGGCTTTGAGCAACCTGGGCTAGTGGAAAGTATCCCTGCCAGTGGTGGGGAAATTGAAACTAGATGGTCTTTAATGTTCCTTCCAACACAAACCATTCTGTGATTTTGTCACTTTGATGTGAGGTCTCCAAAGATGGAGGTATGCAGTATATTAAAAGAGGACCAAAGACTGCAAATCAGTAGGATTTGTGATCAGAATGACATAACCTACATGCCATTCTGTGGAAATGGTGGTATATGTGGAAATGAAAAATATTGGTACATATACAGTGCTTGTCTGGGGAGAGAGAGCAATTCTTAGAATTTTGTCTGATGGCTTTCATCTTCTGAAGTTGGAGAAGATGTCAGGGTGGGAAAAGATCATGACTCATCACTAACTGCCAAGGATATGTAATGTGAAGGTCAGAATGTGACCTGATGCAATTGCATGCTCAGTATTATTTCCTTCTGTCTCACTCAGTGAAATTTTAAATGTGACCCACAAGTATTTGAAAAGCAAAAGGAAGATATGTTTTCACAAAAATGAGAAAGAACAGTAGACAATCAAACCCAAGGAAAAAAAAATCTTTATGATGTCAAATTAATACTTGTCATTTTGCAACACAAAGTTTGTTCCCTCCATCTTTTCCCAATCCCCCAAGAGTCAGAGTGACAACTTGCAAATAAAGCTGGGTGTGAAATTTCACAATTATTTTTTGTCTTAAGTCTCTGTCCACCCCTCTAAATCCCTGGATTAAAGCCTATTGCTTGTCATCAAAGACAGTTACAAAACACCCAATAGGAAACAATACACTGTCACTAAGAGTCAGGATTTTTTTTCTTTATTCATGCACAGTCCAACAAAATGTTGGCAATGAGGGAAAAATAAATCTAAATAGAGTTCAAGGAGATGGTAAAATACGACCCATCTGCCTGATCCATGGTTACGGAAAGTGGTATGCCTTAACATCGAATCTGCAGTGTAGCTTTCCCTTTTGCCTCACAGGCATCCCTACACCTGCTTGTTTAGGTCTGAGAACAAAGTAGCTGACTCTAGTTTCCTGGCTGAACTCCAAAGCAAAATATTGTGTTTTGTCTACTTAAAAGTCCCCACCACTTTTACATGTGTATGATATATAATTATTTCCTATTGCTACCTAGAGCTGTATGTCATCAGACAATTGTTTATCTCAGTTCTAGTGACTGCTTTACTTCTATGTGTGTTCATCTGCATATATATGAACATATTTATATTCTAATGAACACACATGTAAAGCAACCCTCATTTATCCTTTACCTATTTCCCAAATGATTTAGGTTTCTGATATGTGTCTGTAAAATGTTTTGTTATATTTATTATTTAATTTTCAGTCATTACAGTACAAGATTCAAATTGTTCTGATGGTATTTGATAATTCTTTTTGTACCCTTTTCACAGTTTTGGACATGATAATTACTTTCTGCATACTGGAAAGGTAGAAGAGCACTATATGTGTTTTGGGTTTTTTCCTGTACAATTTCTGAATTATACATAAGGATTTGGTAAACTGATATCAAGAAAGTTAACCTGCACATTTTAGAGCATTTTCTGAAACAGTCTAAAGTGACTCCTGTGACAAGGATTCTCTTCTCAGAAGGGATCAAAAAGCAGTACAGATTAGTTCATTAATCTGAATTCTAAATGTTAATAACATGTTTAAACAGTTTTCTACCATTGTAGCAATTTATTTGCACACTATGTCAAGAAATTTCCTTTATGGAAATGTGAAATTCCCTACTCTTGGAAAGGACTAGAATATTTTTGGACAGTTGTTGCTCCTTCAGAAACAGCAACAGAGAATTGCTGAGGGTGGGGAAGTACTGAGATGTCATAATTTCATAAATTGGAATATTTTAACTTGAAACAGATCATTGCATTCTGATTTTACTGAATTTTACAGCCCTTGACCTGTGACAAAATAATGAAAAAAAAATCTAAATTTTCTTCTAGTTACAGTCACTGATTTTGTAAGTAGACACTTAAAATATCTAAGTGTCTTGATTTAAGTATATTTAAGTATTGTAAGTAAAACACGTAAGTATCTAAATTAAAATGTTGTATTTTCACAGGGCTTTCAGTTCCATTTAACTGTGGTAGAAATTAGATTCACTTGCTCCAGCTCCCAAAACACATGAAAGTGCAGCACAAAGTCACAGAGCAGGGGTCTGGTTGTGGCTTTGACTAGAAAACATGCCTTCCAGCAGAGACACCGGCATGGATGGCTTGAGGCAGCACCATAGCTTCTTTCCCAAATTAGTGTTCAGAACATGGCATCAGAGAACAAAAGATGGCCATAGATACTCCTGTGCTTTAAATACATATTCACATCCTGCCTGATTGGAAGTATGGCACAGAAACCAATCTTTGAGGCTAACACTCAGAACATTAGACCTGACTGAGCTGTGATGATTCAAAGACCAGCATTTGGACCACGTGGTTATCACTGCAACTGTCTATTTTATATCTGCACACAACAGTCTAAATGTCATAGAAAACCCTCACTTCAGAACAAGGATGGACTGGTACAGTGTTAAGCAATCCAATACTGTATATGACATTATTTCTGCCACAGTGAAAAACACCTTAATAAAGCAAATATACCAGTAGGTCTGTAATAGGTAATGCAAAATGACTGTGGTTATATAGACTAACTGATTAATTACTACACTCTACTGTAACTATACATTACCTTTGAAACACATATGTCTCATTCCTTTCATTTTCTGTTACTTCGATATGTGACTTGTTTCAATAGAGTTGGATTTAGGAAAATGAGGAAAGGGGGACATATTTATGACTAGGTTCTCAGATCTGTCATATTTAGTACAAATAGTAGTAATAGTAGCTGTATCTGTAGAAATAGTAGTAGTACTATTAGGAGCCACAGTGCTAGTATAATATGTCATATAAGTGGACCAGAACATAGGAATTGTGCTATCGCAGAACATAAATTACATTGAATGACTTGAGCGTGCCCAGAGAAGGGCAACGGAGCTGGTGCAGGGTCTGGAGCACAGGTCGTACGAGGAGTGGCTGAGGGAACTGGGGGGGTTTAGTCTGGAGAAGAGGAGGCTGAGGGGAGACCTCATCGCCCTCTACAGCTACCTGAAAGGAGGGTGCAGAGAGCTGGGGGTGAGTCTCTTTAACCTAGTAACAAGCGATAGGACAAGAGGGAATGGCCTCAATTTGCACCAGGGAATGTTTAGACATTAGGATATTAGGAAACATTTCTTTACAGAACAGGTTGTTGGGCATTGGAATGGGCTGCCCAGGGCAGTGGTGGAGTCCCCATCCCTGGAGGTGTTTAAGAGTTGGGTTGACATAGTGCTGAGGGATCTGGTGTAGTTGGGAACTGTCAGTGTGAGGTTAATGCTTGGACTAGATGATCAGTTTTTTCCAACCTTGATGATTCTGTGATAAAACATAACTAGGATAGGAGATAGGGAGGCAATAAAATAAATAACTTAGATCACTAGCCTAGATCTGAGACTGAGCCTATAATTTGGAGTTGCATACTGAAAAGAAATTTCAGACTCATTGCACTGGGAGTCATGATGCTGAACTTCATAAAACATTTCTCCTGGAACAAAGATGTACGCTGTACAAGCAACAGGTGGGGAGATGTTGCAAAGGCACCAGTCTCAGAGGGGGATCTATAAAAGTCAATAAAGAGCAGTTGCTTCTAAGTAGCCAGAAAAGAAACTGTGAATGAGACTGCATCTTAAATCCCACATCTTTCCAGGACTTAGGCCCCTTGAGTATGAGATTCAAGTAAACCTCATTATGTATTTCACCTCCCTGGCCCAGGACTGCCAAGAACAATCTCAAGGCTGTATGGAGATGTGTATATTCCTTGTAGACAGTAGAGCCTACCCCTACTTTGGGGGGAAAAAAAAAAGTTATCAAAGGCCATGCCACTCGTGATAATTCTGTTTTTTAAGTAACATACAGCTCAGAAAGCCATTCTCTTCTACCTGAACAACCTCATATTTACATAATCCACTTCCTGGTTTGAGAACACTGGGAGAATTAACTATCCCTTATAAAATTTTTTTAAGAAAAAATATACTTTCCAAGTGACATGCTGAAGCACTGTTGATGATGTGGAACTACCCCAAATTACTGTCTCCCTGTTATCCTTTGCAAACAGCTATCAGTAATCGATAAGCACTCTTAATGACCTTCACAGCTGCCAGTCTTTCAGTGATGCTAAATTTTTCCTACATCAATGTTTCAACATTTGTTAATAAACAGTTTACTTTGCTTACCAGCATCCATATAACACCCAAAAGTATACACACATGGTACTGAATTATTTCCCATTTCTCTGTAATGCACCTATCCATCTACCCACCTGTTTATCCATCCATCCATCCATCCATCCATCCATCCATCCATCCATCCATCCATCCATCCATCCATCCACCACTCATGCTTTGATATAGGTGGCATTATTCTAGCACTTCGGCACTTTACAGGACAGTGGATTTCTCCTGCCAGTATCCAGAATAGGGAAGCAGTCTCACTCACATTTTACAGTGTCACAGAAGTCACATAAGTGACTGAAGAAGCAACAAACTGTCTTGTCCAAAACTTAATGGAGATCTATGACAGATCTGAGAACCTAGTCATAAAGTATTTTCTTCCACTAATTCAACATACCTTTTCTCAAACTGTTGATAAATCTTTGCTTAGAATTCTTTTGTGGTCCTTGTGGTCTTTTGTTTCTTGGTTAAGCTAAGAATCCTTCAGGCCCACCATGTCTATTGCTGTCTGATACAATGTTCACAAGCACGCTGAATCAATACCTCTTCCTTCCCCTAAATCAGAAATTTGGAAACAATTTCCCTGTTGGCATTTATTCCAGGAATATTCTTGTTTCTGTTTCTAAATATTCTAGTACTGACCATTTCTGTTTCTGACTGCAAATGTCCAAATTCTTTAAACAATATTTTTTAATGAATGTCAGTGTTAATTTCAACTAGTGGCATGACCTGATGTCAGCTTTTGTTTTTCTGCTCTTCCTATTAACTCTGCTTTGAAACACCCTCCTTAATTAATATTGTAATCTCTTGCTCTGAGATAGTTTGTATGTTCTTGAAACATCAAAATGAATTCTTCCTAAGATGACAGTGGTTTAGGTATCTTTCCATTTGTATGATTTTTATGTCAAGTCTACTAGTTAATTGACACAATTTTTAGATCTGTCACCTTGAGTTTCTCCTTTTCTGATATTTTCAGTAAAGCTGGAATGGCTCCACCATTACACCCCAGACCTTCCGCATCTCACTGAAGCTTATAAGAGGAAAAGAGCTGTCAAATTACATTATTCCCGTATCCAATCTCTCACTTCATCTGTCTGGATGACCATAATAACTGCATCATGGAAGTAATCTTTGCACTTCTGGACTTCAACAAATGGGAAAGGTTTATTCACTTTCTGCTCAGGTGTAATCATTGTCATGTACAATAACAACTTAGAGATGAACTACAGCAGAATGAGACAAATGCTGAGAACATCAACTGAGACACTTTCTGTCCAGAGACTAGTATTTCTATTAAAATATTGAAAATATCAAGATGACTTTTATGATAGTCTTCATTTATGGATACAAATTTAGTCTTTCCTAGACACAAGCTCTCATTTTCTTTCTCTCTTAGGACAGTTTAACCTACAGCCAAACAAATGCTACATTGCATGGAAGGAAATAAGTATGAATCCAAGCCAGAAGCAGTTGTTACTCTCCAGAAACTCTCCAGGTTTTTTTCTATTGAAAAATATTTAGATTAAACTCCATAAAAAGTTGTGGGCTATTTTTATTATTGATGTGGTCTGAAATTTCAAACCAAATTAGTTCAGAATTTTTAGACAAGTAATTGTTAGGTAGTTATATCTTCTGAATCTGTCTTGGGAATACAACAGTTGGATTTATTAACAACTTTATAACAGATAGAGTGAGGAAAAAATAATGATTCTAACATTAGAAAAAGAGAAAAATATCTGAATAATCTACCATTATGAGGGAGGCAGGATGCTGATACAATGTTTTTAAGTCATTCAGGATTCAGCAATAGCATTAAGAAATATTTTTCCTTTTTTCTATTTACCGTCCACCTCACAAAGTCTGAATCATTCATAACATGAATTCTGAGATCAGAATTAGGGAAAATCAATTCTTGTACAGTTTTAGGATTTAAGTTCCCAGATTTTCAGTCCAGTTTAATAAGGTCAATTGAATTTCAAAATTTCTGTCAAGAAAACTTTGTGTAAACTGGGTAGGGAAATATGCCTGAATGAAAGGGGTAGTGTTTGCTGAAGATACAAAAATGTAGCCATGTATGCAACAGCAGTTACAGATAATAAAAGTTAAGACCACTTTTTCTACATGTCTTTATTAAAAAAAAAAAAAAAAAAAAAAAAAAGAACAATGAAACCTTTGGATGATACTTTCAAAGCTGTAGCATGAAGAAATACACTGAACAATGTGCCCCCTGATAGGGAGTCTTTTAGAAAGAGAAAAACAGTAGTCCAGAAAATTTGGCCATAACTTGATAATGTATAAAATTTACATTTAGAACAATCTGATACAAGTATATCCCAAGTAGCTAACATAAGACCTGCTAGCACAACCCGTGCTTAGCAGTGGTGTACAAACTCATGAAACCATACAAGTTTTGTTAATAAGTACAGGATCTCGTCCAGTCAAAAATAAAGCATTAAATATTATGAATCACAAGAAGTAAACCTCTCTGAAACAAGAAAGAGCATGCAAATTTACAAAAGAAAAATCCCCAAGTTTTGGAAGACAGTATAGAAGACTAGTGGCCCCCTGCTATGACAAATATGATGTTTCATATGACTACTTCTTCCACTGGAGTAGCAGTAAGGATTTACATGTTCATATTTATTCACGATTAAAATAAGTTATTGATCCAATTCATCATTCTATATTATGAACATTGTATAAAAAAATTAAGTTCACAATGCTTCATTGTTTTAAGTTTTTTGTTTAAATATTCTAAGGTTTTTGTAAAAACTGAATCACTGCTGGGCTTTGCAATTTCTAGTCTATGACTTCTTAATGAGGGCACAGCACAAACTGTACACATGCATAAACACAGACACACGAGGTTGGTTTATTTTTCTATTCAGAAAATGGTAAAAATACATATTTTAATCCTTAAAAAATTCAACTATCCTCAAGTATAAGTGAACATCTGCTTTAATCTAAGAAACATTTTAAACTTCTTGACAGTTACAAGAACTGTAATCCCTTGAGACTAACACTTTTCAGAGAATATTCATATCATGGATGGCTTTATGGTAGGAAACTGCAGTATGCTGTATACAATTGTAAGTGAACACACAGCCTAGTCATCTCCATAAGCTCCGTGAAACCTGCACTTGACTTAGAAAAAATTAGCTGGAAAAGAGAATGAAAAATTCTACTGGGATTTTTACAAAGTCTCTAGGCAGATTATCAGCAGCATTTCCAAAAATCACAATGGGTAATGTCAACTCACTTTATTTTTATGAATTTTCAGTTATAACCCTTGCTTAATAGTGTTCCCAGTTACTAAGGGGAAAATAAGATCAATTTATTAATTCAATTTCCAAAACTCAGGAAAATATAAATTATTCTACATGGCTATTTAACCATGATAAACACTGAATGCCTAAATACCTATCTATGGGTTTGAGTCTGTTGTCATTTAGCTTATCAATTAAGTTACATTTTGTGTTGTATTTTGAACTGAACCAGGCTGTAACATGTGGGTTCACACTTCTTCATGGAGCAGGACCATGATCATTTGCTTTTCCCAAGAACTGACCAGGTGTTCAGCACAATCCTAGGAGCCAGGACATCCCTCTGCCAACACGCCCTACCTCATCTTTAATATAGCCTTCTAATGATACTTTTTCTTTGTTCTATAATACATGAGATTAAACTAGAGTGAAGGTCTATTGCAACATTATAAATTAAAAATACTGTAATACTCATTAACATGCTGTGAGACAGAACATAAACACAGCAGGATTGAGTTAAAAGAATAGTAATGCTTCATTGGCTTAAATGTTCACTAGCCAAACATGGATTCAAGCAGTAACATAACTGGTTTTATTTTTATAAATTCCTACAAGACAAGATCCTTAATCAGAGTTGCTGTGCTCCTCTTTAAAGGTGTTCGATACCCGCATTTCTCATTGAATTTAACGACAAGAGAGCTTGTTCAAATCCTTACCAGTGTCTTATGTCTTTTATGAATAGTCCTAGTATAAATAAGAATTACTAAATGCAATTAAGATAACTTCTTTAAAACATGCAGTAAATTAGGGCAGCTATCTCCAGCAGGCAAGGAAATAAAAATTCTCTGGGACAAGTCTATCTAAAATGTTATGTGTGAAATTTGTCCGTGCCTGTTTAAGTGCATATTATTATCCTTAATAGTAATGATTATCCTTGACAATAATGATTATCCTTGAGGTATATCTCTGTATGTATAAGTATATTGGCGAATGACCAAATCTAAATGAAATATGACAGTCACACAAAGTACTACCGAACAGCTGAGCTGCTGTGATTCAGCTGACAGAAAGATCCTTGTGAATGATGTTAGCACTTTGACATTTAAACACTTACCAAACAACTCTGACTGTTTAGGATGCTACTTCCTCCAGCTTATTTGTCATCAGTCTCCTCCAGGAATTACGCCATATCAGAGCTGCCGAAATGGAACCTGAGCACTTTAGTGCAACATCTACCAGTTTGTTCCTGACAGTCAAAAGAAAAGTTAAGCCAAGATTTTACTGGGCTCTACACTGAAGCACCTAAAAATTGTCCACACAGTGTTTTACAAAAGTATTCATAGTTTTTGAGTACAACATGTTAGCCGCTAGTTCCTTCACCTATCTGAATTTTAAGCTAATGAATTTTATCTCACAGCTGGCAGGGATAGGAAAGTACATTTAGAGAGTTATGTAGCTGAGCTCAGCTTAAAAGCTGTCTTATAAGTCATTTGATTATGTAAGATGGTGTTTTCACAGCCTGAGACAGTTACAATTTTTTACCTTAACTAAAATCTAGAGACACTTTTTGCAAGTTAGCAACTTAATGATTCTGCACAAGCAGCATGATGGATTTTCCAGGTCTGCCAGAATTCTTCCATTTTCTTCCTGCCTTCTTAGGTGTTAACCATTATGTCATTTCAAACAACCCCCCTGGTGATACAGAGAATTATTCTGGTGAGTTTTCTGTCCTTCCACTGCCATATGTTCATAACAAATTATTTCACATGGGCAATTTCATTTTACAAAGCAAGAAAATGTGAATGTACTAGAATGTTTCTAAAGAAAAATCAGATTATTTCCTGGAATTCCTCACCCTTCTTTCAACAAGTTTTGCTTGTCTCATGTGAATTAAGATTTTAGAAATTATTCAGATCCTCTCATCCACTTTGAGTTTGTTATGATAGCCTTATATTCTATTGTTTAAGATTAAATTTCTGTTAATCTCTGTAAGTATACACACAGATAACTCTCATTTAGGGAAAACTGCAAATACCAGAATGAGAGAAATGCCTCTTTTCTCATATGTTCTCTTTGACATGAAATGAAGGAAATACAATTTATCGTGTTTTTCAAAGGCACAAGTCTGTATACTAGTGTGTTGGTTTTGACTGGAATAATTTCCTTCATAGTAGGTAGTATGGGGCTATGGCTTGGAATTGTGCTGAAAACAGTGTTGATAATTCAGGGATGTTTTAGTTACTGCTGAACAGTGCTCATACAGAGCCAAGGCCTTTTCTGCTCCTTACACCACCCACCAGTGAGTAGGTTGGGGGTGCACAAGAAGTTGAGATATGACACGGCTGGGACAGCTGACCCCAGCTGATCAAAGGGATTTCCCACACCATATGATGTCATGCTCAGCATATAGAGCTGAGGGAAGAAGAAGGAAAGAGAGGATGTTAGGGGTGATGGCATTTGTCTTCTCAAGTAACTGTTATGAGTGAATAAGCCCTACTTTCCTGGAGATGTCTGAATATCTGCCTGCTGATAGGAGGTGGGAAATAAATTCCTTATTTTGCTTGGCTTGCATGCAGAGCTTTTTCCCTACCTATTAAACTATTTTAATCACAACCAACGATTTTTCTCACTTTTACCCTTCCAATTCTCTCCCTCATCCCACTGACAGGGAGTGAGTGAGTAGCTGGGTGGGGCTTAGTTGCTAGGTGGGTTTAAACCAAAACAATCTACAGAAGCTTTTCTAGTTGCCCTTGATGTCCCTCGGCCAGATTTAGCTCTATCAGGGCTTTGGCCTTCCTAACCTGACACCCTGGCTGCTTGGATTATTTCTCTGCTTTCCTCCAAGACTACCTGTCCTTGCATTCACCCTCTGTAGGCTTCCTTTTTGTATCCGAATTTGTCCAGGAGTTGCGCATTTATCCTCCTGGCCTTTTTGCCTGACTTCCTCTTTGTCAGGATGCATCACTTCTGAGCGTGGAGGAGGTGATCCTTGAGTATTAATCAGCTTTCTTGAGATTTATGCCATGCTACACTGAAGAGGCCAAAGTCTGCTCTCCTGAAGTCCAGGGCCTGCTGTGCACCCTCCTCACTGCCCAAAGGATCTTGAACTCCACCATTTCATGGTCACTGCAGCCAAGTCTGCCCTTGAGCTTCACATTCCCCATCGGTCCCTCCTTGTTGGTGAGAACAAGGTTGAGCATAACACCTCTCCTTGCTGGTTCTTCTGGCACTTGGAGAAGGGAGTTATCATCAGCTCATTCCAAGAACCTCTCAGACTGCTTATGCCCTGCAGTGTTGTCTCTGCAATAGGCAGCAGGGTGGTTGAAGTCTCTCATGAAGACCAGGGCTTGTGAACGTGAGGCTGCTCCTATCTGTCTGTATTTAATCCTGACCCATAAGGTCTTGGTCAGCCTCTCATCCATCCCCAGGCAGCCCTCTGTGCTATTGAACTGGTCATTGACATAGAGGGTGACACCCCCTCTTCATCTACCCTCTTGTACTGTCTAAAGAGTCTGTAGTTCAGCATTTTATTAAAATAGTCCATCATAAGAACGTTTTCGAAAATATTATTTACCATATTATACCATCATTTTTTGTTCTATTTCAAGAGTAGATTGTTTTAAGACAGTAGATGTGTTTAATGCCACTAGAAATCATATGAAATCTCTAGATATTATCCACCATTCATGGCTCTCTTCCCACCTTCCTGGATTATATCATAGTGTATCAACTACTGTCGAACAAAAGAGCCTGTTCTGCTTACTTAAGAAGTTTAGTTTGAGATTATCCACTTTTTCTTTTGACTCAACTAAGATCATTTCTGTATGTGGTGCTAATGATATCTTTGGAGGTGGCTGAATCTGAATTGTACTTGATTTTGTCACTTGAACTACGTGGCATGCCCATAAACCAAAAATTTCATTATCTGTGGATTGAAATCTGGATTTAACATCCTCGGCCCATTTTTTGATTAGATAATGAAAACCACAGAGGGGTGGATTTAGCGTGATTTTTTACTTCTCCATTTCATTCCATAATCTGTAATTCCATCCTATCCTATCCTATCCTATCCTATCCTATCCTATCCTATCCTATCCTATCCTATCCTATCCTATCCTATCCTATCATCCTATCCTATCCTATCCTATCCCATCCCATCCCATACCATACCATACCACACCTCACTATGCTATGCTACATTGTGCTACACTACGTTGTGCCATACTATACAACAAAATCTTTCTATAAAAACCAGAAAGTACTAGCCATCTACAAAAGGCTTTACTTTCTTCACTAATCCAATAGTCTCACTAACTTCTTTTGCCAGAACTATGTGCTGGTGTGATTATCTACACAAAGGAATGGTGATGTCTACATTTCAAAGGCATGTGTGAGTATCCGTCACACACTGATTTTTTAACCACAAGGGTATCTCAGTACAGACAGACTCAAGCAGCTCCTACAGCCAAGTTGCAGCATGCACTGTGGTCTGACTGGTAGCCTTAGGACCTTAAAATGCAAAGTAGCATACTCAGTAATACAGTGATCACACAGTCCTTATAGACAGATGAGCCATAGTAGTTCTTGTTTTGGTTTTATCTACATATATTTTTAATCTAGTGCTGCCCTTACACAAGGAAAAGCCATAAGATGCAAAGGTCTCATAGCACTGCTTATTGCTTACCTACGCTAATGTTACCTATACAGCATCTCAGATTCAGCTTAACAGGAACCAGCTGTTTCAGAGCACAGTAATAACTTGGCCCTCAGTAGTTCCCTGTGGAGCACTGAGCCATTGATGTACTCTCAATCAATTCCTACACAGTTACATTTCAGTGAGCTATTTAAAGGAAAAGATGACTGTGTAAAGCAAAAGTGATATTCAAAGAGAAGAACAGATTGAGAAATAAATAACTAAATGCAAGCAATATCTGAAGTATTGGAGATAGACCTGGCACCAAGAAGGTGGGAAAAAACAGGGAAGAAAAAACCAAACTATGAAAGACACTAAACTTTGTGGTGGAAATCCTCTGATAAATGAGAAAGAGAGTCACATCATCAGCATTACTTAATATTTTTAATGGTTTTGATGTGGAAAAGCACTTAATTCTTTAGTGTCATTTCCAATTTTTCTGCCTATGCACATGTGCAAAACTTGTCACCAGGATAAGCTAAGTGGACAGGAAAACCACTTGAAGAAGAATACAGTGATTAAAATAATATACTTAATATTTCCAGTTAGGACTTCTGCTATTGCCTTAATAACTATATTATAAAGGTAGTGTGTTCTGGATATTACTGAGCTTAAATAGTCAAAAGAAATATGAAATGCAAGAGATATTCAGATAAAATATTATATAATCTCTGTTAATGGTTTGTTTTTCACTGTAGCTATAACATGCAGTTAACTTCTTGTCCTTGGGCTGTCTTTTAGCATATTTGTTAAGCATGTATTTTAAAATGATTCACAGAATCAAATATATTTTTCAAAACATATACTGCTAGAATTATTTCAATTTTCTTAACATAATTTTCATGGTTAATTAGGAAAGTAAACCAAGGCCATGGGTTTTTTTGATAAAATTGAATGTCTGAAAAGAAAAATAGAATATGTTTTTTAAACAAAAATGGAAAAAAAATTTACTTTTTCCTCACATAAACTGAAATTTATTTTCATTTATTAAGAATATTCATGGGAAAAGCTTTCACTCTTCTTTCTTTCCCTCCTGATATTAACACTTACAAGTGTTTAACTTAATTAACTGCATCATTGCAAATCCAAGGAGTTTAGCAATTTCTTCTAAACAAACCAGTGAACAGCCACTTTCAGAAACTGCTTTTACAGATCACAGTGAAATTCTAACTCCCCAGCGCCAAAATGTAATAACACACAACATTGTGCCACAAAGAGAAAAAGAGCTGAAGATAGAAAGCAAATAAAAACATTGTGGAATTGCAGTCGAAATGAATGTCTTAAATATCCATGGGTTTTTGAACTGTTTTTAACAATGTCCAAATGGTAGCTACTGTAAGTCACAGCCTTTCAAAATATTCGGGTTCCAGTTTGAAGACGTTCTGACAGCAGTGTTAAAAGAACGGATGTGAGTTCAAGGCTGTTAATACTACTGCTTATGGGAAAAAAGCATTCTCTTCCAGAAAACTGTAGTCTAACATAAGCCATTCTATATAAGCTAAAATAGAGCCAAAGTTCAATTTAAAGTGCTGTTGCACACTTTACCAAAGCTCTTGACTTCAGAATTTTTTTCTCAGCTGGGCTTACAAATCCTCTATCTGTTGACCTTCAGAATATGGTGCAAGACCATTTATTCTCTCAGCTTTTTGCTTTTGTGTGTGTCTGAACAAGGTGAGGAAAGAGGAAGGAAGAATCATCCAGGGAAGTCACTGGTGTTTAAGACAGAAGACATGGACAAAAAACGTTCAACTGAAACCGCTGAAGAAAGTAAGAGAGGTAGAATGTAAGTAGTCAAATGCTATTAGCAAGACTACTATAAAACTGGCTAATTTTTTCTGATTTACACTGGTTTGTAGCAAGTACACAATAAATACAGCTTGTATTTGGAGGGAAAATAAATTGTTTCTGATTGCAGCTGGGATTTAAAGTCTTCAGTTTCTGTAGCTGGTTTGAATTGCTGCTCATGAAGTAAAATGCTTGTGATACATATGGAAAAATATTAACCATTACGAATTGATTGACCCAGTATCTTGTTAATATAGTTAGACATAGCAGCATGACTGAAGCATTCAGTATTAACATCAATTAGGAGTTATTTGCTTAAGTTAACTCTGAAATCTCTAGAGAATATTTTTTTATCTAATATGTAGGATTTCCTCATAATCATGCTCCTGAAGTTCCATTATCTCTAAAATAGCACATAGACTAGATGATCTTCAAGGTCTTTTCCAACCTAGATGATTCTGTGACTCTGTGAAAATTACTTTAATACTGGAGGCATATAGTATAAAATCATGCACCAAATATCTGATAGGCTTTTGCCTCGAATGTGACTACTGTTAGAAAGGGCTGCAGACATCTATACTGCGTTCAATTATGTTAAATAGTGGTTTAAAATGTCACTGCTTTTATATCTGTTAGGAAAATAGAATTAAAAATGAAATATTGATAACTATGCTAAATATCTAAAATTTATTTGAGTATATTCTGATGTGTTGTCAGAGAATATTCAATCTGATGCAAAGACTGAAGGAGAAATATTTTAGTCTTAAATTACAAAACCATTTTCGTTTCTTGTTGTTTGACTCTAGTTGTTTCCTGAGGTTCTTCCTGGAGGCTGTGATTCATGGTTCAAAATAATATCAAGCTTTCTGTAGAGCACATGTTTCAAAGAACCTGCTTACTTGTGATCTTACGGTATTCAGAAGATGAGTTGTTACACCTAGAATTTCACAGGCTTAAGCTGCATTTTAAAGATATGCAGATGCATTTTACACATACTTGGCCTTTTAGGGGGCAGTAGTTGAAATTGTTCCAAGGCAGCGCGATCTATTGAGAAAGTTTTGTTCCTTTAAAGCACATAAACAATTAAGTAAGGACAAGAAAAGCAATGTGAATTAGTAGCATTGTAGTTCTTTCACTGACATCATAAATGGCTCCTTTGAATGTTTTGATGTTGTTTTGACATAGAAATCTTACTACACATTGACACATTTTTCTATTTGCAGTTGCTTTGTGTAGTATTCTTTGTGTGCCAAATCATGGTAAAAGGTTGACATTATAAAAGCTAAAATTTTGTATCTTCTCTTGCTCCTACCTATCCATATCCATTAGGGCCTGATCCTACAGATGCTTACAAATAAGAACAATTCTCTGTTATTCTTTGAGAATAACATATGTAAATTTAAGTGAGTGGGGTTGAAACCTGAGCTCACATTAATGAAAAAATTAGCTTCAAACTTTTGAGGCCTGTAATCATCCAAATTAATTATTATTAATCTATAAATTAGCTTTGTAACTGAAACAATTTTACATGAGAAATTGATTCTCTTACATATATATTGTATGTAACAACACCATATTTCTGAATTGCTGAAGAAAGAATGATAACTAGGCAAAGTCTTGGTATTCCCTTTCCTTGAAATACTAAAATTTTGGGTACAGATTTACAAGGGAGCTAACTGCACTGTAGCCCCCTAGGTCATTTGTACGCATTCCCACAGAACCTGATATGTTCACCTGATGCACATGCCCTGTTTAGAGCAGCACTGGATCGTACATGTAGTGCATGATTACATCATGCATTTCCAAATATTTTCAAAGCAAGTAAGCAAGTACCACGGAGTCACACAAACTTTGACTGGAATGAACCTCTGGAGGTCCAGCCTCTCATGTGGAGCAGGACAATCATCAATGGAGTTCAGGTTACTCATGGTTTTCTCTAGCTGAATCTTATAAAAACTTCCAGACAGACTCCACTATCTCCCTAGGTAAATTTCTTAGTGGAAAAACCACCATTGTCCTTTGTTCTTGTTATGTGCCACTACAAGAAAAGCTTGGTTTTGTCACTGGGAACATTTTGGTTAGCAGTAAAAAGCTGTTAACTTTCTCCTCAGCCTTCACCAGATGAAGCAAGCCCAGCTGCCTAAAACCCTCACTCTACAGGCTTTTAGCCATGTTGGGAACCCTCTACTGGATTCCCTCCATTTTCCAAAACACTTCTTGAGCTGAAGCCCCCAAAGTGGCTTCACACAGTATTCCAAGTGTGGCCTTATTGGTCCTGAACAGAGAACACCTTCAGTCTGCTATCTACTCTCCTCCTGATAGTGTCCAGTGTACTTTTTCTTATCCATGCAATTTGCCAAGGATTACCATACAAATCATTCTTGTCCTATTGGAACTGTGGATAGGAGTCCAAAGAAATATCTAACAATTTCTCTTGAATCCACATTGTAGGCCTCCTTTAAATGAGTCAATTGAATAATGCCCCCTAGGAAAAGTATGAAAGATAATGATTGAGGTTTATTTAGAATTTGTGTTAAAATAATAGACGTATAAATCTTAAGTCCAAGGGGACTGATAGATCATTTGGACTGACATCCTGTATGTCAGAGGATAATAATTTTCACTCTGATATACTCTGACCACTATCATACTAATCTCCTTGTTAACATAAGGGTTGCTCCCTTGAAACTGGTTGATGAAGAAGAGTAAAAACAAGCCACACTTACATACAGGAAGAGAAGAGAAAAGAAAAGAAATTAAAATAAGAAAGGCAGGGTTCATCACTTGGGAAATGAACAGCAGACTTGCAAGCAGACAGTAAAAACTTCTGCTGAGAGGAACTTGTAGACTTTTTCTGGATCTTCCTTTGAAGAAGTATTTCTAGAAACACCACGATTTTCCTCATTCTTACATGAATAGTCTTATTTTGCTTCAAGAAAGATATACCTTTCATCATCATCATGTGGTAGAAAGCCCTTGGGAAAAGGCCAATTGTAGAACTATAGTGTCAGGACTGATATGGAAGGCTCATTTAAGATGGACTCAGGTAAATTTCTAATAAGACCTATACTTATAGCTCTACTTTCTTCTAAACTGAAACACCACTTGATGCAAAAGACAGAAGACCAGATAAGATGGACCATCAGAGATGACAAGGTAAATGTCAGGTCTTCTTCCAAAGATATTTTGTGAAGTAATTTTTCATCATTATCTTAGATGACTAAATCTAATATAAACACTTTTTGTTTTCCCCCCTGTTTGAGGTACATGGTACATAACAACTTATAGCTGTTTTGTGATATTATTAGTTGCTTGAGATTATATCTCATAATAGCTAGAAATAGCACTGAGTCTCTCAGATGCTCCTACAGTCAACACATTTTACAAGCAATAAACTACCCTAAAAGGTCAAATTCGTGATCTTTTAATAGATTGCAGTTTTGTTAGAACAATTGTATTTTGTTCTTAAAATATTCCTTCTTTCCATGGTCTAAGTATAAATGTATTTGCTAGACCATTTATCTGTCTCTGTTTATTTACATATACATGCAGCTTCAGGTGTGAAATCATAAAATATCTAGATGCACTTACTGACTTACCTTTTTCATGCAGAGACTGATCAGTCTGGCTTTTCTAAAAGACTGGCAGTGCTCACAACCAGTCCTGGCACTGCTTTGATTTTCACTGGTTCTCAGTTGCCTTTAAAAAGTGATATTGATACAATAGGACTGGTATGAAAGCATGAAGGAAAAGGTTCCAATAGTGATTTTCTCAAATTTTAAAGCTTAAAAAAGAGAGACAGTTCTATGATTCAGTACTGACAGAAGCTGGATGTTATATCCTGTGACTGTACGCTACATGTGAAAATGGCCAATGACCACTGTTGGATTCCTGATTGACTGTTGTCCCTGTTAATGAAATTATATAATGAAAACAAATAAAACCACTTTGACTTAGAAAAAAAATAGTTACAGATATTAAAGGATGTGGTGAACCTTCCAAAGTTTTGAACTGAGGAAAAACTACCCAGTGATCAGAAGAATGAACATGCTCCATAGGATCCCTTACAGACTGGACTGAAGAACTGTTCATTCCAAAATCAATGAGATCATAATTATTTGAATGGTGTTATCACTCAAAGAAGAATCAGTAAAGAAATGCAGGTACTCACTCTATTCACTTGTGTATAAAATGATTGACAATCTACATGTATAAATGAAATATAGCATTCATAGTCTAAGGTTTTTACACTATATATATGGTTTTATGTTTAAAACCCACTTCTTTCATATAGGTAAGTTGAGAGAAGAGTAGGGAGGCAGATGAACTCTTTAGGTTTTGTACAAGTAAATGAAATGTACTTTTTCTGCCACCTGTGTTTGTCTCAAGATGGTAAGTGGCTCATCTGTTTCAGGTTGTAAGTAAATAGTTCAGCACATTTTTTTAATTGGTGGTGAGTATATTTAAGACAACAGACTGAAAGGGTGATCTATTTCTTTGTTACAGTGTTTAGTAATATATGCGATTTTCAGACTTCTCTGGACTGTGGGTTTAGATGACGGGCTGTTTCTCTATTTAGCTGTACATAATGGTTTGAAAGCTGATAATGACTGATAGCTGATAATAGCATCAGAAAGTGTGTTCTGGTGGCCACAATCATCCAGAAAATCTTTCTTGCATGAATCATGCTAATGAGGATAAACTTGAATACTTATGGTTTCTATGTTTAATAGTGTCAGAATAAACAAAAAACCAACCTCCCATCTGCTCCCAACACTTTTTCTCTTGTGTGTAAATGTATCACAGGTCTGTTTCAGAAGCACTGATTTATAGATTTTCAAAACTTTGAAAAATACTTCCTGATAAATGTTAAAATGATATGTCAAACCAAACACTTAAAATATATATTAGCATGTGCACTAAATGATGTTTTAGACCTGTTCAGACAATAATGCACTATATTATGTATATCTTGACATAGTAAAAGATACCTTTTTCCATCTCATTGTGACTATGGTATGTTACTTCAAGAACAGCCTCTAAAATCTTCATGTCCTGAGCAGCATCAGAAGATTCCTGATTTCTCTGAACAGACTTGAAAAATTAAGAAATTAATGTCTATCCCTTTCTCTAGCCATGAAATTTTCTTTTATTCCCTAATTAATTAAAAAAAATCCATTAATTCACTTGAGAGACTAGCCTTTTAGAGACAATAAAAAAGACCAGTAACTAGGCAATTTTTCAGGGTTTATGAGTTATTGTATGAAATGAAATCATCATATTTCCACAAAATTTGAAATTTTGAAACATGAGCAAACAATTATGATCCAAAAAGTTTTCCTGTCCCTAAGAGTAATTGATGCCCAGCTTTGTCTCATGCTTGGTGACAGCAATATTTCAACATCCCAGATTCCAGATGCTGAAATCTACCAGCAACATTGCTTGAGAACCACGCTTGAGATTTGTTTAAAAATTCAGTGAATCCATGACAAGAGCAGGGCACAAGTGAATCTTCTTTATTTAAATAACCATTGCACAGGAAAATTTCCAGTAACCTTTACATTTATATCTTTACAATAAACCATATTCCTGGCCTCAAGTATATAAACCTGTAGACCTGAAAAATCAAACCGTAACAAGGCAGTATGTTTTATGTGTAGCAAAGCTATTTTTGGCCAAGCATCTACTTATAAACCTTTCTCCACTTTTTATTTTTCTCCTTCTCTATCTCTGCCCAGTTGCATTCATGACAACTAATTCATTTGAAATTAGAGATGAGACAAACAAAACCAGGTTTTTTTAACATTCTAGTATTTCCCTGAAATATTTCTGAAAGACTCACAGTAATGTATGTCAATACATATACAAAATACATGATTGTGTGGGGTGCTAGAGAGGTTTTCCTGGCATGAGTATGTACTGACCTACATAATTCATGAACAGTAAAGAATAGGACCATTATATGCAGCAAAATGAAGACAGCATTGAATACTACCAAACTTCATAATGTGTCTGTAGCGAGCTTAGCTTTTCAGAGAATCAAATAGATTTTATTCAAAGCTTAGAAAGTACAAGGTCAACCAGATTATTAAAATGAGTATACAATAAACAGATAGATTCATGCCTAGTACTGAAATTCATACAGAACTTCATTGGGTTAAGTGGTAGGTCCAGCTGTGTGAAAAATGTCAGCATTTGGCCCCTTGCCACAAGCCATTTTAGAAACATCTCTATTATTTTTCCAAAGGCTGCCAGGGCAGTTCACAATACAGTGCCAAATGATCCACCTTTTCCACTTCATGTTGTGCACCAGATGTTGATACTTTTACAGACACTAAGTACCCTTTATTCCATAAGTATATAGTTTCACAGCAATATGGCCCTTAGTGATCTTTCCTGTTGTGCATCCTTTTACTCCAGATAATGTCTAAAGAATCGAACTTTCTAATTGACTTCTCAGATAACAAGCTGCTGCATTTTGGTGGCTGCAACTGAAGAGTCTGCCTGTATTAAGGCATTAGTAATGTATTAGAAAAAACCCTAAGTTGATTACTGTGCTTGAAAGACCATGGACCCACTGTATTTCTCCTTAATGTATCTTTATATTGTAGTAGAATAAAGGCAGTTATTTGAAAGTAGTTTGGGGATCAACCATGTCAATTCAGTTGTCACCCCAAAGTACTTGTCTGTCAACAGGTATGATCTCAGTCAGCAGCAAATAATAAACTATTTTAAATTAGCCTGTTTAGCAGTTTGAATTATGCATTGTCTTCATGTACAGATAATTGTAACAGGTATATATGTATAGTGACAGCCACATGTTAGACTGATAAATGTCAAATTGGCACCACAGATAAGAGGGAGTTTTACACTTTGTTTAAATAGAGAGATGTTTACTAACAGCTAAGTGCAATGGAGGACAGGGCCTGCTGGGAAGAGACACCTCTACATAAATATGGAAAGGAAGAACCTTATGCTAATTAAAAAACAGTCTCCTGTTATAAAAGTTAATAAGTGATTTTACAGGGAGATTCAGAAAGATTAAACAGGTCTTAGATCTCCTAGAAAACCTGAAAAAAGAGTGAGCATTTTAGGATTCTCTTCTGAGACCCTTTGTCAAGACAAGAGTGCCATGCAAAGACTGTTGCCAGGATGATGGGAAAACGGACTTTCTGGTCTAATCTTTGTGTAAGTTATGAACAATTTGCCTTTACCTTCACTTATGCTTTTACTAAAAAAAAAATATAACTTTGTTATTATGAATAGAACAAATTAATAGTTTTATATACTCAGCTTTTTTTAAGTTAACTGGAATTCAAGGTAACTGAGTAACAGTTACCAGCAAGGATTCCTTGACTAGGTGCAGCAAATTCAGGTGCTGGGACACCTGACACACTATAACAAGTGCCCTAGCTCCTCTGCCTATCATCTACTTTAAGAGGATGAGTGTTTCTTTAAGGTGCATGGGCCAAGTGAAGGAAAAGCACACCTGGACAAAAGGCAGAAACATCTTGACATGATTGCTGAAATTAAAGGCTCTCTGGCATGCAGTAAGATATTAGGGTACACAACTCTACTACAAGATTCACAGGAAGCATGTCATAATAATAGTCCTTGTGAAATATTCTCCCCACTATTTCTAAACAAAACATGTTTTGTTTTACTAATAATCTGATCAAGGTTGATTTAAAAGCTTCAGAAATCAATGGAGAGTTTTCCCTTGACAGTAGTGCACTTAAAATCCATGTCATCAGAAGTGGGAAAAAGTATGCAGCAAATTTAGAGGGATACAGTCTTCACAGGCAAAACCTGAACAAGCAGAAATATTATTTAATCTAATGTTCTACCATTCAATAATCCAGGGTTACATTGTGTTTGATGGAAGTGTACCTAGGAGAAACCCATATTTTCTGGATCCGAGAACTTCAAAACATAAAGGTTTTGCCATGGCAATTAGTGGAGGCAATAATTTCCACTTTGAATTTGTCTATATTAACACTCATCTGGGTGTTCTCAGAGTGTTCTGAGAACAGCAATTCTTCATCAGCAATGTCAAAATCATCTTTTAAGAAATATGCATTTATGTTAGAAATACGCATCTTAGCTCATAGACACATGAACAAGGTATGTACTTCAGATCTCTGGAAAGAGGAGTTCCCAGCTTGTAAATATACTATATTTCTTAGCTTAAGCAAAATGACAGTTAAGTACAGTCTATGGGTGCAAATAAAATGTTCCCTATTAATAAATAAAGTACCTGTCTCTGAAAGGTAAATGGTATCTTGTATTCATTAATAAAGTGCTCTATTATCACTCAGTTCCATAGAGATGATTTTTTGTAGTGGTGGGGTCAGAAGATCCGACATTCCAAAGGTGATACATCTGTGGAAGCCTTTCAAGCATTCAGATAAAGCATGTTCAACAAGCTTTCTAACATGATCACAAGACTATTTTCTTTCTATCCCTAACTTGTTTTGTTTATTATCAGAGCAGGTGTTTTATAACAATTAGAGGTTCTGATGCAACCTTATCTCAGAGAGGTAAGCAAATAGAGCAAGTACACTACCAATTCATAGAGGATACTTTTTCCATTTTAGAAGGGCCATCTGGTAACTCAAAAGAAAATGTAGCTGAAAGCTTCATACTTTTCTCTGAATAGAGTGACAGAATTAGTGCCACCCCTCTGGAAGTATTAGTGTTATATTAAGTGGGTTTTCTGTACCTTTGTTTCTTTTGTGGGTCTGGAAAAGCACTTTGACATTTTACCATATGCACAGTGTATTATGTATCAAGGAACCAGTAAATATTACTAAAGGGTTTTAGCTGGTTTTGTTTTTAGAAAGGGAAGGTAGTTTTGTTGATGCTGGTTCCTTTCGCACAGATTTACCAATATGTTCCTTTATTCTCCTTTTGCATTGGAACAAAACCTTAATTTCATATATCAGTGCAAATTAATTCTTTGGCGTCACTAACCTAGGAGGTCCTCTGGGACCAGCTATATGCAGGACTGCCTTTTTACAAGCATTGCAATCATGGATATATAATTAGGTAAACTGATAAATGGTGGTAGCTGTAAGAAGATTAAATATTTTTTGCTCTTTACATGGCACATATGTTTTGCACAAATATTGCCTCATCTTTCTTTGTTTCTACTCTTCATCATTGCAGAACTGATTAACTAATTGATTGATTGTGGTAATTCATAGTAATCTTTTTATTCACAGTAGGTTGCACTGTCTTGCCAGGAATGGCAAAAGAGCACTCTAAAAAGAAAAAATTCAGGCAGGTACTCTACATAGGATTTCTGGATTACTTCTGGATGTCTTTGTGGGATTTCTTTAGGAGCAAGTGCTGGAACTGTAAAATCACCAAAACTTTCTGGCTAGCAGGGACCTTGGGAGGATATCTGGTCCCACCTCCTTTCAAAAACAGGGTCGATACTGAATTCAGACCAGGATGTTTAGGGTTTTGTCTAGTCTGGTCTTAAAAACTTCAAGGATGGAAGATGTCCAGCCACTCTGGAGATCTTGTTCCAACATGTAAGATCACAGGGTGTTAATGTAATCCTCCATGGAGGAATTCCACTGGAAATATAAGTTCATCCATTCTGACATCATTTGCTAGCTCTAGGAATCCTCCTGCCCAGCAAATAAAAACCAATAATTTGCACTGCTATGTTTCCTGATACTGAATTCTTCAGGAATGATGAGCTCCATCATTAGAAGCATATTGATTTTCTCTGATAGTTCTCAGTCAGGACTAAAGGAGAAATATATTTTTTGCTTTTCGTAGAGAATTTTTTTTCCATGCATACAATAGCATACATTTGCAAGATTATCATTCCACAACCTAAACAGTTTTGCTCTCTCTCTGCAAGAATATATGGTCTCAGAATTTACTCAGCGTGGATCACCTCTTCTCTGTCTCTCTGAAATATTTGTATGTAGGATAAAAAGGTAAGAATGCCATGGACTGAGTTTGAATGGATGTTATCATCCATACCTGACCATTCAGATGACATTGGCAACCTGTTTTTTGATTTTGTTACAGGCAGAATGCAATTCAGCTGTAGATGACCTTGATTGCAGACAGAGTAAAAAAATCTGTTTCTCTAATCCTGATTAATTTTACTTAACACTAGCAATTAACTGAGCAGTTTGTCTGAATAACATACACATCCTGATCTTCACCTATAGCCAATGGAAAGATATGTACACCACTAGAAATTTATTCAGATTTATGTAGACCTTTGTAAATTAAGTATGATTATTACTCAAAACTAAAGACCCTTGTTATGTGTGATGGATGAATGCTACACTTGAATCTGTTTTTCCCTTTTGCTACGGATTCAAAAGTTGTCCCCTGTGATGCACCAGCAGTGATTCAAAATGATAATGCATCATTATTCAGGAAAAAACTGCCTTTTGCAATGGAACATACAACTTTTCAAAGAAATCAGTCTGTAAACTCAGGCTAAGATTTTCTCAATAATATGTGCTCAGACAGAAAGTACAGCTGGCTGGTTTATGGGAACAAAATGTTTAACATCAGTGCAGTAAATAAGCATACCAATTTTGTTTGAGCGCATCCAAAACAAAATATTTGTTTTAAATTTATTCATGGAGAAAATTGTCAAAATCAAGTTTAATCTGCAAGAGAAATCAAACAAAAAGTATTGATTTATTTATACATCTGATTCAGCAAGCCTTTAGCCTTGTTCTTGGATCACTGTTCTTTTTTCAATTCTGTTGTAATCCCTCATCATTGTTTTAAATCAGACTAGAGACTCTACATAGAAAATCTCAGGTTGTGTACATAGAAAAACAAGACTATGCTCAGCAGCCATATATGACCATGTTCCTGTTTCATCTACAGTACAGCTATGTGCCAAAAATAGCAACCGGCTGTAGTTTTCCAGGGGAGTGTTTCCATCAGACCATCCTTTCTCTGATGTATTTCTCTGCCTCATTTACAACATAGTTGCCAATTTGTACAGTAGAAACAGGAGTTTAAATGAAGCAGTTCTATTTCACTTAAAAACATCTTTTTTTTTTTTTTTTTTCCCAGAGATACTGACACGTAGAATATGTCAGCCATTTTTTGCAATAAGCATTTGGTATATGATCATATACATTTGAAACTCAAGATCATCACAGATACCAGCATCAGAACATCACCTCCCACATCAAGACAAAAAGTCTCCTTCTTTGACATGTCATTGACAAAAATAACCATAAGCAGTATGTAAGTGTTTTTAAAGTGCTACACAGCCATTCCTCTCCCAGAAAATAAATTAAAATTCAGCTAAACAAAACATTATGGTGAGTAGCCAGTTTACCCACTGAGTAAAGGTGACAATATTATTAAACTGGTAAATAAAATAGAATGGAATGGAAGGGAATCAAATAGTTCATTCTATTGTAGTCGTTGTTGTAATTTCTTTAATACTATGGGAAATCTCAGGAACATATTTAAACAACAATAAGGCAGAAATCCTGAAATTTAAAAAAAAAAAAAAGCATAGATATCCTAATATCTGGTACCCCCCCAACAGATAGAGCAATAAAATAAAAATTGGGTTTGCATGCACATTAGATTTTGCAGCATTCCTGATTTTGTGTCCATAATGGCCAAAGCAATGCAAATTAAATTCTTATTCCTTTCTACAGATAGAGAAGTGTTATGTACCAGTCTTTATTTTTCTCATAAATGTGTAAATTTCTCATGTTGAAATAGTCATTTAAAAGAGGACTACTCTGGTTTTAACTGGAATAAAAAAATAAATCTCTCACACTTTGCAATAAAAAAAAAAAAAAAAAAACCTAGTAAAATACCCTTCTCTAACTATGATGCACTGCTGGTTTTCTGTATTGTGATCCTCCTGAAAATAGAAACTTTATGTTTAATTGATTTATTTGTAATGATTCTGGCTCAGAGAAGAGACTCTTTGAAGCTGATTGATTACTGCAACAAGCTTAAGATTTCATACCACAACAAACCTTTTTGTACTAATAAACAGTGGGACAATAAAGCTCTGGGGCATGGTGTTTCCCTTCACATTAAAGTGAGGATTTGCAACATAAGTATGTGAGGGACATAGTTTATGTGCTCCCAAGAAGCAGACATAATGAACTATTTCTTTTAATGGCAGATTATCCCTGTTTCTATTTCCTGGAGTGAAGACCTCGCAAATTGATGTATCTGTCCTCTGAGGTTTTCAGAGAGGCATTATGGCATTTTAAAATATTAATATGAGAGTACATTTAGCTGAAAGTAGCTAGTCTGGTAGTCTCTTGTGGCTGCCATACAGGTCACCAGAGACCTCCTGTCTCTCAAGGCAAATGATTTACTCTAAGTGTATCATTAAGATATACTTTTTTGGAATTTATGATAGTGCTTTCTTACCAAGTTATACCTTTTCTATAAAAATTTAAGCATTTTTATGCTATTTTCTCCTTTCACTCACTGTTCCTTAAAAACCTGGTCAGTGTCACAGGCAAATTGAAAGTGCCACCCCCTGCACTGCAGTAGTGGGTCTGTGTTGAACACTGATTAGCTAGGACTGGATGTCACATCTTGTTATAACTTTACATAGCTGAAAAATTTCCTCGGAGATTTGTAAAGAACTGCAATTATTCCTCCAATGGAAGAAAAGAAAAAAGAAAGAAAAGAAAAAGAAAAAGAAAAAGAAAAAGAAAAGAAAAGAAAAGAAAAGAAAAGAAAAGAAAAGAAAAGAAAAGAAAAGAAAAGAAAAGAAAAGAAAAGAAAAGAAAAGAAAAGAAAAGAAAAGAAAAGAAAAGAAAAGAAAAGAAAAGAAAAGAAAAGAAAAAAAGGAGACTCAAATGCTATAAATGTCTAGATGCAAGATGTAGAAAAATATTAATCAAAACCATAGATACCAACAGAACAGCCTAAGAAGTTTCCTGTTATGATGAACCTAATAGTTAATATATGGTAATGTTTGCTTCATATTTTCTACTAGATGACAGAGGATACCAAGTATGAGTTTGTGACCTTCAGAACTTCATCAACTCCGTGTTATTAAAAAAGGTCAAGAAAGTAGAAAAATCTCATTGCTGAAATTGTACTAGATTTGATACTTTCACATTTATGTATAAACACAAATACATTATCTTTTACCTTTTCACAGGTGGCAAAGAGCATGTGATTCTTTGGACATCATGGAGATAGTTAAGAAGATGAAGTTTTCACAGTGAGCTTGTTTTCTGGAGGCCAGACCCATGGCCAGCTAAAGTCAGTGTTACACTTCACAAGTTCAGGATCATGACCTGAAAGATTAGAGGAGCTAACTTAAATACTGGTCTTTGTTTTCTGTCTTGAACTATTTAAACCAAAACTGGTCTAAAGAAAAGTAACACTGTAATATACCAGCTGAAGTGCAGTCTTTCTATGTTTATAGTACCACATTTGAAGCATACCAGGCAGATTTCTCTCTCTGTTTCTTTATTTTGGTTTAGTCACATATGGAAGGAGAGAAATACAGAGCTTATATTTGAATTCAATCAAGAAACTGAAGCCTCAGAGATGGAGTAATGGGTTTAGTGTCATCTCAAAAAAATTCATCAAAATATAAACTAAATAATTTTTGAGAATCCTTGCATTTCCCACATAGTTTAAAACCATGTTTATAACTTAGTACAGACTCTAAAAATGTTGAGAAAGAACACAGTCCCTTCAACTTCAGATGGTTTATGTCAGCTGACATCTTGGTCCCAGGTATGTGTGTCACAGTTTTACTGCCCATTTCTTTAAGCGCTAGTGTTCTCTCCAGCATGTGCAGTGGAGAGAAGCAGATGGGCCTGTGTTAAGGGCAGAAGACCCTGGGGTGTCTGCATGCGGGAGAAATGCATCCATGTGGCTCCATAGCAAGGCATTAGATAGCTGCCACCTGCTCCTTCGTACCACTGCAATGGTAAGCAATCCACTACAGAAGACGATGGAGAGGCAAGTAGGGAATAGTTACAATCAGCCATCCTACATGATGCATTTCTTTTCCAAAGCTGTGGGATTTTAGATAGCTTTACAGTTAATGCCAAGTCAACATTAATTTCAAATCCCTTGAACCGCACTGAGGGAGCTCACCATGGGCACAGCTGTGGCCACAAGCCTCATGGCATTTCAGTAACCGAGCCAGAGGTGGCATGGCACAAGCAGCCCGAGTCTTGCAGAGGGGCAGCATGTGGAGCCATGTGGTAGTTTTCTGCTGGTTCTCCCCAGTGTAAAACCCACCTGTGCTATGCTTCATGCACTTTCTCATCTGTATCTAAGGCAGATTGCATGGCCCTTCACATCTGTAGTGGGAAACTGAAAAATATTTAGAACTACCTGTTTTGAGATGTAAAACAAGGTCAGTCTTAATTTTAAGTTAACCTACGGTAAATTGTTTCCTGTTTTCAGTTATCATCTTGACTGCTGTGTGTAAAAAAATGTGATAAAATTCACACACTTAAAATTGACCAGAGAATTTTTTTCTTAATGCTTTTAGCTATTAATTATGATACAGTGTCAAATTCTTATGAAAAATAGAATAGTGCCTAAAAAATATGTTCACAAACTGAAAAGAAAAATTAATAGAAATTTTTAAAATATACTTTGGGCCCAAAATTTTAAATTTCTGAACATTTTCAAATTTTTAGAGGTCATTTTTTAATTTTAGTTTTACATTATTCTGACCCTTCTAGCTTTTCAAGAAACAAAGACTTTCCTTTTCTCATGGCAAAACATAAAAAAGGAATAAAAACACTTCACAGAAATAGGAGGGAAAAAGAGAAAGAGAAGGAAAATAAAAGGTGAAAAAAAATTTTTAAAAGACTGGAATACTGAATAATGACCAAACTCAAACTATTCACACAGTCAAAATTTTCACAAAAATTATCAGATAAAGCAAACACAATGGACTCTCTAGATATACACAGAATGATTTGTCAGCTTTCTAATTTTTGAGCAAATCCATTGATATAAAAGTATTTCAGATGGCTAAATAACATTTCAGACAAGTTTTATAATGGCCTTTAGAGGAACTGTAAGAGACAAAGTATTTAATTTCTGAGATTGTTTTACACATAATTTAATTTGCCTGGACACATCTGTATTTCTGTGTTAATTAAAATGTTTGGAATAGACCAGCAAGGACCATAATTGTAATAGGAAGTCCTGAATAATACAGACAGTCCTACCCTTCCATTTACCCATATTCAGTTCTCAGAAACATTTCTGAGGATGATGTTATTAAATATTTCTTAACTAGCTATGTATAATTCCATTTTCTACAGCTAGACAATCCACATCATCAGAAGTGTAAAGGTTGTTGGATACACTTTTGATTAATTTCTTCCATTTTTCAATAATTTTTTTTTTTTTAAACGTTTTTTGAATACAGAAATATATACTGTTCCAGATTTGGCTAATGGCACACACACACACATATATATATAAAATAGATATGGTTTATGTATAAGTGTAAAAAACCCTGATGATGCTGTTACCGCACAGCAAATCACAAAGAGGTCCCGATAGCAAACATTACAAATAATTTTATCTTTCTCTATTTCATCTATGTCAATCGTGAATACAAATAACCATGTTTAATTCCATGTTTAAATTGGTGGAAGAAGATATCTTAAGCAGTCTCCTTCAATATGATATCAGAAAAAATAACAGTGACAGCTCCTGCAATGATAAGTGTGAGTGCTTCACTTACAGAACAGATAATACAGGGATCTTGTCAACTGTAGCATGTGGGACAGCAGCATCAGAGTGCACCCAGGCTCTTTTTGGTGTAGTGAGGGAGCACTTGTACCTTCTCCTGCCTGTCAAATGTTTAGAGTGCATCCTAAGTGGTATTGAAGGGATTTTTATCAGCAATCGGTTCAAATAAGTTAAGCACTTTACCTTCCTAAAATCTAATCTTAAATTCATCTTTAAATTTAACTTCAGCCAGAAGGTTGAACATTACCTTTAAAAAAAACAAACAAACCAAGAGAGCAATGAGAATTAAAGAGACTGTTAAAACTTCTTTTTGATATTTATTATTCTCATATGTCCTGAATATTAGCAATAAAAGTAGTTATGTCTGAGGATAGTGGTCTTTTCTTAACAACTATATTTGATATTCAAGAAGAAAGAACAAGTAATTTTCTAGGTACTTACAATGGAAACTGTACCTATGTACATATCAAAAACATTTGGTCTTCATTAAATCCTTATCAGTGTCTATTGTGTATGAAAGGAATGGAGATGTTCAACATCTTTAAATGTCTTCTTAAGTATCAGTACTTTCTTGCATCTGCCTGTGCAAATCTGCATGGTTTAGTCCATAACTGATGGTGCTGTCTCAGGACTGGGGCTGCTTGTGCCATTCCTCATGAGGAACAGATAGCTGCTTCTGGGCTTGCAGGGAGTTCTGAATGTCCACCTAACAGCTAAACCTGGTCCTAGATGAGATCAGTCAAGTATTATTGTGGAAATATTGTATGACAGACAAGTAATCTTCAGTTCAACTCTACATTACTGGTTACTATTCACTCAGTAAAAGAATAATTCTCTCTGTTGGAACAGTGAGTGTGTAAAGCTCTAGAGCTTTCATTATTCAAGAGGTCAGAGACAGGGCTGGATTCATCACCTAGTTGCAGTTATCTTAAACTAATATAACCAGTATGAAATATCTGTTTCTGCTCTTTGACAGTTAGTGAACTGACTCAAGCATCCAAAGGGCAATCTATACATTTATCTTTGATATTGCTGTTATGAAAGGTGAACCCCTGCCCAGGCATACTGATTTCTATGGTGACTGTAGAAGGAAGCTGGAGAACTACCTCAGACCAACTTGCAGCAACTAAAGTCATGTGGGATGAAGCTCAGCCTGACTGTCACAAAAATGTCTTTTGACTTTAAACCTCTGCTTGTAGATTTTTGCCTGTATGTTTCGATTGCCAGTTTTACCTTACGTAGAGAAAAATCCCTGCAGAATGTAGGTCAACACTCCATGTTGAAGTGAGACTCCTACTAACTTCAGCAGAGTAGAATATGACTGTGTATGTTTTATTGGTGCAATAATCAACAGCTGATTTTTTATTAAAAAACATGTATTTAAACTTCCTTTAAGGATGAGAGGATACCAAATACATGGACTATGAGACAGATATGTACCTATTTCCAAAGTTGTATCTCGTTCTGGAAATTTATTTTCAAGCCTTGAGTCTGTTGTTTCAGAGATATCAATCAAAATTTGCTCTAGATTTCATTGTGGTGAGTGCAATTGCTCTTATTTTGCACCAAGACATGACAGAAGAATCAGTTAATATCACTGTTGTACTCCTGCACATTCTCACTTTGTGCAAAATGGAATTTCCCAATACAACTACTTAGAGGTTGTCCTTAGTTTCGTATCATATGTCTAAAATTAATTTTTAACATTATGAGATAGTGAAAACTGTGATATGGGTTTATTGAATATAGGATCCATTGCACTTATGCACTTGATATATCTTTTCTATGCAAATTGTCTGATAGGGACATAAGTCATTTTTAATAAATGTGGGGAAAAGGTCTGAGGTGAAATGAGGTTGGTGGTCAGGGCTCAGATTCTAATAAGATAAATTAAGGCTACTCACTCAGCTAACACTTGGTGCAGTTGTCAGCAGTCTTGGTTTTAAAAAGAAAAGAAGATCGAAGGAAAGATTTAAAGATGAATGAGCCATGTAGGCTAAAAACCCCTCTCCTTTCAGTAGACAATGATTCTGTAGGGTCAAAGTTGAGGAGTGATGGGAAGAGTATTAAGAAATCTAGCAATTTAGAATGGAGATATATTCTCACAGACATTAATTACATCTTCAGAAGGTATAAATTTGGATCCAAAAGGGCTTCTTTTTCTCGACATTAGCAGAGAATCTGGTCTGATCTTTGAACCTAGCTCTGGATTTTCAAGTTTCCAATAAGTTTCCAGATTTCTGTGGACAGCAATTACCATGTACGATCCCATAACCCATTCTCATGCAGACCTCCACATCACTTCAGAGAGTTACATACATGAAAGCACCATAAAACACGGTCTTTAATTTTCAGATAGCATATTTGATAAATTATGCTGCTGAATCCATAGTGTTAATTCTCTACAGTGATGTTTATAGAGTAGCTGGTATAACATACATAGAGCACTGCAAATAGGTCAGGTTTTATTGTTTATTTTAACAAATGGATTGGGTTGCATTAGCATTGGGGAAAATGTATAAATATTGATTTGTAAACCTGGTGTGCACAATAAAAGAGCAACCCTTGTAACCCTTTTAGAGAAACCCAGCCATAAATAAAGTTCATCTCCATTTTTTTCAACAAAACAATTAATACATAATTCATCCCAAAAGCATTATCATCCCTATTGTTACCAATAGCAACTGAAGTATCCTAACACTACTAACGCTACTCTGTGAAGATTATATTTATTTGTATATATGAAGAAGGGATGTGATGGTATATACTGAACAACATTTTATTTGTGGTGGAATCTATAAGGGTAACTTTTAATAGTTCTGCCTGGGCTGAGTGCTAAAGGATGCAGCTGACAAATGTTTGTATTCTTCTGACCATGGTGAAAACAAAATCAATAAATGCACTTTTGGAGCTAAGGAAACAGTTATGCATCATCTTAGGTCATGTCTTGTTCATTTACTTTATATCTTCCTGTATGCAGAAAGCTCCTTCCAAGAATATTAATGGTATACAGCTGTATATAATTAGATTTTTTTATTAAGTAAACTTTGTTTAAGTAGGATATTAACTGGTTGACTACAGCAAATTTATTCACAATGAACAAAACTATCCAAAAGTTTAGGAGATTAATTTCATTTTGAATGGACAGCAGACGTTATCATCCTTCTCTGGGAACTGTGTTTGAAATCTCACAAGGCTTTTAGTTATATTACTAGTACTGTCCTGCTCTAGCACAACTGAATGCAAGTAAAAGATAGCTAACACCTCATTATACACTGTGGTAAGAGAGGGAAAGAATACAGGGAATTTTTTTCAAAGCTGCTTCCTAGTCATGAGTAGCAAATTGTTCAGATGGGTCTCAGGTACCTGACATATCACAGCCCAGGGGAGGATGACAAAGAGAACAGTAACCACATTTACTAAATCTTCAGGGCTGCCAACTGGCTACTACATATGGATGGCAGCATGTGTTGGTTGGAAGACAAAAAACCAACAGATACCGAAAGATAAACATTAGATACAGATAGTGCTAAAAGCACAACTTTGTAATGACTGGATGCCCTAGCAACATTTGACATAATTTGACTTTTGGTTGATAATGTTTTTAAAATAGCAAAAAGTGGTGCAAAAACCACTACTGAAGTTTGAAAAGGAAAAATTTCTTCACTGAAAGACTGGTTTGTTTTAACAAAATAGTTCTTTAACAAAGCCTATTTGGATTTGTTGAACAAAGGCTTCAGTACATAACTGCATTTTATCTTCTGCTTATTTTATAACTAACAGTTCAAATTCAGACCAAGTAAATCAGAATTTGCTTTTCATCTATCACAAAACAGATGAGAACAGCATTTGCTACTCAGTGAACCTCAAAGTGTCAAACTGGATGTAATAGGAGGTTTTTCATCTTTGCATTCACTAAACTCTAAAAAACTGTATGCTCTGTTTTAATGGATCCTTGTAGTACTTTCATACCATACACAGAAACAGAAGGACATGTCAAAAGGACAGATGATTCCCTTGGGAAAAGCTTTACATTTAATGAAACAAGTACCATTTTGACATTTTTAGGGTGAGAAGATATTAGCACACTTCTGTGCAAGCACATATTGAAAATCTCGCGTTCTGGATAGCTAACTAAAAAGAAGTAACAATCAAGTGTGTTAACAGAATGGAATAAAGTTGCAGCTTTAGTTTAAATATCTTAAAAGTTTAGCATGGTTGAGGTGTTGAAATATTGACACAGCAGTTAATGTTTGGAACCAAATTTTGACTGTATCCTTGTTGTCTTATACCTTGAGAAAGTGTCCTTAAAAAGAATAAATATTAAAAACCATACTTGGATTGCAATTCCTTTTATTTGTTTAAAAATATAAACATTAGATTTGGTTTGATTTTATGGAGATTTACAAACCTTAATATTGAAGAAGATTTGAACAAGAATACTGTTTCTATATGTCAAACTGTGTGAATATTTGAAATACAGTTGTTTAGAGTCTGAGATAATTTCAAGACTAGGGTAATAAAAACTTTTCAGTGACACATGGGATTTTACTTTAAATTAGTTTATTTATTCTTATCTCTAATAGTTGAACTTGAGTGGTTTCTAGTGTAAAAATAAATAGTGTAATTTCCAGCATATGCATCCTATATCCTAAGTAAAGATTTTTAAAAAATCCTGAAAGTTCTACTCTTATTCCTGAAATAACTTAATTTTTGAGTTATTTTTAAACAAAACACCAAACAGAATATGTAAACCAAATACATTTCTACCTAAGACTCGATGGAAGTTATGGAGCTAGCTATTTATGCCTTGAAAAAACCCCTCTGGTGTGAGAAGAGGTTACTTGCCTTTAGCTTATAAAGAAATGAATAATAAATAAAATTATTTTTGAAACATGGGATAGTTTCTTTTTATACATAAACAAAGGCTGAAGAATTTCACCCAAGATTATTTCAGAGGGGAATTACATTAATTCAGAACTGAAAATAAATATTAAAAATACATATTTTTCAGTCTTAAATACTGTTAAAGAAGCCCATAATATCCTTGACAAAATGGAGTATTTGATTCAAGATGAATGAATTTCAAGAATTTGAAAGATTTATTTTATCTGAAGTATCTAAAGACTCCTCCTAGCCATGAGAGCTTTTCCACATCATCTGTTTCTTGGTTTTGAGAGTTCCTGTGGTCGTATTTGCAAAGGAGAGTTATATAAGTAAAATAGAATACTATTCTCACCACCAGATGGTCTTTCCTCTAAAAAAGCACTTTGTTCATTGCCAGTACTACTCTCCTCCTCTCTTTAAATTAATTTTAAAAAATGTTTCTACATTCCATTAAAAGGATATCATTCTCCTTGAGATGCTGTACTTAAAGTCTTCTGACCTATGCTGCCTAAAAGGTGATATAAGAGAAAAATAGCTTTAAAAATAATGTCCCTTCCCTACCAGAACAGAACTTATCACTGAGATCCTTCTGCACCCTGTCTAGAGCTCCCTCATATCTACAGCAGTTCAGTAACTTCATGTTCTCTATTCTTGTTGTGGTGGTATAGGAGTGCTCCAAACGAGCCCAGTTGAGGCAACATGACCCCTAGACAAAGTATGGAACATGTACTCTCCATCAAAGCTTTCATGTTATATTTGTGCACCAAGATTTTTCCTTTTCATGAAGCAATGTCTGAACAGTCCCCTTCTTGAGAAAGACACAGAAGTATGATTCCTCTTTCCCCATTACAGAAAAAACTTGATTTTCTTTTAGGAGAAATTTTAGAGTGCTGTATTTACCTTCCAATAAACATTTTATTTCTCTGCAAGTTCACTGGATTTTTAGTACCTAAATTTTGAAGAAGAATCCAGATATCCAGAAGTGCTTTTTCCTCCTTGTAGAGCTGCCATTCGGAACACAAATCTCAAAAATGCCCTGCAAGTCATTATTGCTTAGTCTTCTGTGTATGAATTACATGCACAGTTTGCAACAGAAAAAAAAAAATTCTGCTCCTTGTTTTGATAATGGATATATTAAGTTAAAATTCAGCCTAAAAGTATAAAATTGAGAAAACATGTAATTAAAACAAAGAGATATTTTCAAGATGCAAGGTCTTTCAGATAAAGGCTCTCTCTAGTAAGGTGATAGAATGATTTGCATCATTTAAGACTCATCTTGAGGGAACATAGGAAGATTATACCATGAAGAATGATACAAACAGAAAGCTAAATGACATTCTATATCTTCCCATCTTAAATTTCTCTTTGTTTTATTGGTCAATTCTTATTCAGACATTTCTGTGAGAGTTTTGCATGATTAAGGTCAAAATTTAGCCCTATATTTCACCCTGGTCATTCACAAAGACAATGTGATACCAGTAAACATTACATAGGCAGTTTCCATTGTGATGGACATGATACAAAACCCTGTAAGATTAATTTTAAAAAGATTAATTTAAAATGAAAGTTGGATGTAAATTTTCAGCAGAAAGTATTTCTGATCCAGCACATAGCAGAGTCAAAACTAAATGCAAATACTGTAATAAATGTGTATCCAGGTATTACTAGATGCCAGCTTTTCAGGTACAGTGAAATCTCATAGCCTGATTCGACTTAAATTTTTGAGATTTTTGCAAGCAAAGGATTTTATTTTTTTTTTCATGTGTGTGCAGTTCTCATATTGCAATCAATAATAACAGCTATTTTTAATATGGCTGTATTTATCTATGACAATATGTATGGGATTTTTGTCAGTAATCTAGTTTATCCCAAACTGGAAATAGAAATAAACTAACCAAAAAAATCCTGAAGCTAGAGTGGTTAAAAATATCACATAAAACCATCAAACAGTAAGGAATATTAATCTAGTTGCTTTAGTGTTCTGGTTCAGTCCCATTTTTTTAACAGAGGGCAGAAGACATATTTAAATACTAAGCTTCTTCTCCAAAACCTGTCTTGAATTTGGTTTTAACCAACAGATGGCTGCAGTACCATTTGAAATCTGTGTTATTTAATACTCAGATCCCCTATATAAGGACAACTAACACAGTTTTATGTTATTATTTGTATAAAATTCTTATATATGTGTTATGTCTATAATATAGAGATCACATGAAAGGATGTACGTATTTTTAGAGGTAGCTTCTATTTTTAATATTTTTAATCTCTGAAGTTTCTGAATTTTCACTGACTGTGTTCTTACATAATTGAAAGGTTCCTAAAGATTTAGCCTGTCACCTTCAATCTTCCTTTTGGAAGCATTACCATCATAACTTAAGATAACATTTCCTCAGTGATTTTCTCTAGCAAGAGCCTATGTGCATGTCAAATCAAATATGTCAAAGCAGGTTTCCATAGGATAAATTTCAGTTGTTTTCAGTTTCTCAAAAAAGGTGCTCATACAGACTTTGCTTTTACTAATGCACTTCAGTAATGAAAACAGAGATATGACCATAAAGATCTTTTATATGTTTCACAAAACATAAACTAGAGAATTGAGTACTATTTCCTTCATCTACCAGGAATAAACAAAAAAAGAGTAGTGGGTGCAATGACTGCATACTGATTTAGAAAACAACATTAATAACTTACATGCATAAAAGTTTGCATAAATAAACAAATAAGCAGCAAAATTGGATGGCAGAATCTGGAAGACAAGGAAATTATTGTTGCTTTAGGGAGGACTTGTATGAATTCATTAATTCACTCCTGTTGCAGTTAAAGTCAGTGGGAATTTCAACACTGACTTTCACACTGACTTTCAAATCATCCTGCGGCCTAAAAACATAAATGAAGAAAATTGAAATCACTTAATGAGACAAAATCAATAAATTAGAAAAATAATTTCAAAGTTTAGCATAAATCATTTTAATTTCAGCTGAAGCTCTGATGCTGTTAGAGTATACATCCAAGCAGGAAATCTATTTTCACATTTTATGGCAAGCCCTCACATCACAAGAAGAGCAGTGCAGACACCATTCCCTTATGCATTCCTCATGCTTTGCTGTACTCCACTGAAAGCATCTTATACTGGGTTTCCTAAATCACAACTATTCCATGTAGGAGTCAATATGCCACAAGGCCTCACTTCATATTCTGAAACATAATTTTAAATGATCATAAACAGAAAATGGGTAGTATATACTTCAAAGTGCTGAGAAATAGTAGTGAAAAAGTATAAAATGAAGGGTCTTGTGTATATGTAGTATGTTAACTGTATGATGGGGGAAGAATCTTCCCAGCTGTTCCTGTTTCATAATGTGAATATTGAATAATCTGACTCTTCTTCGTTTGGGTCATGAAGTTTGAATAATTAAACAATAGGTCATTTGAGCTCTGTTGTGTCATCAACTAATTACTACATTTATGTTTGTCAATAGCAAAACCACAGTATTTTAAATTCCATTTATTGTACTTTAGCTTAATGCTTACTGTTACTTTTCCTTCATATTTTTTCCCGTCATGAAAATTAACCCACCATATATCTTTCTGGAAAGAAAATAAACAGCTCCCTTGCCAAGCCTTTCATTACACTGCTTCTTTCCATCATGAATTGTGATCTAACAGTAGCCTAGTAAAAAGCCAGGGCCTTTGAAGTGTTGTGCTAATTTGATTAATACGTAGTTACATCCTGTTATGATGCACTTTGCCTTATGCATTTTAAATGGAAAATGCAGAGTGGATTACATTTGTGTTAAAAACACAGCATACTAATGAACAGCATTGAAAGTGGGCTATAATAACAAGCACTGCAACCACTTTAAACATGTAAAAGGTTATTGCTTGCAGGTTAATGATAATTGTACCAAAATACATGTTTTTATAACAATTAAGAGGTCAATATAAATACTAGTGAGATTCACACAGCTGCCATGGGAAATACCTGATTGAAATTCCTTGAGTAAAAGCAAAACAAAATGTTCAAAAGAATCATCTAAACTGGTGTCCTTCTACTTATCCTCATAAGTACTTTGGGACTTGAAGTTGCTGCTAAATCAGCTTTCACCCAATCTGAAAAGAATTTAATGTGCTTTTTTCTTCTGCTTAAATAAAGAGTCAAATTCAGCTTCTGTACTGGTACTAAGCAAAGGTTTTCTGTGCTTAACAGGAGGCACTATTACAGAGCATTATTACATACAGAAATATTTTGGTTTGTTTTTTTTCAAAATAAAATACACTGGTTTATCATAATACCTTGAGATACCACTATTCACTGCAGAATAAGAAATACATCACCATATTATGCTATATTTCAAGTCTACTGTAAGCAAAAGTTGCATCAAATCTAACTGTGCTTTGAGTGTGCATCAGGAGCTTTAGAGTTACATAATTATTGTACTTGCTAGATTTTCTAACAATACAGTACAGTATAATTGTGCTCATAGAGTAAGCACCTCATCAGAACAAAGTCCTTTTATGTACTTGTGCTAAAACAGATAAAATGTCACACTATTAGTGATGACCCCAGAACCTAAATATATATTTTAAAATTACAGATATTAATTATGGTTTCCACAGGAACAGCACACAGATTGTGTTTCACTTTTTACAGCTCTGCTTGAATACGGAAAGGTACCATTCTATCAACTCATCATGTTTTCATATCTTTCAGTCTTTAGTGAACATTGTATTTCTAGCTTGCTTGCTCATAGAATCTTATCTGACACCTCTTCTGATTGTAGGTGAAAAAGGTTGTATCGTGGAATGTAGCATCGTATTATTGAAGGAGAATTGCAGCAAAGGACAAAGAATTAAGTTAAAAAACATAAAATCACTAAACAGTTCAATAAAGTGTGGGACCTATTTCTGTCTATTGCATGTATATGTTGCCAAATTCAAGGTGGCAGATTCTTGTTATTCCATCTACCTCCCTCCAGGAAGAGACAGCATGTTTGCATTTGTTTCTAATTTATTTTTAAACAGCTTAATAAATGTTTTTTACTTATTTGTTTGAAAAACTGTAGTAATAGGTTTTATTTACATATGCATTCTTGAAATTAAGTTTAATTCCTTTCTTTCCTCATTACAGACATCCCAGTTCTGCTTTTATTTATTAATTAAATAATGAATTCCAAACTTTTTTCATAAAGTTTTCATATGTTTGCAGTTTACTTATGTTAGTCGGTAATTATAATATTAACTATTACCTAATCTCAGAAGATAACTTCAACATCATGTTTTAAATCTTCTGAATTTTCTACTTTTTTCAGTATTTCCTAATAACATATGCAAGGGTGATGGAAACTATTGATGGAATTGACTGAGGGCTTACCTTAAAAAAATTGTAAAGCTCCTATGATTTATATCAGGCCACTATAACCTCATCAGATGGCAATATTTGCAGTGAAAGTGCAATGAAGTCAGCTGCAAGATGACCTACATGGGCTTTTGGATCAGAATAGCCTAGTTCTATTATCTCCTTTTCTGGCATTTGCAGTACAACACTGCACTCATTGTATATGGAGGAAAAAACCTCACCTATCTTCTGAAAAATTTGGATCCAGTTATACTTCAAGAAATTTAAATTTACCTTTTCTGGTTCTTGTCATATTGCATTACAAAAATAAATTACGTAGTGCCCTTGTATATTTTTGAGCATTTCTCCTCAGGGTTCTTTGATTCTCAAATGTTTGTATGAATACTTCTAAAATTTAATCATAAAAATTCGTTTGTTTTTATGATTAATATACATACAAAATGCTCTGTACAATCCTTGATATTTATATGTTTAAATATATCTACTCACTCAAATATGGTCAGGTTTTAACAGGTACATTTCCGTTTATATGGTTTTACACTTTATGAGATTTTAAGAGTAAACTAAATCTGTCTCCCTCATATACAGCATAGCTAATCTGGCATCATGGTTGAGTCTTTGTTTCATCATCGCTTAATAGCATCACGTAAAGCTAATAATGGTTACTGAAAATAATGTGTCTCTGTCTCAGATGCCAGTCCTTTTAAAGAGTAATACTCTTTAAAAGAGACTCAGGTTCACAGTTTGAATGAACAGCACACTTTTATAACAGATTAATATCGTATAAATCGTTGTAAACCAGAACCAATGTGCTTTAGAATTTAACTGAGATTTTAATTTTTTCATAGGATTTTTGAAAGTGATTTCAAGCAAGTCATTAAGCATAATCATTCTGAATAATCATATTTTAAATTATGAATATCACCAGCAGAGAGAAATGAATAGCAGTTTATTCTTTTATATAGTTGAATCTTTACAACAGGATTTTAAGCTTACCAAATCAAGCTGATTTCTGACCTTGAATGAGAGATGATAACGAGCTGAATGTGACTGATAACTTGAGAACAGACTCTTCTCCTCATACCCTCCTGTGCTGTCTCCAAAGAAGATTCAGAATATGCCAGAAGAAATAGAGCTGGACTTGGAAACCACCAAGATTTCTAGAATAGTCACTGGTAGCCTTGATAATATGAATTAAAGGAGGATGACAGCTTGCAGGTCGATGAAATCTCCTGGACAGAGGTCTGCTTCCACCTGAAAACTGAACATTCACCCAGGAAACACTAGGTGTATCCTTTATTATTTGAATTGTAAGTTTAAACACAACACCAGTCTTGTTTTAAAGATACTTGGAAGCCCACACACAGAGTAGTGGCCTCTGCTCACATTCAGTACACAGCTCCCACTAGTTTTCAATTTTCCTCAGATTCTGAAAGACTTGAAAACCACATGGGCGACAATATTTTGTGCATCATCATTGAACAGGTGTGATTGCAGTTGCTTACATCTCAGAATTTCTCAAACCAAAGCCTTTAAAAATTAGCGACTTGCCTCTGCAGCATTTCACCAGTGAAGTCCTTTTGAAGAAGTTCATTCTGAAACCAAACATAACTTGCTGTAACCAGGTAAGATCTCTAAGGCAGGTTAATAATCCTTCATAATCAAAGACAGTGTGATTCTTCTGTAATGGAACTTCTATTCTGAACTATTGAAATACAAATATAAACAGTCCACAAATGTATTACAATTATTAAGGATTTATACACTCAACAAGATCTGTCACCATACTATCCATACATCTAAGAGAAAAAAGCCCAAAACTTTCATAGATTAAAGTCTGTATATCTGATAAATCTGATGCATGGCTTGTTTTGTCTGTAATTAATTAGATCCTGTTCCTTATATACAGAGAAAGAGAGAGATTCTTGCATAGACTTTGAGTTTTGCCACTTCCGTAAAGCTCTCCAGAGGTGTGGCAAAGCTGCAAAATAGGTCTTATCTGTTTCCCCATTGACTTGGCTTGACAGTGCCCTGTGTGAAATGCTCATTACCAAATAACACAGCTAATCCATGACTTACAACAGAAAGCATTAGAAAGGTAGGAATGAAGAGGAAAGGATTTTCAAGCACATTCAAGGAAAGGGACATTCTCAATTTTTAAAGAAGTATATGAGCTATAACTGAATATGAAAATTGATGCTGAGCATTTTCTGATTAGTTAAAAAGATGGGTAAATACTGAATGCTTTTTATTCCTGTCACTATAAGTACAAGCTTAATTACAGTTATAGCTGGCATTGATAATGGGGGGTTGGGGGGTGTGGTGTTATAAAAGAACAAAGAACCAATCCTTCCTCTTGGTTATTTTATAAAGCACCTTTGAACAAGAAGTAGAATGTACCACTTGGCCCTCTAGTTCTTCATTAGCCTATAGCAGTAGTTTTCTGCAGAGATCTACTCCCAAGGCTGTTCTCTTCTACCTCCATTATCTACAACCAGAAAAGGAAACATAACCTTACTTCTCAGCATTAAGCGAAGCTATTCAGGGAGAACACCATGACAGAGGATTTAAAAGCAAATGAATAAAATTTTGGGTCTCAGCCACATGTTCTTTATGCTGCATTTCTCAGCTTGGTCCAAATAGCAAAAAAATGTAAGATCTGGATCTTTACGTTTTACAGAGGGATATTTATAAAGCATTAGACACACACTGCTTACATATCGAAACAAATATAGGAAAGCTTTACACTTAAAGTAAATTCAAATGCAGAACCTTAAATAATCAGGTGTTTTAGATCACTTTGATTAATCACTAAAATATATTAAAAGATGTCGTTTCAGAGTATTTTGCACAGAAAATATCTTTTAGTCAAACTAGTTTCTCTGTATCTTGTCTATGTGTAATTCATGAACCTTTAAACATTGCGGAATTATAGAGAGCTAAACTGACATTTTTACTTTCACTTAGCAGCCTGAATAATTGGTACACTCCAAGCATTTTAAATACTAAAGTAATCATTGCTTTGAATCCATCTTGTGATGTCATAGCAGCTGGCAATTGACATCATAAATTTCAAGAATATGAAAGCTTCAAAAGAATGTTAGAAATATCTTATTTTTAATACATAACAATTAAATTATCTATAACTATCAGTATATTCTGATGTTATCTTTAATGAAATGCTTTTTAAATGTATGATGTATTGTTATTGGTTTTCCACTTCTGGGTATGAAGACAATTCGTTAAATTTTTTAATGTGTTTTCCTCAAAGTCAGAAAGAAATGTATAGACAAAAATGTGAAATCCATATATCTAGAAAAAAAGTGAAAGTTCAGTGATTAAAATGAAAAATTTGACTTTCTATGTAGGAGCCTGCTGGGAACTGTGTCATATTCTCCTCCTTAAGGTTTTCTCTTAAGTCAGTCACAACCGACCAGTAAAACACTACAGCTTGAATCAACTATAATTTAAAATAGGAGCTGACTGTAAACTACATCAAACTCCTGATGTCAACTGATATCCTAGGAGATGCTGGAGGACCTGTAGACCCCCAACAATCAGTGCATGGTGCAGATCCTTGTCCCACAGTTCAGAAAAGTCCACATGGTCATGCAGCCTTCCTTGAAGACTTGGTTCAGATCTGTCTCAAGCCATGCAATTTCTGGAATAAAAGCCCATTATTTGGAGTACTGCAGATCAGATCTTTCCTAAGGAAGACTTCTGCTGGTTAGTGTGATTTGAACAGATTGAACATCTAATAGATGAACATTGAACATTCAATAGATACTGAATAGAAGGAGAGACATCCATCATGAGTATTGCCTTTGTGCTTCCTAAATAATGAGGGAAATTCTGTTGTCAGTTAAAAGGGCAACACCAAAATAGGAATTCAGGGCAAAAAGTAATATTTTTGCTTAATTAAATAACCCTTTAATATCTCATATTTTTATTCACATTCCATACAGAGGTACACATTTAATTGTGAAGTTAGTGACTAGAGAAATTAGCAGAGATACTTATGTAACACTGTATTTCTATAGTACCTATTGTTATTATTTAATCTTCATTATCTCCTTTAAAAATAATAATAGGAGAATAAATGCATTTGTCCTGTATATACACTATTTACAAAATACCCTCTAGCAGACACTATCTATGATTTTGGGGCACTTAATCCAGTTCTTTACCTAAAGATTATGATGCCCTCCATAGGCAACAAGATATGTACTGAATATCAACACACTGGGATGGGAGGAAAAAGGTCCCATGTCTTTTTCAACAAATCTTTAATTATTTTAGGGAAAATACGGTAGTTTAAAAAAGAAAGAGTGAGAGAGTTTGCTTTCCTAGCCACATAACCACATAGAGGCATGGATCGAAAGCAAAAGCAGTAATTAAGACACTTTTTTTTTTTTGACTGAGTCCCATCTGCTGTTCCAGGTCAGTGATCTCTCCTGTTGGTCATTTAGGTGAATGTCAGAAATGACAATGGGAAGAGGTTTTGTTTGGCTGGCGTTTTTTTTGGAAGGAAGACAGAAATGAGGATGGACTGCTTTGACTTAGTAGTCTTTCTCTAAGAGAGGATCCATAGCTCATAAACCCTCAGAAGTTTTCTCTTTCACCACCAAACTCAGACACCTTCTTGATCTTCTTGTTGACCATTTGTTTCTCCTCTCTGGCTTTTATGGATTTTTATACAAAAGCAGGAATTTTATATGGTTACAAAGAATCTAAAAGTTGGTAAGATATTTAGGATTGCAATGTCAAAAACCTTTGTAATGGAATGAAACTAACATACTGTTGACAGTACATAAGTAGCAATGGTAGAAGCTGATCAGATCTAATAACTGTTTCAAGATAAACCCGTGTGAGCAACAGAACATGTATTAATATGGAATTTTATTTACATTACCATAGCACCAAAAATTCACAAGGAAGACTGGCACGCTATTGCTTTGGATACGCCATAATCACTGATAACATTTTCTTGGAAAACAGCATGTACCGTCTCAGAGGAAATACCATTTACTTATTAATTTATAGTATATGGAAGGATGAAGCTGAGCCACTCAGTTAAGCTTTTGAAACTTATTACAGTAAGTAATGTAATTGTTAATTATGCCATGTTAACCACCTAGATTTTAAATTGAAGGAACTAAGGGTCGTATTCCTCATGTCTGACTCTACATGTCCAAAGATGAGACGTCTCTCTAAACTAGCTGTCTAACACCCTCTGCAGTCAATGGGTAAAAGAAGCCTTCACAGAACAATTCTATTTATCCCTAGGGCAAGTGGGATAAATCTTGCCAGGGATCTCTCTCTATTTATTAAATGTAGGTCAAGCTTAGAAACTAGCTTTGGTGGAAAAGGTTTTTCTTTTCATGTTGTATTAACAGCACATGGAAATGCATTGTATTTTTCGAGTTTTGCTATTAAAATATGGTGTTGACCCAAGAGTTTGTTATTTAACTTGTTACCCAGATGAGAAAAAGTCAGATACAAAAAAAGAGGAATTCAATGTCTGAAAAATTAATTAGTGTACATGTTCAAAACAAATACTTGTCAAATGGACAGGTGTGTATCTTACTGCAAAAGCTCTGTAACTGTGGTGTAGAGACTCTGGCTTTAAAACTTCGCTGTAGTAGTGAAAGGTAAAGATGCCAGAAATGGTAACGGTTGAATGAGATATGGTAAATATTTACGCCCACAGAGAGACTTCAACAAAGTAAATCTAAGCTTATTTTTATGAAGCAATTTTATCTGAGACATCTGGTTGGTTGATATATCAAATAATGATTGTTGTTTACACAGTGCCCATAAAACCTGGAATTACAAACTTTTCACAGAAATTCCTTAAACTACCAGTGAAATGGAAAGGATAATCCTGAATTGTATTTTTGGAATTATTTTAGTCTAGCTAAAAGGATTGTAATGAGGATGTCTATTCATACACAGCTATCCGGTATTTAAAGATTGTTCTATTATAATTTTCTCTTCAGTTTGATAATGGATTACATAAGAAGCAGAACTGGGAAATACATACCCAGCACACAAGTGCCAAGCAGTAATCATGTTACAAGCATGATTAAGCTGCAGTCCTACATAAATCATCGTAGTGACAAAAACTCCCATGATAACAGTCTATAAACAAGACAAGTTCTCTACTGCAGGAGAAGTGGTTTTATGTTTTCTAAAATGAGTGAACAAAGATTTCCATATGGATAATTACCATAAGGCTGACTGGAGTTTATGCAAAATAAATTACTCAAAAATTCCTGTCACTTCATCAGATGAAAGGCAATATGAAAATGGAATTAATAATAAAGATAATTCTATTACAGCATCTAAGAACAGAAGTACTGAATTCTTTTAATGTCTAATTGTTTTGTTGACTGTTTTAATTGCTAAGGAATTCAGAGATCAGCAAGATGGCTTCTGGAGAAGAAACAGTATGCTAACTCGTTAACTATGACAGCAAATTGAAGTGTTGTTTCCCAAGTTTCTCTTGTAGCTAAAATGACTCATCATATTAAAGTTTTCTATATTGCCACCAGTGTATTCATTCTTTCTATAACTGAGGAAACAGTTAAGGAGTTGATTGAAAAGGACATTTTTTTTTTCCTGTCTTCTATGCTTAAAACCGTAGGAACATAAAAATATTGATGAAAGTTCTTTGTTAACACAGAGCCAAAAGGGCAATAATCCAGTTATGTTTCATTATTTTAAAGACATGAAACAGCATTAAAAATATTTATAAATGTAAAATTTGTATCACAATTTAAAAGTTTGAACTTTATATAATTGCAAATTATAATGTCAGCTTTAGGAGACACTTTTAAAAATTAATGGAAAATAAGAATGACTACCTGCTAATTGTTCAATTATATAATTCTTTAATTTCAAATATTTCAGTTATTTTCATTTCTATTGCTTTTTTTCCATCTGTCAACAGAGTTTGAGAGTCCTAGAAGATGTATCATTATGTTAACCTTAAACACATGAAAATTCTGAGGTATAGCCCCCAAAAGTTACTGATCTCTATACCATTTGATTAAAGGAAACCACAGGAACAGAACTTCCACATATTTTCTAACATATTAGAAGTTACTTTATCATTTTAGATGCTTATTGTCCTGTTGAAATAGCCTAATTCTTTAAGGATGAAGGCACTTTTCATGGATGAATATTTTATCTCTCTCAGTAAAAAGGTTTTTTTTATGATACAGTCTTAAAATTAGAATAGTCTGATCTGGTGTGTGATTAAATTTATAACATAATGCATTTTGCTGAAGGATAAATTATTGATGACACTATCCTTAGTCATAAATGTAAATCTTTTCCAAAAATATATCAGCAAAACTGAAAAAGGGAATGAAATTTCAGTTTTATTTATTACCTCTCATACACTTGCAAATTATTTTCCAGCAAACAAATTACTGAAGGCCAGTTCTGCCACTTCGTCTAAAAGAATCTGGACTTTCCAGAAAACGGTAACATTAATGAAGGTTTGAAACATAACAAAAATCTGGATGCAGGTTGAGGAATTTTGAGAGGAATATCATGTATTGCTAAATTCTATGGAGCGATTGATCTTGCTTCCACCATTGAGTATGAATGTCTTATGATGACCTTTCATGCTGTAGTTTTTAAAGTTTCTTAAAACTTACAGTATAAGTTATATATACTCCTGATTCATCTATACCAAGATAATAGGTATTTTCCTTTTGTAGGCATGCTAGGATAGGTTAGAGGGACCTGCTGAATACTAAAGTAGGTTTAAAACCAATATTTGATTACATTATTTGTCTTTTGGAGTCAACATGATCAGTGATACTGCCTCCTGCCCCATTGGCTGGACACCTAGTTTTTGCTGCTGCTTTGTGAAAAATTAGATGCTCAGGTAGGAACCTTGCTGTAGTATTAATTATTTGAAGCTTTGCTGTAAAATTGTAAGAACTGGCACCAATGTAGTACAAACAAAGCATGAGCTTTTATGAGAGCCGAATCTTGATGGGAGAAGATATACAAGTAGTGAAAGATGTCCCAAAGGACTGAATGTTTTTCTGTGTTTTTTTCCCAAATGTGGAATGAAATCCTAAAGCATTTGTTTCTAAAATCTCTGCTATAAAATCTCCCTTCCCTATAATCTTGTCAGCTCTGGGGCAACAGAATCTCTAAGGTCAACCTTGCTGTTAACTACAATGCTTCTATTTCTCCTCTATTTCATGGCAGTAGAAAGGAATGGTTGATTTATTTTTAGTGAGTTGCTCAACCCTACACAAGGAATTCAGTAAGTGACTGCTTTGTTGTTTTTTGTTGTTTGGGTTTTTTTTTTTTTGTGTGTGGGGGGGGTTTTGTTTGTGTTGTTTGGGGGGTTTTTTTTTTTTTTTTTTTTTTTTTTTTTTTTAACTGACAGGATTGCCAGCAATAGCACAGCTCACAGTAGTATTAACTATATCATAAACCCCAGCACCACTTTTCTTGGCTCAGCCACAGTCATATGTTCTTCAATTTTTCTTTATGATATTTCAGGCTCTTTCTTACACATGTTGAGTAATGTGTGAGATAAACTGGCATGTGTTATGAGACCAGTACAGCATGCGTGGGTGAATTAGTTACATTATCAGTATAAACGACAAAAAAGTATTCTGACCCATAACATATGTTTGGGTGAGAAGAGAGAGATGCAAGAGAAAACAGTAATGACATGATACTGCTATTCTGTCTTAAACCAGATGTTTCTTTTACTAAAACAAGAATAGTAATAGTAACAACACAAAGTTGTTTAGTGTTCTTAAAAAAAAAAAAAAAAGTTCATTTATTAGGGAAATTAAAACGTTTTAAGGGAGGAGTCTCATCTTCATTCTGAGACTGAACAATTTAAATTTTCACTTCCCTTAAGGTGGGTGAAATTCCTAAGTGAAATGGCTTAAATCCTCCTGGTACTGACTGAAGAATTAATACTACAGTATTCATATCAGAAGTCTCTCTTTCCACAAATAAATCTTCAAATTCAAAATAAAAATCTGTAAAATCAGAAACAATATTAAAGAAAAACCTAGAAAATTATGTGGTGGATGGTCTAAGTAATGTTACAGTAAGGGTGCCATTAAAAAGTTTTGTGAACATACAGATGATTTTTAACATGCAGTTGTCTAAAATAATATTCCATAAAAAGGAAATAGAAAGCAAGCTTTATTGTCTATGGAAATCACTCTTTAAAAGGTTCTTTCAATTACAATGTATTGAAGCATGTCTGTAAATGCTGACTGCAGTAGTAAGTTCATTTTACAGCCAACATATGAGAGCTAGAAGTGTTGATCCCAGGCAGCTGAGAATGGCAATGCCATTTGTTAAATCATCAGGCAGGCACCTTTGTGCTTTCTCTTTTCCTTGCAGAGTTTCAGGAAGCTTTGCATAAACAGTCTGGAAACTTGTTTCTTTATCATTCCTCAAACCTCTCTGCAAAAGGCTACAATGCCTCCATAGGGTCATAACAGGGTGCGATGAAAATCAAGATGCTGTTCTGCAGGGTTGTCCTGGCCATGGGGCCAGGCTATGCATGGCGTGGGGCCATGACACCCTCCCTCTGCCTGTGGGACGGGTGGTACCCTACAGCAGCCTCTGCATCTCCGGAGAGAGAACAGAGCAGATGGCTTGGATGGAAAGGTAGGTGCCTCAGTTAGAGGTGTGACACATTGGCCCCAGCCCTCCCTCTGTTCCTCTGTTCTGCCCCATCTGTGTCTTTACAACACCTTTTCTTTTCTGCTTCAGCTAAGAATTGCTTGGGACAGGCTTTTCTCCTCGGGGTTCTGCACTCTTGGACCTCAACTACTGGTTCTTCTTCACTCTAGTACCAATGAGTATGACCAGCAGAGGTGACTCTTGGCTTTGAAACTGGACGTCTCCAAAAGCAGGACCCCATGCTCACTGGGAGCTCACTCACCTCTCCAGAGCTGGGGCCCCCACTCGTCACACTGGCAGAGCCCATGGCTGTGGCACTGAGGTAAGCAGAGGTTGCACATGGAGCAAAGCATTGCAGAAGATGAGAATGGTGATGTTTCACTGGAGGAAGAGACTTTCAGCAGGTTAGTTCTTGGGGTCACTTCTTATTGGCAGAGATTTGCAGAGTCTGCATGGGATTCCTGACATTTCCTCATTTCCTCCCACCAGGTTTGCGGTTTAAGTAAATAAATAAACTATAAATAACAAAGGGAAAGGCCACAAGAGTATTCCAGCTGTCATGATGCAAGTCCAGAATGCTTTTGATTCCAGCTATGTTCCATTTATATTAACAAATGAAAATACAAGGCCATATTTGTGCAAATTTACTAAAGAGCTGCTCTGTCAGAAAATTATAACCATCAGTTTATATTATATTCTTTCTGTACATAATTTACGATATAAACGGAATGTTTCCTACATGAGGTAAAGAATTTTTTTAAATTACTTTTATGGCACCAACAAAATGAAAAAAAAGATAGTACATAGTTGTCATCAGATATTATTCCATTGCCTCCCAGTCTCGTTGAACAGCAATAGTCCATTCACATGTTAATTATTTATACTGAAAGACTGCATTGTGTACAAACAAGAAGTTTTGAACAAAGTAGGCTGAAAAATGTTATTTATATTTTGACGGCAAGATAACTGGCCTGGTTTTTAATAGTAATATATCTTAATAGTACTATCTTTAATAGAAACATCTCTACTATTACTCACATGAAGAGTGTAAACTTAAGTGGGTAGATCTAAATGCTGGACAAGTTCTGATTCTGATACAGCAGATTAAAACCAGCTATAACCTTCAGTTCAGTAAAATAGCTTTTTGGTTAACTGGACAATAAAAATCAGTAATACACATGTACCAAATTTATTTACTTTTATGTTCAGTTCAGTTCAATATGCCCATGTGGGTATTTTTCGAAGTAAGTTGTGTTATATTGTTTGAATGAGTATTATACAACTACATTCAAAAAATTTTAAATCAGACTTTTTGGAGCCAAGAAGACACCTGAAAGACTTTTGTGAAATGATCCATTATCTGGGTATTCTTGCGGAAAACAAAAGCCATGAAACAGCATCTTCCTATTTGAATTGCTGTTGTCAGACTTCAGAGTATCTGCAATGAAAAAGTGGAGATTTAATTAATCCAGTTTTTGTCCCAGGACTTCTGCTTGCAGCGTTGAGATCTGTAAATGCAGATTTTCCATGACTGAACCATTCCCATGTCGACAGGAGTTCACCTTCTGTTTTTGTTTCAGGCACAGTGATAAGCAACAGGCAGTTTAGGTAACCTGTCATTTGTAGTCTTGATCTAAGCAGAGCCCAATTCTTCCTCTGGAGGTATAATGCTTATTTACCTTAAGGTACTTTTCCTGAAAAAGAATAGCTTGTGTAGGACAAATATGTTTAATGTTTACTGCATTTAATATATCATAATTACCTTCCATAAAATAAAAAAAATTTACCCCAAGTTGAAAGCCCTCCTCATTTTAAAATAACATTTTAAAATAAATAAGCTCGTTTACATAGAGACTTTACAATCACATTATTTTTCAATAACTTATTTTCATTGATTGGTCTAACAGTTTGACATGTTATTTATGGGCTACTGTGATGAATCACATCCGTTTCCAAGGTAAAGTAAGCAAATTCTCTGTTTATAGGATTAAAGTTGAAGGTCAAACTTTGATTATATTTTCTATTCTACTACAGCAATATAAAGCAAGGCCTTTAGACTTCAGAATTGGCAACCAGTCATATGAGATGCTTTTATACTTAAAAATTGACCACAAATCTTGTGTAAATCATAATTAACATCCAAAAGGCAGGAAACCTAGTAGATGACTGAGATACACTTTAAGAGAAATTTATTTTGTGTTGTAAATATGCATTTTAGTTGGGTTTTGGGTTTTGGGTTTTTTTTTTTTTTTTTTTTTTTTTTTTTTTTTTTTTTTAGAAAAGAGTTTATGTCTACTGGAGTGTGAGAGCTGGGAAAACACTAACCTTCAATGCTTATGGTGTCATGTGGTATTTATCTAACTCACTGGCCCACTGCTGTTGAACTTCTACCAGTGTATATTTATCAGTAAGCCATTGGCAGGTGCAAGTGAAATTTGCCGCGTCCAGAAATGTAATGTATAAACAACATTTAACCCCCTTTTTTAGCAACACATTATTAAAGTCTGAGTTGGGATCTTGGATCTGCTGAAGCACTGGCAACCTTAAATTGTAAAGGACGTTGTTATGCAATGTAATAAAAGTAATTACTCGAATGCCCTCCACTCCAACCACACACAATGCCCGCATGCTCACATAAGAGGGGGAGGAGATGGGAGAACCATTTGTGTTAAAAGATAAACGTGTGCCGATGAGAATCTCATCCAAAATATCCTCACTAAATTATTTATTAAAGGAAGCATGAAAAGGAAGATTGTGAAGTGTATGGTTTCAATGAGCCATGGAGAGGTTGCTTAGGAAGCTTCTTGTGATGCAACACAAGAATTGTTGCATTTAGATTAGAGGTACTGACCTTGTTTCATCACCCAGCTTTATAAACCTGTCTCTACTGTGCATGCTTTTTTTGTCTTGGAAGGATTTATGTCAAATCGTTTGTTATCACATACATTGATGTGCCAAGATTGCAAATCCTGGCTTGCAACTGCAGCCATCCTTTTAGGTCAAGATTAGGGAATATTTTTTGACCGTCCAAGGGAAACAGGCAGGATTCTTCCTTCATACTAGAACTCTTTAGAGAAGTCTGAATCATGCTTAAGGATTTTTGCACAGGGAGGCTTTGTATGGGCAGACTCCCTCCCTTACAAACATGAACAGGAGGAGAAGCACTCAGTGACCCAGGACCATCCCCAGTCCATAGGACTTGCTGTGTATGTGCAGGCAACTGTGCTGGAGCTAAAAGGGATGTGGCTGAGGATAAAAAGAAGGGGTTAGCACAGAAAGACAGAAACATTAAGTATGCTGTGGTCCCATAAGGAAGGAGATGGTGCTATAAATGAGTGAGGCTGTGCCGACTTTTCTTTTTGTACCTACTATTGACATAAATCTAGGGATCTCTCTAGTTCCAATTCTGAAACACATATTGGCCCTTTTTAGCGTTCTGGTACACTCCCATGGATTAAAAGGATTGAATCAGCCCAGGAGACTGAGCTACTTCCTGGGTATTTTAGCTTTAGCTGTATCAAGGTACGGATGAGGAAGAACTAAAAATGTGCTGGGGAGGTCTGGCAGAGATGACTGCCTTGAGGAGATCTAGACTGGACATGGAGCTCTCACACAGTCCCAGAGAGCTGGCTAATGACATAGGATTTCATAGTTATGGAGCCCCAGAGCGTGCCTTTGAGATCAGCTCTGAACAAGAGGAGGTACATAAATGCCCCAGTCCAGGAAAAACCTCAGGAAGAACAAACTCTGAAAGTTTCTCTCTGAGACACAATTTGCCATAGCACCTGTCTACTAATTGTCTCATCCCTCTGTGCAAACGACCCTGCTGGAACACCAAGTTCACCATAAAGACAGAATGAAAATTGTATTTGTTTCCTTCCCTGAGTATCTGATGCCTTAGACAGGGGCAAATTAACACCCTGTAGTAAAGCCAGAAGTGAATCTTGTGGTAAGGGAGCAGCTGGACCCCACACAGATCTGCCAGCCATCCTGTGTTGCCTCCTGCTGTCAGCTACACACTTGGTTTTGCAAGGCTTGACCCAGTGTTTATGCAGCTCGAATAAGATGCAAAGTGGAGACCCAGCTTTCTTTTATTCTCAGACAGAGGTATGTAGTGTCACACACAGCCTTGTCCTTACTGAATAAAATTTTGTGTTCTCTCCTGCAGTTTGCTCTTTATCTCCGAGTTACAGCACCCACACCAATTAAATAATTCCATCTTTGATTTAGCACACAAAAGCATTTCTCTAGTAAAGTAGGTCTTCAACTCTGAAGTATAGTGCAATTAAAACTAAATACTGCTAATTAGGAACCCAGTGCCTTAGCTATTACTCAAATGAATTCTGTCATCATGACTTAGAACTACCCACATGAGCAAGAATTTTCAGGACTGGACTCCATATCCATTAAGGAAAAGGCTGCTTTTTTTCCCTAAGTTGTAAACAGCAGATGGATCACAACAGGACCCTTACGCAGCATAAAGGTGAGCAAATAGATAATGATTTACAGGATCAGAATCCTCCCAAACACATTGCTTGCACTTCACTGATTTCTGTTAACAAGGATTAAACTGTGCACAGTTTTCTTGTGTGCTGTGACTTTTGACAACAATAAAATGTTCCCTATTGCCATATGACACAGACGAGTCCAGATGTGCTATTTTGGTTTGAGATAGTTAGACTTTTTTTGTTACTATGGTGATTATCTACTGAATGGTTTACTTACCGCCCCAAAGCTGTCATCACACACTGTTTAATTTATAAAGCCGGTCCAAATCTCTGTGGAAAAAAGAGTCACCAATATTTCTCACAACTTTCTTTGATTTATTTTTCAGTGTCAGCCAAGACATAACATTTATTATGATTCACCTTAGCATGATGACATTTCATTTTTCTTACTGAAGAAGATGTTCCTGAAAAAGGAGATCAAAATCTCCTTAGCCTTCTGGATATCACATAATAAATGAGGGGGTCTGTTTTTCCTCAGTGCCTCAATAGGAAGAAGTGTTTATGTTTCAGGACCAAGCCCTCACAGAATATTTACAAAATTTGTTGTGAGGTGTTGAGCCATAAATCTGAAGTTCGAAACCTACATCAAATAGAAATTAAGACCTATAAAACACAGTCTAAAACAAAAAGTCAGAAGAAAAAAAAACTTAAATATTTTTAGGTATTATTGAAAACCTTAAGTGTCTTCCCCATAAATAACACATAAAATGTATTTTATCAAACGGGCATTGGTACTAACATTCTAAATATTATAAATTAATTAAATATTTTAATTAGTGTGTTAAAATAAAAAAGTCAAACATTATAAGGTTGTTATAGAAAGCCAACCAAAGCCCATTACACTTTTCCTTGAGTGAGAGAGACTTAAAATAGCCTATGTTTTACACAAGAAATTATTATCAGAAGCTAAAACCCTAAACTGAAAGTTACTTTTAATTTCATTATGGTAAATGAATATGATTTTACTTTATTAAAGGAAAAATATTTTCCAGAAAGCTCATGGAAAACATGGAAAAAATCCACAGTAGGATATGACAAAAATATAAGAATACCCAAATGATCTTGTCATTAAGTAATTAAACTATAGTTCCTTAGAAAACAGCATCACCCTAATGACCATTTCATAATAATACTTGTTTTAACCCATCCCATAGTTTGTAAGGCATACTGAGATTTTACTGCCTCTAGAAAGACTCACAAAACTGTCCTGTTTATACATAACTGATATTTGTTGAAGCATGCATATTTACTTTTCTGTATTTTTTAAATTTATTAGCATTAAGAAGATATTATTTAAATGTATACCGAAACAAAATAAATACCATCTTATATAAAATGCTGTATAGAGAGGGAAACAGAGTCTTGGAGGCATTTCTATTCTGGGGCTCAGGTCACTTCTCAAGTCCTATAAAGGCAGATGTCATGGGGTCATATAAAGGTCTTGACTCTGATACTAGCTTTAAGGAGATCCTTTGTGGGAACACCCATGTTGGAAGATTGTGGGCTTTAAAAATATGTAGCCTATCCTAACTGCTAGGACATGAGTAGTTAGACAATACCAAGTTCTTACAGAATAGTTTCTGGCTGCGGAGGAAAGGTATTATACAAAACAGACATGTAATTTATGCAACCACGTTCATGTGTGAGTATGAGGTATCAGCGTATCACATGCCTTAGAAGCATAAAACTGTTACATTTACCCAACCTTATGTTTTCTTAATCAGTCCTGCATGTGAAAACCTCCATCCTTTACTTCTACTCAAGAGTCATATTCCTCTCTTACTTCTTACTTTCCCTCTGCACACAGCACGTCAACTACTTATTCCCCCAGATTTTAGACCAGTTCCAGGGAAGCTTGCTAGCTGTGGCTTCACAATACTGGCTGTTCAGTGACTTTATGCAACTGAAATATGCTGGGGATTTAGGATATTTTTTTAGTGGGTGATTTTTAGCCAGGCTACTCTGTGCTCCAGCTGCAGTATCATTGCACAAACCAGCACAGAGCAGAGGAGAAGTGCGAAGGTGGGAACAAGAGGCTGGAAGAATCGTGGGCAGGAACTTTTTACAGCAGCAGCTTCAGTTTGCATCCATTACAACCTCATTCAGTCCTCCCTGCACAGTGCTGAGGTCTATATCCCTCCAGCTGCAGCTTCTATTGTTTCCAGCTATTTCACAACTAGACACTAAATTGTGCCTTTCATTCCACCTGAAGGAAGGACATTTAGCACATCTGTTAGTCTTACATTGTTTTGTGGTTTGCCCGCAGTTCAAGGGTTCACATGGTGGCTGTCTTAATCACTCCTAAGGCAGCAATACGAAAGCTCTACAGTGAATGGAGGGGTGTTTTTAATTGCGTAACTATATATTTTATTGTCTCAGCTGATTCTGAGGTTCTGTATCAGAAGACAACATCTAACATGTCCAGAACACATATGTCCCAGTTCTGCTGCATAAGTCACAGGTCGAATCCCCCAGGTGGGAACTGCCTTGTGCATACTCGCCACCAGTACTGCACAGGTAGGAACAGGGAAGCCCTGGGCATAGCAGGCAGCTGGGGTAGACAACCAGGTCAGGCTTGGAGCAGTGATGGGTTAGGTGAGTTACAACCATCCAGGAAAAGAAAATAGGAAATGAACATCTGAAGGCTACGATGAGAACTTGAAAGTAGAAGAAAGAAACAGGTCAAGTGGTTGAAATAGTGGAAACTGATGGCAAAAGAAGGGATGACTGTTTGCAGGTGGGTGGTAGAAGGACTCATGTGTAGGTGGCACTGGAGCCTCCCCCTGCAGCCTGTGGTGGCTCCACCAAGCATCCAAGCTCAGCAATGCTGGAGCGGAGGGGCTTCCCCAGTGTGGTGCACCCCACTCCATAGAGATGTCTTTCTGAGTTGTCTGTCTCTCAGCACAGAGATCTCTCTACCTGATTCCCCTGTGCAGTGCAGATTGGCCCTAAGACTCTTTTATGTCACTCTGAGAATGAAATGCGAATAAATCCAGATTAAGGCTTCTTCCTACTGCCAGTGTGGGATAAAGCTTTACTCCCCCCAATATGAGCACACTCACACACCACATATGCACACAGGGTTGTTCCACCAGCTTGAGTTACCCTCATTTTATGCACTGAAAGCCAATCTCATACAAGTTACCCTGTTGTAACAATTTATGCTTCATCACTCTGCATCTGATCATCATATATTCTGCATGTAACTTGTGCTGCCATTTATGTCACAGCTGAATTTGGCCCAGAAATGTCATTAGTATTAGGCTGTTTTTTTTATATTCCACAGTTGTCCAGAGATCTTTGGTAACAGCATAAATCGCAGCCAAAGCTGAATGCTAATCTCCTGATTTTTGAAAGCACAACAGGCAAAGTCAACCCCTGAATACATCCGAAACACAAGCACTCAGGATACAAACATTCACAGGAAATAACAAAGAAAGCCCTGCCATTTCTAAAGTCAAATAATAGCGCTAGTGTTGAACAGAGAACAATTTTAGAGAACAAAAAGGTAGCAAGATTAAAAATATACCTGATTAAAAGCGACTCTTTGTTTTGCCAAATGCTTGGGCTTTTGTTAGAAACAGAGAATTCCCTTCAATTGTGTGGGTCAAAATTTATAGGGATAAAACCAAGAGAAAGTGTATAACATGATTTTCTGCAATGGGTGGACAAGCAGTTATTTATCTGCAGTACTGCAACAAGGGATACTTGGTTTCTATTTGCTGCTGAGTGAATTACAAGCTGGGGGCAAAAAGACCCTGCAATGATCTCACCCAGGTGTACCTCAGTCTGCTGCCAAAACTGAAGAATATCTAAACCACAATTTGTTTACAAACAGGTTCTTCCTTTTTGCACAGCTCATGTTGATCCAAGTGAATAGCTGTGTTCTACTGGTAAGTGTGATGTCACATCTCTAGTCATCCTTTCCCCATTCAGTCACATGGTGAAATTAAAATTGCATCTGGACCAGTGCACACAAACCCAGATCTATTCCCAGAATAACATTGCAAAATTAAGAGTTTAATTGTTTGGCAAAGCAAGCTTCCCAGTCTTTTATTTATTTGTCTTTTTAGTCAATGAGGGTACATTCTCCTGCACCTAATAAAAAAAAAGAATAATATCCAAACAATGATTGCTCCCAGGAAACAGAACTGAAAAGCTGTACCTGGTGACAAGTGTTAGTAAGCAGAGAAAGAGGATTCAGACAAGACAGGAAAGATCGTGTTTTCAGCTAATCTGACTATCACAAAACACTGATATATCTTTTCACTTGGTAAATGTCAGAGATCCTGGCATTCACAGTGTTTTACATTGCCTGCCTAGCAAGGGATGGAGAAACACTTGCCCAGGGTCCCAGACCACTGCACTAGCCTCAGAACAGTCCTCCACCTACACCACACCAGGATCTGTGAGAGATGCCTGCTCACTGCCTGGTGTATACAGGAATACCAAACCCCACTCCAGCCTTCTTGCCTCTGTGAGTGGCACAAGATGCAGTAGTTCTCAAGCATCATGGGCCCAGGATCAAGCACCATGGCAGTTGACCAGACCAAATCACAAATTAGCCCTTTGCAATGACTAATGCAGTAGGGCTTGATTCTCACTTCATTTACACCAGGCTTGCACCAGTAGAGCTGTATGGACTTTTACTGAGCTATATTTGATTTATCCCAGTGTAATCAGGAAGAAGATTTTCTATTACCCTCTAAATTAGCTGGCTGCCCTGGCAGAGCAATAATAGTATGGGTGCATCAGGTACCAGAGGGTCCCACACCCACAGCAGTGCTAATGCTACCAGAGTCATCTGTTTTGCATTATTTCTGACTCTTCAGACGATATTATAAAAAGGATCCATCCCTGTCAGGTGGTCAGTCCCTTTTTGCTGCTCACCAGTCATGATCACAGTTACATGACATGGAACATGAAGACAACACTGTTGAGGTTTACCTGTCTGTTTCACAGGCAATCAAATATAGACACCAATGATTCCCCTCCACCTCTCACTCTTCTCTCCTAGCACTAGCAGAGCTACTAATATGATATTTTGGCACAGCAGGCTCTTTAACTGGGATTTGCTGAGAAGCAGTTCAAAGTACTTGTGAGGTGTGTGTGTGTGCATGGGTGTATACACAGGTGAGAAGTGAGAGAAAGATGATTTTACAGAGGTAAGAATATGGACCAGTTCACTTTTACTTGAAACTGTACTCTTCCCTCAGTGTGCTGAGACTTTCTTAGTTCTCCCAGTCCCTTTCTTCCTTAGCATGGTTGGCCACAATATCCTGGGGAATCCATAAAGACTTAAGAGACAAGAGAAGGTTGTGGGACAAAGACTTACATTTTCCAAAGACCTACTGGAAAATCTTTGTTGGTAAAATAAAAAATATGTGATAAGACCCCTGCCTTCTTTCTGATCAATGTTTTTCATCATACCCATTTTTTTCTATAGCACATTTTTTTCTTTCTCTCTCTCCTTTTTTTTTTTTCTTTTTTTCCCTGAGCTTGACCTCAGAAGTTTTATCTAATATGTGAAGTTTTAGTTAATTCTGCTGCACTTGAAGCTCAGGTGCAGAGCTGCTCCTAACACCACAGTCACAACCAAACAAACAAAAACAGAAGTCAGGGTTTCCTGCTTACAAAAGAAACATCAAGCAGGGACCAGCTTTCTGGTTCCAGGTTTGAATAGTGTCTGGCAGAACAGGGTTTGGCCTCTGACAGAATCAGCAGGAACAGCTGCAATAATATTCAAAACACAATCTGCCAGTTAATTACTCTCTAAAAGCCACTCCACTTGTCCATGACCACTCTGGAATCCATGCACTGTATGGGGCTGGTCTTCAGCTAGCATGAGCAAAAATAGCTCTTCTTTCATGTTGACAAATTCACATCAGTAGAGTATGGTGCAACCTGACTTTGTCCCATCTACAGACAATTGCACCCGGATATTTCCTGTGTTGGTAATTTAGAATTACCCTTATAGAACAGCAACAGCAGGATTTGCTCCTTATATTTTGATATTCAATGGCATATTAATTTGCTCAGCCCCAGAGTTCCCAGTACAAAGCATGTGCCATTCTGAACTGTCATGGATGTAAACAGGAATTCAAGCACTTACTGATGACACAAAAGAGCTTGAAAATGGGTATTAATCCACATCAGAGTGGATGAATTCTGGAATCCACTGCATGCCTGTCTGGAGTGTCTTGGATACATTTTTCAAAGATTGCAGTATATAAATAAAATGGGGGGGGGGGGGGGGGG
>NW_020799142.1:19282167-19287167 GCF_003259725.1 Athene cunicularia
GGCCGGTGCCCTCCTGCAGACGGGCCCACACCTCCGGGGCGTAAGGGGGAGGGAGGGAGGGAGGGGGCGCGGTGGAGGCGCCCCTTGTGCGCAGCCGGTGCGGGAGCGTGACCCTGGGCCGGGGGCACGACTTCGCCAGGCTGTGTGAAGTCCGCCTGGTGGGCTGAGCTCAGGGGAGCTTTCAGACCACCCTGAGCAGCAGTACGAGGCAAGGCCGGTGAAAGAGGGGGACTGCGGGGCCAGGTTAGCGCACCCGTGTTGCTTTCCATCTCAGGCAGCATCGTGTATACTGCTTTCTTCTGCCTCCTTTTTGGTGACCATATTTGCCACATTGTACCTACGACTAAGAGGCACCTCGGTCCAAGCCTGGGCTTCCTCCTTCGCGGTATTGTGGGAGCATGCCACACCTCACTGTGAAATACAGCTGTGATGAGGGTCAGGGATGGGGAGAGGGACAAGGGCAGGGGAAGCAGCACCCTCGCTTCCTCAGCACCCCATACAGGTCTCTCTTGAGGAATCTAAAGTTTGATGCTTGCAGGGTAAGGACTAAAAAGACCCGAATTTTCAGTAGAATAGTCCTTCCTGAAGAAATTCTGCTTAAATCTGGTGCTGAATGAGTTGAGATGATCATCAATGTTGCTAATATCTAGAATGAACAAAATAGTATTTTACAGTAATGAGGTTCTTCATACCTTTAGTATTTATATTATTCTAAGACTAGTTAATCTTACTTCTTACCTCTTTCCCTGAGTTGGCTGTTCTGGTAGAGACAGTTGTAGGCCGTAGCCAGGCCAGGGATCTAGGTGTGCATAAACTCATCCCACTCTGTCCTGTCGAAGAAATGCCAAAATAGAATGCCTCAGCAATTAACAATCCAGAATCTGAACACAAGCTTGTTTTATGAGCCTTTTAAGATAATAAGGAGGCAATGGTCATTTCTAGCATGGGCTGAGGTAGGTAACTGGTAAATCACTGCAGTTAAACCAGGGCTCACCTGTCAGATATAGTAACTGTGCAGCTGTGCAGATCCTGATGGGAACCAGATCTCAGTGGGTCCCAGATCACAACAGGTTTTCCAAGTACACTTGCACCACAAGTTAATGATCACTTTGCCTAGTTATTAGCTAGTTATTAGCCTGGCATAATCAGTTACAATTAGCTTTGTTCTGTGTCAGAACAAAAAGCCATACTTCTTGCTTCCATTACTGTGTAAGCAAATGGCACAACCAGTCCTAACTAATGGTGCATTACACACTTCTAAGTACCCATTAGTCACAAATCCCATTGCACATATCCTGGACTTTTAAGTTTAGCCCAGGCCTTCCTCTGCTAGCTGCACATATTTGTGTCCTTTCATTAGCTCTTTCCTAAAATCGTAAGAGTTGGATTCATACATAAGTAGGGATAGAGTGTGCTCAGAATTTTTACATTTATTTCCAGCTACTATTAGAAATCCACAGGTCATAGGCACTTATGGATCAAATAGGCTCACATTAAAGTACTTCAGAATTCATGGCTGATTTGTGTGTAAATTGCATACAGAACCATACCACCTGTCAATACGTTATCAAGCTGAGAGCAAATGGCATTCTGTGCTTTGAAGACTGATAGCTCTTGTATCCCTTCTGTTACATCCCCCATCATCCCATTCAAATTAAGAACTTTATTGACCCCTAGGAACGCCGCAACAGATTCTTTCCCCAGGCAAGACAAGGGATCCCAGCTGACAAAACAATGAGGTGAATGTTTTCTTCATTATTATTGTAGAAGTCTGAAAAATCCCGAGTGTGTTCCTTGATTTTTAGAATGTCTCACTGCAGGAATCACTCCTAATCATGTTTAACTAGGAGTCATTTATTAGACTCATCAAGAACTAGCAACTTGAATGTCAATGGCACTATGACAATTGCCCCTGCCTAGGATCTCACTGTACCAGCTAGAAGCATCTGTAACAAAGTAAATTAGCTACAGAAATTTCACTTGTCATTTTCCAGCAATCAAATAAAATGGCAAATAGACAATTTTTTTTTTCTCCCATCACTACTTCTCTGTTTCCTTTTATTGAAGCTGCTGGAAATAAAATTAAACTATGAAACTATTTGTACAATCATTTAATCACCTCCCTAGGAGAAAAATATATATACATCTATACACACATGTATGCATATATATATATATAAAAATTATTTTTCTTTTCATGACAAAAGACCTTCCCCACTAGTCACGCATAACTGTGTAAAAGTTATACAGTATATTATAATCCATTTAGGCTATGTGTAAGATGTTTGTTACAGGTGAGCAGATTATTAACTATTGGTAATAATAATAGGGCCATGATTAAGAATATCAACAGTAAAGGCTATTAGTACCAGGTCTACCCCAACCACAATAGAAATCACAAACACTTTCTGACATACTTTATATTATATACTTTTGTTTTATTAATTAATTCACAAATTAAATATTAATAAGAATGTCTTGAAAATATATCTCATATTTATGCTGACATATCACTAGTAACTGTTAATATGTCTTTCTTTGCCCTTCGTATCTGTTACAATCTGAAATACCAGACAAATTCAGTAGCTTGTAGGCTGGTATTCTTTATATGATTATACCAGAAATTAATTTGGCCCACATGCTTGCTTAATTCAACAAGTCCAAGCTGATGCCTCATCTGCTCTCTTTACACTTTTACTGCCCCATATCACTGATATTTCCATTCTGCAACACGTGTCTTTCAGCCACTGATTTTTATCAAGAGACAATAAAAACTGACTAAGGTGTTCATCTGTATCCCCCAGGGTTTAGTTACACCTTCCACTCCGTGTCAGAAAATGCTATTACATCATTTACTTTTGTCCAGGTTGGTTTGTTTTTTGGTTGTTTTTTTCTGAGAGAGAAGGTTGTGGGAGGATCCTCACAGGGGTTCATACCCTCCTTCCATCACTGCCTCATCAGTTCTGCTCCTGAGACAATTCCCTGTGCAAAACTCAGAGAGAGCAGCTCATGAAGAGGCAGCCTTTCCACCGGTGAGGGCAGGAGCTAAGTGCAGTGGGCGAACCAGTGCTCAACTTGGAAGAAGTGACAAGAGCACTCTCATGATGGAGTGACTGAGAGATTGTGGTTTCATAAAAATCAAGAGTGCTTGGGATCAGGCCAGTTAGAAAGAAGCAGTGTGTGCTAAAGACCAAAGCATCTGTTCTCTGTGAAAAGTGCAAAGATGAGAAAAAAGAAAAAGATTCTTTTTAACAAGAAATAAATCTATTCAGGATAATACATAAAACCTAAGCTTAATACATGGCCATGTCTTCATTTGTACCTATGGACAGTATGATGAACATACGTTTTGTTACATTATAAATTTTCAGGGGCAAGTGCCGTCTGTATTTGCACAGACTTGAAGGCTGACTGGGGACTGCAGGAGTTACAACAGGCAAGCTAGGCACCTATCTTGGTGGAACTCAGGACACAAGAAATGATATACCACAAATCTGTGAAGATCTTAGGCCTTATGCATAACACTGTGACTACATGAATAATAGCTTCAATGAGAACATTTCTTGTAATTGAAATATGAAGTCTCATATCTTACAGGAAATTCTGCTCTTCAGGATTTTCTGTGCTTTCTCGTCCTGACAGTTGGGGTAGATCTGGGCATCTCTTGCAATTCCAAATCCAGAATCAATAGGTAAGGAGGACTGTGAAGGGAGAATACCCAGAAAATAGTAGGACACCCTGTCATTTGGCATTTTCTCAGGAAGAGTGTTCCTACAGACACAGTAATTACATCAGAAAAACTATACTTTTAGTTTCTTTATGGAATTTAGGCAGGGCTAAACAAAATCAACACATTGTCCATATGAACCAATAACAAAACAAAAAATAACACATCAGAAGATTACTGTCTTCTAGGAAAGTCTAAATATTCCTGCTCTGTTACTTTGTGATCAGTGACATCTCAACCAACAGGACAAGTGAGACACAGAATAAAATGAGAAAAAACACTCGAAAGTTTAACAGCTTGTTGTGTAGATGTTTCCACACAAAAGAGAATCATTGACATACCTCTATACTGCATATAAATTAAACCCCAAATAACTGCAAATGCATGGGATGGAGATTACTGCTGTATAAAAACAGTAGCTCTTCAAAGAAGGAAGCCTATGGTACCTCCACAGATTGTAGCTAATTCACAGACACACAGACTTTTAACACTGGAGACCTGCAAGGTAAGACTTGATTTCTTCTGGGCATATGTGAACAGAAGCCTGTGAAAACCAAGGGAAAATGAAGTTACTGCAAATTTGTCTTGAGGAGGAAAGACAGAAGCACATCTGGCTGCATCCCTGCTGAATCAACAGGTGATGTCTATGCTTCCATCCCAGCTATAGGTAAGCTGGTAGCTAAACTTGCACAGGACTCAGGGACTGTCCTAGTGTTTGTCCATAGGGATTTTTTCAGCCTATGTTGAATTTCAACATCTTGTAGTTAGCTAATTTAAGAGCAGGTAAGTCCTTCCCTCACTGAAGAATTATGTAAAAACAGCAGAGCTAATGAAGCTCCCACAACATGTAATAAACTATTGCTAAATACAGTTCTGTATTTAGCAGCCTTAAATATGGGGTAATCATTAAGCATGCCTGTTAACACTGTTTAGTACAGAGTGGTCTAAAACCCCTCTCAGTTTCTTCTCAGTAGCTATGCCAACTAGTGCAAGTTAATTCCTTATGTTGTATTTGCAAGCAATCACTTTCCTGGAAGCAGGGAAAAGAGCTGTTCATTTCAGTCAAGCCACTAAAGATGTATTGCAAGGTAGACGAGTATTGAATCATTGAAGAAGATAATTAAAAGTGTTGGAACATGGTGCATCTGAGTGTAAAACTCTCCAGTTAAGTTTGTACAGTACCACTTCAAGTCAAAGTCTATAAAGGAAAAGAAAAGCACTGACGCAAGAGGGCAGTATTCTGAAACAGTGGTCTCCAAACTCGAGTTCACAC
>NW_020799142.1:19292167-19296403 GCF_003259725.1 Athene cunicularia
CTTAACTTCAATTCTGGGTACCCAGAAATAACCACTTACACTACCTGTATCATGCACTATAGTTCTCATGAGCCTAATCACAATACCCCTTGTTACTTCTTTCTTTTCTCTCCAGCATGCACCTTCCCCCACACGTCAAGTTCACTCTCTGGTCTCATATTTCAATTGCCCTGGTTTGAAGAAATGTCATGTTGTGTTGGAGTCTAAGAATAGAAGGTGCTCATCAGTCAACATTTCTATAGTGTGCTAATCGTCACTGCAGTGAGCTGATTTGGTACTCTGGACTTTGACCACTGCCTTGGTCAATCACTGAGCAGTTCTATTCATCATCTACCTATTCTTACGGACTTGTTTCCATCATGGTCACCTAGATTAAAAAGAGAAAAGGGAAAAGAGGACAAAAATCATCAAAATCCAGGTCTCCAGTGAAAAGTATGTAACAGAATCTGAATTGAATAAATGCTGAAAATAACCTATGTTAAAAAGGAACACACACTCCCCCCTCAAGATTTCCAGACTCGACTATGAATAAATATGTACTATGAATAGATGAGGGGAACTGATTTTATCAAATAAAAGCTTTGTTTCTAAAAAAAGTCCGTGCTCATTATAAGAATGGTTTTCTTTCCTCAAAGGCATTCATAGACAGAAAAGTTATATTTTATATGTATTGACATCTTGTACAAAAATGAACTTTGGCTACAGAACTTTAGTGCTTACCCTTGCTCATTGTTATTGTAATTAAGCAGCAGTGGTGTTATTCTGATTATAGCTTTAGTTACTGCCACAGTCAAACACCTATCTTATTCGTAGCATGAAAAATAATGAAATAAATATGTTGGACAAAAGCATTAAGATTCTGATAAAATAATGCTCTCACAATCTTTTATGAATATGTGTCTGATACTTTTGACAAGAAAAAGTAAGTATACTTAGTAAATAAGTACATAACAGGCAAGAATATATACAGCTATATATATGTGTAAAGTGTATATGAGAAAAATAAGAATACAGTTTCAGAGACTACGTTCCAACCCATTTTTCTACAGCTACGACCTCCTATTAAATATCACTTTTTTCTAGTCAAGCTTGGTTTCCTAGCTGCACTGAAGAGATTTGATGTGTGCCACATAGAAAAGTTTTCCCTTCCTGAGTCCCAAAATTTTGTTCTATCTTATCAGACTATGTAATGACAATTGGGAGCACCCAGTAACAGGGGTATTTTCATCCTTAGTGGACTCCTATTAGTAAATAATTTCTTTCTCACTGGCCAGTACATCCCAGCCACATTTGATAGGAAATAAAATTGATCAGATTCCAAAGAATTTGCTCAGTTCTGAGAAAAATCCTTGTCATAGTATGCAGGTCCTTTTCTGGGATCTTGGGTAATAATACAAGTATATCCCAGTCCTGAGTGAGCTGTCACTTATCAGTCTGAGGATGAGTCTGCCCAAGCCAAAGTTAGTGTCCATAAAGTCAAGGATACTGTCCCACAGGACAATGTCCATTCTGAGTAAAGAAAATTTTACATTTTAAAGGAATAAGGGCAAAATCAGAAATTAAAGTACATCCTTTGTGAAGACGGTTGGAATTATGACCAAGATTTAACTGAAACCTATGAGGAAAGGAAGACAAAGACCTTAGTAAAGAAAATAAAAGGGAAAAAAATCAGAGCATGACCTAGTCAGGTCTAGCTCCATTATGAATGATAAAATATTGTGCCCCACTCACAGAATAATAATAAAGGTCTGGTTTGAAAGGGATGTCTGGATGTGATAGACCATGTCCTGTCTGAGGCCAGGATAACTTCAAAGTGTGATGAGGTTCTTCAGGGGCTTGTCCAGCCAAGTAGTGAAGCTCTTCGTGGATGGAAGTTCCTATGAGGGATTCACCTTTCTAGTTCATTTTCTTTTACATAATTTTAAAAGATTATTTACTGAAATATTTTGGCTTTGAGCTTCTCCTAAGCATTTTTTTTTTTCAAAAGGCTGTCATTTGAGACTTGCTTCAGAGGCCTCACAAATGTAAGCTGTTCATTTTGTGTTTATGAAATGTGGTGGCAGAGAACCGAATGTTCTGCTTCAGTGGCAGGAACTGGAGTGCATAAGCCCTGGCCTTGTCTTGGTAGCTCATCCCAGCTTTTATTTTAAACAGTTTCCCAAGGGGCAGGGGTCAACAAGAACAATTTCTGCTGTCAAGGAAAAGTGTTTCAAATAGGACTAATTATATTTCTCCTTGAGGAATTAAAAAACCCCCAAAACATAGCTATCCTCATTCTGCAAATATTCATGTGCTTAAATCTCAACACAAGTACTCCAAGGATTACCTTTTGTAACTCGTTGATTGTGATGGGATTTCACATCTGTATACATCTAAGCTTGCTAGTAAATATTTGCGAAACCCATGTCTTAGTACTGAAGATTGCTGAAATTCTTTGTGCCTTGGTGCCTGGAGCTGGGGGAAACAGGTGGGAAGAGGAACACTGAGGGTCTGCACCCAAGAGAGGCACCACACTTCTAAGCCTAAAGGGAATCCAGTCAAATGTCATATGTCATAGCCAGAGGAACCCAGATGTTTATCCAGGATTTCTGGGCACATCACGGAGATGCTGCTACTGCTCTGGGGTTGTAGAATCCTAAAAATGTTTCAGGGCCCTCAGTGACATTTAGAAGGAAGGAAGGGATAAAAAGCATAATGACTTTAGCCCAGTGGTGTTCTCCAATGAAACAAACTCTCCCGGTGCTCCCTGCAAGCTATGACAGCTGTGCTGCTTCCCAGGATGCCGTGGAGCTGGAACAGGAGGATGCAGAATGCTGCTGCTGTGTGTTGCTGATATATATTCTAGAATGAAATATTTTAATTAAATTATTGTAGAATGAAAATATGATAATTTTCAATAGACAACGAAGTAATTGGACATTAGAGGAAGAAAATGAACTGTGACTGGGGCAGCAGTATAGTACTGCAGGAAAATTGCAATAATCCTAATGAGGTGCTAAAAAACAAAATGAAAGGAGTCCCAGTCAGACAGTTGATTTAAAAATCCAGTTGCTTTAGGGCTTTCATGTAAAATGTATCAACCTCATTCTTATCTACAACACTTTATCTATTATTGTCAACCACTGTCATGACAATGTGAACTTTACCAAATGAGCACAAAGACAGGGGGAAGTTGAAGCTAATTAAAAATGCAATATTTTAAAAAATTAAAATCTTATTTAAGCCCTGGTCAAGTATAGACTCTGTTTTACTATATTAGTTCTGAAAGTAACATGAAAAATTGAAATAAACTCTGAAAGGCCTTGCTGTTTCATAAACCAGATGTGTACACTCAAGATATCTTCCAGGATGGCTGCCTAAACATCATACTAAATATTCACCAAGATAAATAGACTTGTACCTCAAAATACATTTGACTGGCATAATATATAAGGCATTCATACAGAGCTCTGCTTTAAATGCATTAAGGCATCCTAATTTTCAGCATTTAGCTTCCCTATGTATAGAATTTATTTCTTTGTATTGGCAGCATTATCTGTTGGCTGATTCTAAAGAAAGGTTTTCTCAAGCAGTAATATTCCTAGCTCCAGTCTGATCACTGAATTCATGCTAGACTCATGAACTAGCAAAGCACACAGGCATATGTTTAACTACACCTATGCAAATAGATTCATTGAGGTCTCGTGGTCAGAGCTGGACACAGTCAGGTGTGTACTACAGGATCTTCCTAAACCTCCAGGATTTCTTGTTGAGAACATGTAGGAAGATCAAGAGAATGAGGGAGGTTGATGGTCTACGACTCAGAAAAAAGGTATTTCAAGGAAGGGACTTTGTTGCATTATATTAATGACTCTTGAAAGGTGCGTGCGTTCTACTCATTTACTATATTTGGAAGAAAATTAAAATCAGGGCAGGAGTCTCCACATTTTCCACACTCTGTGTATAGGACACACCCTGAAAAAACTAATTTTTAACTAAAAAGAAGTGCCAATGAACTGTTGATACATTGTGAAGCCAGAGAAAGTCTGACAGTGTGAGTATGCGGACCAATCAAGTGAGAAAGTGCCTGAACGCAGAAAGCAGATTGCAGGGCAAACAAACAGCAAATCATCGCAGCTGTCTCTCCTACCTTCAGCGAGACAAAGAAAACAGACCTGCGGCAGGGCTGCGCCCCGGGCTGGCGGCCACTGCTGGCGGGCCGGCGCTGGTCGCCCCGCGGCCGAGAGAGCCCGGCAC
>NW_020799142.1:19296453-19349490 GCF_003259725.1 Athene cunicularia
AAAAAAAAAAAAAAAAAAAAAAAAAAAAAAAAAGGCAAAGTGTCCATCTCACTTCCAGAACTAAGCTGTAAGAAAATTTGCAAACTCAAAAGGCAAAGTTTAAAAAGCATTTAGGTACACAGTGTGTTCAAGAGAGGTAAATCAGACTCTTTTGAAGCTTTTAATTTGTTTTGATTTCTGTGATTAAGATGCCTAGATATAGCTGAAAACTTCTTGATTAGTTAGCTAGGCATCCAACTCTCACGTGGAATTCAGGAAAATCCTATCAATTGACTTAGATATTATTGCCATGAAAATTAAAATATTCTGGAGCACCACAGAGCTAGGACTCTGGAGCAGTGTACGTACAGTGGGTAGCTCTGGGAAGCCTCAGCCTTCAGGCTCATCTCACATGCTGAAGGCAACCAGCAGGAGTGGCAGGTAGGGGTTTTGTTCTGCCTTTTGGGACAAAGAGGAGTAAAGCAACATTGAGAATTTGGCCCAATTTCTGTTAACATTTTAGCAGAGCAGAATAATATGTAGCCATATACATCAATGCATTATTTTTAAAAAGTCATCTGTAAGTACTGTTCCTCAGACCTAATCCAGACTACAGTACAGCACCTGGTGCCATTAATCAATTCTGCTATTTTCATAGCTGACACCAGGAATAACCTTGAATAGGTCACAGTTCCCCTGACTGATACTTTATGGCACAGGCCTAATGATTCACTTTAATAATTTTAAATTAATTCACACTTTTTTCCCCATTCTCTGATTCAGTTTTCCACTTTCTGGTAACTGTCTTACACTTTTTTCTCGATCAATAATGTTGTGAGTAGTCAGAGTACCTGACAGATGACAACATCTTTGTTATTTAAGGAGGTCTCTTATGACATGGGACCATCTACTAAGGGCCTTTTCTAAAAAAAAAAAGCTTTTACTTTATAATATACTGCAGATGCAGATGGAAAGTGATGTATTATGTGAAGTACTAAACAAAGAAATAAATAACCAGCTATAGGAACTTTTTTTTCTCTTCCTGTCACAAAGCAATCTAAATTTTAGTATTTATTCTAGAAATGTCCTAGCCTCTTAGAGGCAAATTATGCATGAAATAATGCAATTAAAACTGAAATAAAAGATTTAAATGCAGCCTCTAGAGGCACAGAATGGCACCATACTGTCTAACTCTTTACTGCCTCTTAAAATGAATGCTCAATTTATAGGAAAACCTTTCCAGTCCTCCCTCTTAGAATCCTCTGGTTTTGATGGCTCTAATTGTAATTCAGTTTTCCTATGCCATGGGAACATGTCGACATTTCCTTCACTTTCAAAAATGAACAAACAACTCCATGGTCAGTTTTTACTTAGTGCAAGGAGGAGTATCTTATATCCTGATCCAGCTTTTTCAGAAGATATTCTTACATCCCTCCTGAGACTCTCAGTTAATACTTGTCACTGGCAGCCTTGGGAATGACACTTGGAAAATCACTGATGGCACTACTATGAAGTGAGTAATCTTTGGGAATGGTGGATGCCATCTTCAAAACTGCTGTAAATGTTTTCCCCAACACTATCCATGATAAGGGTGGAAAATATACACCCATTTGCAGTGGTGTAACAATTTGCAAAGAGCTTAAATTACATTTTTTCCCCATTTCCTCACTCTAAATTGCTAAATACTTTTGATGGCAGACATAAAACACCCAGAAATACCAGCAAAATAAATGAACATTTTTTTCTGGATTCACTGGCAAAAACAATGACTTCACAACTGGATTCATTTGGAAAGAAAAATTCATGGTGAAAGAGGAAGGGGTTAGGTCAATTTTCGGTTCACAGAACTTAATAAATAGGTTATATTTATCTACTGGCACACCAGGATTGTAAATACTTCACTAAAGTCTCTCTGACTGTAGTAAACTACATTGCATAATCACAAAAATTGATTTTCTCAGCAAGAACAGAGATCAATCTATGGAAACTTCTCTCTCTGACTCTGAGCAGTGGAGGGATATCATGACATCAGAGTAACTTTAGACAATTCATTGTCTCAAACGCTGGTTGAGAGGATCACAGATATGTCTTTGAGTGCTAGCTTGAGTAGCTGAAATATCACAGAGAAACATCAGAATTTGTTGTCACACTATTACTGTGATGCTCAGTTGCCAAGAAGCAATCTCACAAAATCTCAGTGACACTTTTATGAAAACCAGCAAGCCAAAAAGACCTGCTAGTTGGAGATATTCAGAGCTTGTTACATGGGAGATCTAAAATAAATGCCATGAACATGGTCACCATTTGAAGTAGCCCACAAAGTTGGATTTTGACAGTTTCCAGCAGAAGGGAGTGATATGTTATTACTTGAAGATGTGCCAACATGGATACACCAAATAGGGCACGCTGTGAACATGGTCATACCCAACAAGTCCTAACTTGCCACAGCCAGCAGAATTTCTATTTGCATGACCTGCTCTCAGTGATCCAGAAACCTGCTTGCTTATGTCTCCATGTGGTGGGGTAGTAGATCCCTGCTGGTAGCAACAGTTCACTGCTATTTTGCTCAGGGTCCAGTTCTGTAACACTTGAACATTGTCACGTGACCATTCAAAGCAGTGTAAGCTTCCAAAATGTTAAGGTGTACAAGAGAATGACAGAAGCAACATCTCACATTGCAGAAAAGTTAAACTGGCTTCCTTTTTGTCATACCCACAGGCACGTCTTCGGTAAGTGTTGGTTTAGCTGATGCTGGTAGAGATAACAATTTATTTTTCAAGGGATCCACTTTTTTAACAATATGCTAGAAAGAGCTCATATAATTTACCTGTTGCAAATTTTCCAAGATGAATGCTTTGTTTAGTTATTAAACAGCATTTTTTATGCTGCTGTTAAATTAGTATTTAAGAAGGACAGAAATTTGTCCAGAATGCTTTAAGCAAGACTACCAATGCCATAATTAGTCTTTTATGCTTAAAAGTGCAGCCAATCATATTAGCATATTAGCATATATGCTAGTTAATATGTGCCAAGTAATGTATTTGAAAGTATGGTGAAGGCAATGCACACAGCCTTTTAACAACTGAGAAGTTAAGTCTTTGACTTCTTTGCTCAGATGTTTTCCAGACCTGTTAATTGGAATATTACCTTGTAACATTTTTCTGTTTGTGAAACAAGCCCCAGAAGACTGTAGGTCTCCACCAGTAAGAGAATCGAAAATACAAAAGGACAGCATTAGATACAGGTTGCTTCCCAAGCCACAGGGTGCTTCCCTAGCCCAAAGTTAATGACAAAACGTCTGTAGTGCCAAAACATCACTGAATCTCATAGAACAGAGGGGAAAAAGCAGACCAAACATGATGCTGTATTACCGAGAAGGTAGTACAACAGGTATTAAGTAGAGGATAAACTGTATCTGAATATCAGGCATAACAAACTATCTAGGAACAAAGTGTCCTGGCTGTAGATGTGGTTGTAGATAACAACACAGCATGTGCTAAGAAAAAACATAATTTCTGTCACTACAGACTTCAGAATAGCCCATTACAAAACCTGTGTGCTAGATAACCATTACTGGCATGTAGCCTTCACCCATTACTGACCTGTGGAATCAAAGCAGCTAAAATGCCAGTAAGAATCTGAAGGTTATTACAGACACATCCAGACTTGTGTGAGCAGTACCAACAGAATATAATAATGAGAAACCTGATTTATAGAGCATAGACTGCTCTACAAAGGTAAATAAACAGTGCTGGAGACAAAGATGTTTCGTAGATGCTTAGTGAAAGAGTATACATTTAAACACCAAAGCAGACCATTTGATGGTAGAGTTTGGTGATGCCTAAAGAAATGGGACATTTTACCATGACTCATAAAAATGAATCACACTGTACCAGCAGCTGTTCATGTCGGCAGAATTATGCTTGCTTGCCTTAAGTTGTATATTAAAAATCCAGACATAAACTGGCAGGTAGGAATAGAGCAGGCAGGAGAACCTATGAGGTTAGGCAGTTTAATTTTATGAAGAGACTTCCTCTTCTCCTAAGGGACTAAAGACAAAGTCCATAAATGTGTGGTGAGTGGTGGGCCACAAGGAAGAAGATATCTATTGTTTGCATCTGAGGTCCACACAGGAAACAAAATTACAGAATACATTATTAGCACATTAGACATTATTAGCATTTCCCTCCTAGTGCCATTTTTTTCTGCAGAAATGTCACACTGGTACATTCCACAGGAACTTGAAAAGTCCCAGCTAAATTGAAATACAAAAATCCCCTGAGAAATGCTATAGGTTTTGTACATGCAAACTATTCCAACTACTGAAACATATCCAGGTAGCTTAGATATTAATGCAGTTAATGAGTACTGGCATGGAAAAAAAAATCATTGGAAGCAATGTCACTAAAGTATGGGATTTTTTGGTGTATGATCAGGGTTATCTACTCTTCTCTGAAGAAAATTAAATTATTTTGAATATTCATAAAAATGAGACTGATACAGTTATTTCCTGGGATTCTAGACTGTGCAGCGATTTAGTAATGAAAATGTTAGAAGGCATAGTAGTGCCCAGGACAACTACTTGAGGTTTCACAGGTAATTCCAGTATCATTACTGAAGTAATCACCAACTACAAACTACTTTTTCTTAGAATTCTTCTTCTTCTTCCTACTGTTGCAGCCTTCCACAATGATCTCATTACGCTGGGCACTATATAAACACCTCAACAGTCATCACCATACTGCTGCAAAGGCAGGTGCTTGGCAGCCACCAGTGTACCACAGTTCTTCCTGCCAGGCAAAACCCTGGACAGTGCTTGGGGCACTTTGACAGAGGCTACAGAGATCAAATGCACTCTGTCATGATTTACATGACAATTTCTAGTACTTTCTGTAATGTGTCTTGTGTTTTGAAGTACCTGAGCAGCAGCTGCTTAGGAGTACTCACAATATTTTCCATTGTTTTTATGTGACAGAGCTCTGAGATCACCCTGCTGTTTCATATTCTCTGAGAGTATGTATTACGAAAATTCAGGAGCACATTGCTGATTTAGATTTTTCATTTTACTCTCTTGGGATCTATTTTTTTTTTTTGAGCCATTCCAGGATCAGGGGTATTTTCAGTTTATAATGATTTCTGTTTTGTGTTTTCTTTTTGAAAAAAGGGAGGAACCACTCTCCTGCTCATTTTCCAACTCTTCCTCCACAAACCCCCATATCTTCAAGTGCAACTGCGACATACTCTATATAATTAATATTAAATTACCATCTTTATATTTCCCACTCTCATCTCACTATTTATTATGAATGTGGGAATAGTATCTTTAGAAGACATGCAAACTTGCCCTTTCAAAGTAATTATTTCATGCAACATTGCTTTATTTTTATACAATGCTGAAAACAAGATCAGGCTTTGTATGTCTGAGCAGAAGGCCTGGAACTTTATCAGCCATGCAGCCAGTAGGTGTGTTTACACTTCAGGTCCAGGTTCCTTATGCATACTACCATGGCATCTTTAGCTGATCAAGTTATATTCTGTTTTGAGTTTGGAGAGAGTGGAGGGGAAAAAAAGAAGAGAGGGAAAGAAAAATAAAATTAAAGGGAAAGGACTGAATTACAGTAGATGAAAGGATGCAGGAAAGCATCAATGTCTGCTGGGAATCATTCAGATTCAGTTGCTTCCTCTTGGCAACATTAGAGCTGGAAGGTGAATTAACAGGCAGGAACTGGAAACTGAGTGGTTATTTTCTTGTAAAAAGATTATATAAAATGCATGAATAATGGAATTACATTTGTATGGGTGCCAAGAAACTTGTCCCACACCTAGTGCATCCATATCATATTTCAGGAATTAATTCTCTCTGAAATATACTGTTTTCTTTTTATATTACAATCTAAAAAGAAATCAGTCTTTGAGTTGCCAGATAAAATAATTGTTTTGAAAGTACACACACACTTGATTTCAAAAGAAGGCAGTCTAACCCTGCATTTCTACTGAAACCTGGTCAATTTACTGATGTAGCTACTACCTGCATCCTTAATTTCTCTGTCAGGCTTGCCTCTCTATAGTCCATCCAAAAACTATGTAACAATTAAAACATAGATTTATAAATCTATTTACCAGCACAATTATGCAATGTTTTCTTTCTTAGACTCAACAGAAAACCTTAAATGTATAATGTGTAATGAAAATATTTCTTCCCACCATCACTCAAATATGAAAGGAAAATAATTGTAAAGACTGATACCATAAAGTGTTAGGTGAATTTCAAAGCTGATATATCACTTGGTAAGAAAAATGTGACCAGACAAAAGTCCATCTTTTTCTTAGTAGCCTGTCTACAGCAATGCCTAGTAGCAACTGTATAGAGAAGAGTATTAGAAACAAGGCAAATACAGAGGTTTGGGGTTCTTTCCTGATTTACTTGTTGGCTTCCAGCTATAGAATGGGACTTTCTGAGCTACAGATTGAAGTAGGATCATGATATCATGTGATGGATTTACAGTTTCTTAATTTATCTAATCCTTTTTATTTTTTAACTTCCACAATATCCTGTGGCAATACTTTTCACAATATCACTGTTAGTCATATGGAAAGCATCTAATTTTTTTAATGTCTGATTTTGTATATTGTATTATGAGCCTTGTAGTATTTGTGTTTTAAGAAATAATGATGCATCATTTCTATTCACCTCTGTGGCACTGATGACTTTATATAGCTTTTCCCCTTAAAACCACCTTTGGAACCACTAGCCATATATTCATCCTCCTGAATTCTTTGTAGCTCTATTATAAAATGTGTAGATGTCAGTACCTGAACAGTATACAGACCACAGGTGACCTTGGCACAGTGATCCATGTTTCACTTTGAAATTCCTTCCTAGTAATTGCTATAATTTAATTTGTCTTCTAGACTACAGTTGAGTACAGAATTGATATTCTCAAGGACTGTCCACAATTACCCCACAGTTTCTTTCCTGTTGGAAATAATTTGCAAATAATGGCATATTTTCTCACCTCATTATTCAACTTTAAGGAAAATGCTGTCTCATTAAGAGCAAATTCTCCTGTGAAAAACAAATGAAGTTACAAATTCTGGGGGTGTTTAGTCTGGAGAAGAGGAGGCTGAGGGGAGACCTCATCACCCTCTACATCTATCTGAGAGGAGGTTGCAGAGAGCTGGTGATGAGTCTCTTTAACAAAGTAACAAGCGATAGGACAAGAGATAATGGCTTCAAGTTGCACCAGGAAAGGTTTAGACTAGATATCAGGAAGCATTTCTTTACAGAAGGGGTTGTTAGGTGTTGGAATGAGCTGCCCAGAGCAGTGGTGGAGTCCCCATCCCTGGAGGTGTTTAAGAGTAGGGTCGACTTAGCGCTGAGGGATATGGTGTAGTTGGGAACTGTTAATGTTGGGTTGATGGATGGACTGGATGATCTTCAAGGTCTTTTCCAACCTTTCTGTGATTCTGTGAAATTGCTATACAAATTGCTATGCATAGGAATATTTTCATTTGATATTCCCATGCTTACATTTCCCCTAAAGACTGCTTCACAGTCAACGGACTTGGAATGGCCCTAGTGGGCAAGTTCTTGCACATTCAGATAGTTATCAATCACTTCTAGGCAGATATCTGTAGCACTAAATTTGGGAGATCAAATTTTTACCACTTTTCTAACTAGTTGGCAAGAAAAGGGAGAGTATTGTAGTTTTCTAAATATAATACTGTGAAAAACAGACATTTCCATCTAATCTGAGTTTCTGCATAGCACAACTCATTGTATTTCACCTTGTGAGTCCTGTAACATTGATGTCTTTAAGAAAGATGTATAGTCTTCAGATGAAATCTACAGGTGACTTCACCCCATCTGCAGTGGTCTCACCTGCTAAGAAATTGAGTGTGATTCTGCATCCTGTTCATCTACCAGGGGAAAAATTGTTTTGATCTTTCTTTGCCAGATTCATGAGTTGCCTTTTAGCAGATCTACTTCCCTCTCTCCACCAAAGTATATCAAACATTGCACAGAATGGGAAATAAGCTGTTCAGACAACTACAACCAGACATGACTTGTTTTCCCCTAAAAGGATTACTTGTCCAATTACTACTTTCAAACATGTTGCAGCTGATGTTATGGGCCCGTGTGGAGTTAGCAACTGTATGTTACAAAAGCCTTTAGAAATCAGCACAGATTTCAAAATGAAGCCATACAGGAAATAGTGGTAAGCATGTCTAGAGGAAGAAAAGGGACCAGGCTTTAGAGGCTATTAGAAAAGTAGCTAGTTTTGTTCCAAGCTGAATTTACAAAAGCAGCTTTATCTCACTGCAGTGCTCCTAGCTCATTTAGACAATTCCGTAAATATCACTAGGCCTCTCTCTGTATTACACCTGCAAATTTTGTCCAACAACAGTGACTCTGAAATGAATTTTTTTTTTTTTAGAAGTTCTCACCAATACCATATAATTTTGATATTCTAACAAACAGATCACGTACAGGGCAGGAGGTGGAATACAAAACAACATGTGAATGGCTAAGTGAGAGGAGGTGACAGAGATTAAGATCCCACGGCACTCCGTTCAGAGATATTTCTAACATGTGCTGAAATAACCTGGAGTGAAAAAACAGCTATAAACCTGAAGTTATTTTTTCAGAAAAACAAAATATCTATAAAATAAACAGGGGGTTAGTAGTAGGAAAAGACGTGTATTCTGGGCAGGCTAGCAAACTGCTTACAAATGAATGCAACACAAACCAGAATTATCAGCTTCTTTAGGGTTTGGGGGTGGTACATTACATCAACTTGCACTCCTGTTTGGGGCAGAAAACATGAAGAAAATGTGACTTTTGGAGGCAGGAAAAGAAGGTATGTGACCTATGTTATGAAGGCTGTGGTATAGCTGATCCTCAGATGACCTGACCAGTGTAGGGAGGGAAAACATACACTGTGAGTGCGATACCTATCAGGTACTATAATTACTAGAGGCGCAAGTTTACATTACTTAAGTACTGTCTATACCAGTGGCAGTAACAGAGCTATCACAGCACTTGGACATCCTTCTCCTAAAGCTCTGAGCTGCTTGTAGATAGCCCAAATTTGCAACATTTTTATGGACGCCTGCCAAATTCAATAAGAATTCCTGGTTCAAAGCCAGAATTTTCACTCTGCACTAACCTCTTTGAGAAAGTTTGTGGAGTTTTTTTCTAGTGCAAAATATAAACACTATGAAATCGCTACCAAATTGGAAAACCCAACACAAATAATTCTGAAATAGAGAATTATGTGGGCATGTTTCTGTGACTCTTAGTGAATAGTTAAATGTGCTGTAACAGGGGTGGGGGCTGGGGCTCTCTGGTGCTGAGATCGTCCCAAGTTTCCATTTTTCTAATGCTGTGGCAGAGATCCAGGGATCCTTTGAGTATCCTTCAGACTTCTTTGCTACAGAGCAGCACTCCAGAAGCAGAAATTCCTAATGCTGATGGGGGTTGGCTGGCTGCCCAGGAGACAGAGATTTGGCAATACAGTCTTCTCAGCAGTGCATTGGCAGTGCATTGACAGTGTATCTGTTTGTCTCTAATATTAATTTACAGAAGACAATACATCACCACAAAACATTGTTATGCTTTACTGAATTGCCACTTTCCAATAAAATTGTATTTTCTTTCAAGCTTTCCTGTGCAGTCTTATTTCTGGGGCAATAAGAAATCAGATATTGTGGTGTACATCAGCACTTAACGGGCTCCAGCTCCCCATGCTTGTGCCCAGAAGTAGATATGCCTGATCGACTGAACATCCATCAAGCTGAAAAAAATGGTTTTTAAAATGGAATTTGAGTTCTTAGACATCAAATGTTTTTGAAAACCTTCAATCTTTAGACAGACTGTAGAATTTTTCTTGCTGAAGAAGCAGTCAGAAGCAGTCCAACTCTGAGCGTGATCCTCAAGTAGTCTGTGGAGCTTGCTGTGCAGGTGACAGGAGGATGCCCTTTTGTTTATAAGCTAAACTGAAAAACAGGACTAAGAAATGGCCTCTTACTGCATTTGCAGATCTTCCATTAAGATGTCCTGTTGCTTCTCAGCATATTTTTCAACAAAATTTTGTTATGTCCTTTTCCTTCTATCTGCATAACTCTGAGAAAATGTGTTTTGTAATGAATTCTATGTAATGTGATACGCTGCCACTGGTACCTCCTCACACAGAGAAAATTGTCAGGTACCTAAACTAGCTCCCAGTGTTGCAGGGCCTATCCACTGTGCATGGCAGACCCTGACATTTTGTCTCTGTTTTTCTGAGGAAATGGTTTCTTTCAGTCATTGTCAGAAAGAAAATGAGAAAGGAGAAGACCACACTTTGTTGCTTTTTCTGTTTCTTTCCTTTTTCTTTAAAATCAATACCTCAGCTATTTAGGCACAAAGTAATTGATGAGAACTGATGACCTTACTGTCATTTTGAAGATTATACAAGTACTCGGTTTAGGGAAGGTCACTCATATGCTGTGATGTGCCAGAAGGGTCTGTTCTGCTGTGTGACACTGTCTGGTACCATTTGTCTGCAAAGGTTAAGGTGCTGGATACAGCTTTGCCCCAGATACCTGTGCACCAGTAGAGATCCCTGAAGTTCACTTGCTGTCCAGTCCAGAGGCAGGAGTTTTTGTCAGGCTACCTAATTATGTTTAACTGCACAGTGCCAGCATCTAGGAATCTCAGCCACAAATGAAACCTCATTGCATCAGACATCCAGATGCCCAGAATCAAGAGTTTACCACCTCATGCTCCTTGTGTGTCCCTTCTACTAGCCTACTGCTGCCTCCACCTTTGCATTAATAATCCCATTTGTCGTCTGGATGTACTGGCTTTCTGTGGAACATCATATAGTACTCCACGCCAGAGGGCATTTTATTGTTTGATGCCTCAGTTTCCCTTTCTCTAAAAGGGAAGGCAACAATAATACTTCCTTAGAACTACTGTAAGTAAATCTTAATGTAGTCAATACATTCATAGCTGTGAGTTGGCTAATGATGGTGAAGATGTAAGTAAAAGAAATATCGAGATGTTACAATCAGTTAAAGCACTGCCACAACAAAGACATCCGAGGGGGTAGCAAGCATTTCTAATTAAGAAGTAGAGAGACAACTAGCATATGTTGAGGATTTTTTCCCACCTCTATATATGAAGTATTTCAGATACCACAGTTATTGTGTTTGGGAATACACTAATTTTATTGTCACGAAGCCATCTAGATCACCTGGCTAAATCAGTGACTGCAGAAATACTCTGAATTACATATGTGGTCTCTGCAATAGATCCAGACAAGGATATGTTTACAATGAACTGATATATCTACTCTTATGTCTTGGATAGTAGTTCCAAGGAGTTAAATATTATTTTCAGTTTTCGCCACTTTTGCTAGCAGTCTAGCTCTCCTCTCCTTTTGAATATATTTAGTTTCATCCATATACCTGTAAAGAGAGAAACAAGGATAAACCAGAAGAACCACAGGGACAAAGACCATCCAGAGAGTGCTTGGGAGTGTCTGTCTTGTATATCACTATTTTTTTGTCACCCCATGAGATGATGGCACATTTTGGCGTCAGATTTGCTAAAAGTATCTCATCTGTACTTCTCATGCTGACCTCAGGGCCAGTCTTTCCGTGGGAAAAACCTTTTTTCTTCTTTGCCAGGATTTATTATATACAAATGTGTAGTTATTTAACAGTTGCTGGCATGCCAATATACATCCAGCTTATTTTCTAGATTTTTTAAAGATAATTGCTAGTGTTCTTTCCAAGAAAAATAAAATAAAAATCTTGTGAAATAAGCATTCTCTTAAAGTGTAAACCATATAAAATACAAATGTCCAGGTTATATGCTATGTCATGAACCTTAACTGGTATCCTCTTGCAGGCCTATTCTAGACGTCATCTCTGAAAAAACACTTACTCTCATACTAAAAGAACATAGAAAAAGAATCATCTCATATTCCCAAAGAATCAAATTTCCCAGGTCTAATGCTGAAGAGAGATAAAGTAATATTACAGGTTTTTGAGTATATATTCAGCTATTCGTACAAATAATTTATTTTATCTTTCTCCAGCCAAGAAGATACATTAATCATTTGTGCTTACAAATTAAATTAATTTTGGCCATACATTTTGCAGCCAAATGCTGTATCTGATATTGCTTTTCAATGCCTCAGCAGAGCTGACAATGGTAATTATCAGTTTAGATAATTCATTGCAGTAATAAAAATGGAGGCAAATGACCAAAATCTACACTAGTAGGAAGAGGAAATAGTGTATAATCTAATCCTGTATCTCAGCAAATTTGAAAGAGAGCTACTACTGTTGCATATCTCATATTTTCTGCTTAGATAAAAATATCTAATAAAACCTAGGAATGCTTTTTTTTTTTTTTTTTTTTCCCATCACCTGAAGGGTTGACAAATATTGCAACCACGTAAGAGGTTAAAATTAAAAGTATGTTTTTAATATATCAATCCTTAAGGAAGCAAGCAAAACCCAATACTCAGGTGACAGGAACAAATAATTCGCTGAGTTGCTTTTAAAGGTCTAAATAAGTCCATTCCGAGAGAAGGAAATAAATGGCTTCAGAACTGGAGCTTAAAGTTTACAGTTCATCATTATTCCCCTCCCTGCTGGCTAACACTCAGGTCCTAGAAAATTTTCTGAGGTCTAATAAATTCTATTGGAAAAAGCTGGGATTACAAGGCAGAAAGCATGAAGATAACTATGATAGCTGGATCTTAATAGTCAAACCAGAGCGACTATGCTCTGGTACAATGTGTAGAGGCCACTTTATCCAGGAAAAAGACATTGTAAATCTATATATTCCTATATCTATATCTAAATCTATATATATAAACCAATATTCACTTAAAATTCAGAAAATGTGAAATAGTACTTTTTTAGTGATTAGATACCTGCTGGGCAACTGCAGGCAAATACTTCTATAATACAGACCTCTGAAGGTAGGTGTGTTATAAGCATTCTTTCAGAAAGACAATACATCTCATTTTCTTTTTTTTAATTATTGCCAAGGATAGCACTGCTTTTTATGAAAGAACACTGTAGTTTATCATTAGTAGGAGACTTGTATCTATGGTGTTCTTCCTTAGATTGAGATTGAGAGCTCAGAAATCAAGTACAGTGATGACAAGGTTGAGAGTGTTTGGGTTAGGTTAAGGGCCAATAAAGCAGATCTTGCTGGGGAGTCTGCTATAGACCCCCCAACCAAAGCAGTGAGGTGGAGGAAGCTTTCTACAGTTGGGAGAAACCTCGCGGTCACTTGCCGTTGTTCTTGTGGGGGACTTGAACCTCCCGGGTATCTGCTGGGATCATAGCACAGCAGAGAGGGAACAGTCCAGGAGGTTCCTGGACTGTGTGGAGGATAACTTCCTCACACAGCTAGTGAGGGAGCCGACCAGGGAAGGTGCCCTCCTGGACCTGCTTCTTGTCAACAGGGAAGAGCATGTGGGGAGGTAAAGGCTGGAGGCCATCTAGGGTGCAGTGATCGCGAGACGATTGAGATTTCGATCCTTGGAGAAACAAAGAGAGGGGTTAGTAAAACTGCCACCCTGGACTTCTAGAGGGCTGTTAATCAAAAGGCTGATTAACAAAATCCCTTGGGAGGCTGCCCTGAAGGATATGGGAGACCAGGAAGGCTGGACATACTTCAAGAGAGAAGTCTGAAAGGCACAGGAGGCAGCTGTTCCCATGTGCAGGAAAACAAGCAGGCAGGGAAGGACATTAGCCTGGCTAAACAGGGACCTTTGCCTGGAGCTCAAGAACAAGAGAATCTATTGCCTTAGGAAGAGGGGGCAGGTTTCTCATGAAGACTATAAAGATGTAGTGAAGTTCTGCAGGGAGAACATTAGGAGAGCCAAAGCACAGCTAGAGCTCAATTTAGGTACAGCTGTTAAGGATAACAAAAAATGTTTCTATAAATTCATTAACAACAAAAGGAGGATTAGGGAAAATCTCCCTCCTTTACTGGATGCAGAGGGAAACATGGTAACTAAGGATGAGGAAAAGGCTGAGGTGCTCAACACCTACTTTGCCTCAGTCTCTACCAGTGGAACTGTCTGTTCCCTGGACACCCAGCCTCTGAGCTGGGAGATGGGGAGGGGAAGCAGATTGAGGTCAGAACAGATGAAAGAGGAGTTGGTCAGAGACCTGCTACACCACTTGGGTCTGTGGGACCAGATGGGTTACACCCAAGGGTGCTGAGGGAGTTGGCAGATGTGCTTGCCAAGACACTGTCCATGGTTTACCTGAAATCATGGTTAACTGGGGAGGTCCCACTGGACTGGAGGGTGGCAAATGTGACATCCATCTACAGGAGAGTCAGAAAGGAGGAACCAGGAAACTATAGACCTGTCAGTCTGCCCATGGTACCAGGGAACATCATGGAGCAGGTTACCTCGGATGCCATTAAAAGCCATATAAGGGCAACCAGGGGATCAGGCCCAGTCAGCATGGGGTTATGACAGGCAAGGTCCTGCCTGACAAACCTGATCTCCTTCAATGACAAAATGACCCAACTATTGAATGAGGGAAAAGTTGTAGATATTGTCTACCTGGATTTTCGACACAGTTTCCCATAGAATTCACATAGAAAAACTGGCTGCTCATGGCCTGCATGAGCGAACGGTCTGCAGAGTCAAGCACTGGCTGGCTGGATGGTCCCAGAGAGTGGTGGTCAATGGGATTAAATCCAGCTGGCGGCTGGTCACAAGTGGTGTTCCTCAGGGCTTGGTGTTGGGACCATTTCTGTTCAACATCTTTATTGATGATCTTGATAAGGACATGGAGTATCATCAGTAGATTTGCAGCTGACACCAAGTTAAGTGGGAGTGTTGATCTGCATGAGGACAGGGAGGCTCTACAGAGAGACTTGGATAGATTGGATCGGTGGCCAATGTTAATGGGATGAGCTTCCACAAGGCCAAGTGCCAGGTCCTGTACTTGGGCCACAACAACCCCCTGCATGGCTACAGGCTTGGGGAGGTGTGGCTGGAGCTGTGAGGGAGAGAAGGATCTGGGGGTTCTCACTGACAGGCAGCTGAACATGAGCCAGCAGTGTGCCCGGGTGGCCAAGAAAGCCAACGGCATCCTGGCTTGTGTTAGAAATAGTGTGACCAGCAGAAGTAGGGAGGTGACAGTCCCCCTGTGCTCTGCACTGGTGAGGCCACACCTGGAGTATTGTGTCCAGTTTTGGGCACCTCAATGCGAGAGAGATCTCGAGGTGCTGGAGCGAGTGCAGAGGAGGGCAACCAAGCTGATTGAAGGAGCTGGGACTGTTCACTCTGAGGAAGAGAAGGCTGAGGGGAGACCTCATCACTCTCTACAACTACTTGAAAGGACATTGCAGAGAGGTTGGCACTGGTCTCTTCTCACAGGTGATTAGCAACAGAACAAGGGGGAATGGCTTTAAACTCCAACAGGGGAGGTTCAGACTGGACATTAGGAAGAAAAATTTCACAGAAAGAGTGGTCAGACAGTGGAATAGGCTGCCCAGGGAGGTGATGGAGTCACCAACCCTGGATGTGTTTAAGAGTCTAGATGAGGTGTTGGGGGATGTGGTGTAGGGGAGAAATTTGTAAAGTTGGGCTGACTGTTGGACTCGATGGCCCTAAGGGGCTTTTCCAACCTGAATGATTGTGTGATTCTGTGAAATAATTAAATTTCATATCTGCTTCCCTGGGAAGAACAGACCAGGCTGTGTGGGACACACATGGCATGGCTTGTCTCTTATTCTAGCTTTAGGAAATGCTCTGATAACCCAGTCTCCTATATAGGAATTCCAGTAGTCAGGTTTATTCTCAGTTAGGGATATTCACAAAGTTCTGAAGCAGGGCTAAAGAAAGTTCTATGAGAATGATCATTTGAGTTAGTTTTATGAGGACAACTATAAATATAGCACTCTTGTTTATACAGAAAACAACCAGGCACAACATTGTGCACATACTTCTCCATACCCAGAACTCACTAGTTCACTTGTACTGCTGGTAGAAAATACATTGCCCAGACACTCACTTTTCTGCAGTTATTGTTCTATAAAATCATGGGTTTATCTTTCACAGATTAACTTCCCTCTCTCCTGGACTTTTCCACTGACAGCTGATATCAGCCAGGAATCTCAGGCCTGAATTCCCAGTGAGGGGCTGAAGGAACATGTCTTCAGTGTTGTGCCAGCTTTCCTTGGGGACCATTTTGCACTGTTGCTATCATTGAGAAAGAGCTTTTCTCTCTCTGCCTGAGCAACCAATGACAAACACCAGAAAATACTTGCTTTTACTGTGTTAATTACTTTTATAAGCTAAAGAAGGCTTTGTGTGCTGTAGAATATGCATCCTCTGTGCTTTCAGTTCTTTTTGGTGTATATTACGTGTGTGGTTGTATGCCACTGTCTTCACCTTCTTTCAGAGTTGTGGGTCGGTGTGCCATTGTTTTGCATGAGTTGAGAACCACTGCTGTGCAGCACAAGAAGTGTAATGGAAAAGGGGTTCTTGGAACAGAGGGAAGAACCCAAACCCTATCTCCTACATAGTATAAATTGCTACCAGCAGTCCCTGCATCTTTGAGACAGGGCTACATCATGTTCAGAAAGAGTTTTCTACCCTCACAGAATCTTAGTGATATTCTCCACTATGTATGACATACTGTATGCATGGTTGTAGGAAAAGCCCAAGTTTCTGAGACTGAGCTCTTCCAGGACTGCTGTGTGCACATGCAGAAGGCAGGCTCTGACTTGAATTTAGTATGCACACACATATTTCAGGGGACTGTGGAGGAAATGGTATAGTGCATTCATCTCACATGGCATTGATGACTCAAATCTGATTATGCTGAGGTGAACAGAGTTTTTGACAAGTGTTTGAAAGCTCAGGCTGTTATATTTTTGCTACTGTAACGTTAGTGTTAGATGTCAGAACTATCACTCCCTAAGTCCAGCAGGGCATCTACACATTTTATTTATTTTTCTGTCAGCTTAGATCTTTTACACAGAAGAATCATTTGAACAAAAATGTCTGATTGGTGATTTCTTTGGTAACATGGCAAACCCAGCTGGTAGAAAGGTCAGCTCTTCTGATGCTTTGCATGTGAAACTCCTATGAGTGCAAGAAGAGACAGAGGTCAATACTGTCTATAGTGAACACAGGGAAAGGTGAGTAGATGGGCTTTCAGTCCACAGACATTGCCCAGGAAAGGTAATACAGACATAGTGTGATCTTGCCTGGTAGGTGTTCTCCATAGAATCATAGAGTTCGAAAGGACATATAAAGGTCATCTAGACCAACCCCCTCCCCACAATGAGCAGGGACATCTTCAACTGATCAGGTTGCTCAGAGCCCTGTCCAACACGACCTTGAATGTTTCCAGGGATGGGGCATCTACCATCTCTCTGGGCAACCTGTTCCAGTGTTTCATTCACCCTCACTGTAAAAAATTCCTTATTTCTAGTCTGAATCTAATGTCTCTTAGTTTAAAACCATCACCCTTTGTCCTACTGCAACAGGTTCTGTTAAAAAGTTTGTCCACATCTTTCTTAGAAGCCTCCTTTAAGCACTGAAAGGCTGCAATAACATCTCCCTGGAGCTTTCTCTTCTCTAGTCTGAACAACTTACAACTCTCTGAGCCTTTCTTCATTGGAGAGGTGTTCCACCCCTCTGATCATTTTTGTGGCTATGACAGGTTATACTTCCAAGACAACACGGAAAAACTAACTTTTATGAAAATGTGAGCACAGAACTGAGTGTTTTCCTGAGCAAGAATTCATGCTTTACCCTAAGTGAGCCTTTGGAGTTGCCAGAGTTGAATTAAAAAAAATAGTTCAGCTTGAACCTCCAGGAGATAAACACAAATGCAGCTGGGCAAATAGGAAAAGGTGAAAGACCCTGTAGCTCAGGGGTGACTAAAGGTAGCCCTCAGTTCAGAGGGATTTTGCAGGAATGGCCAAATTTCCAGGCATGCTCTCTGGTGTGCCCTGCAGGAAGGAAACCCTGCCCATCAAAAAGCTCCAAAAAGCAGTTTTTTTCCTAGGCTTTCTCATACCAGCAGTCTGGTCCAGTATGGACACTGTAGGAACAATCCTGCAAGTAAAATTTCTTCCTCAGTTAAGTAGCCCTTAGGTGGTTGGCCCAACATCCTCACCTCAAGAAATTAAATTAAAAGTAAAGATACAGAGATGAGCTCAAACCAGCAGAGAAAGGAAAGAATAAATTATACTTACCACTGAAAGGGCTCAGTGAAACAAACAAACAAAAAACCCCAACAACATCCCCCTTCAAAATATCCAACTACTATAGCATGATTTTCATCAAGTGATCACATTATGTTGATTAATCACTGCAGGAAATGAGTACCTCAATTCAGGTTTTATGCAGACCAGAAAGAGGGTGCAAGGAAGTCTGTGTTGCATATTGCTACTATACCTTTCAAGTTTTTATGGCCCTCAAGAGAAATGAGGCATTCATAATCTGGGGGAAAAATAAAAATCATAGAGAGCACCATAAATCTAAAGGACTAAGCTGTGGAAATCACATCTTTAAACTGACACAGCTGTGATTAACTGGCAATGGCTTTTACAGTTAGAAAAGTTTTTGGATATAGTTATTTGCCCAGAGAAAGTTTCTGGTGAAAAAAAAAAAAAAAAAAAAAAAAAATGAACCACATCTTTACAGTAGCTTTGTTCTTTTCTTTGCATTCATGCATGATAGTATTGGCAAGAACACACATCAATAAAGATACACAGAGCAGTCAATGTAAAGGAAGATTTTCCACAAAGTAACATCATTTGTAGGTGATAGAGTTAGATCAAATGGCAAGAATTTTTAGCTTTTTCTACTGGGTCAATGATAACCCTAAAAACCAAAACCAAAATTAGTCCTCATTTGGACCAATTAATAAATTGCTGCACTACACCAAAGCATCTGCTGCCCAGGCCACAGCAACTCCACTTACAAAGAAACAAGTAGAACATTTTTATAATAAATCTCATACACACATAGCATAAAATCTTTTAATTCTCTAAGGAAGTCTGATTCAAGTAAATGGACTTGGGGTTTTCAAATGTCAAAAATTTCTGTGGAGGGAAAGCAAATCCACACAGTAGCTTATTGATGAAAAAGCCTATTTCAAACCAATTTATGGAAATTGTTCAAGCAGATTCATCTACAAGATCAATAACATTCCTTAAAGTAACTAAGACCTCAGTAAGCTTTCCTAATAATAACACAGGAAAAGAAGAATCTGGGAAGGACCCACAATCTAATCTGAACGCTATTTAAAGACATAGCCAGAATTACAGGTAGGGAGTATTTAAAACTTACACTACCGATTTTGCCTAGATGATGGGAAATTCTGAGAGGAAATTGTGTGTATAAAACTCCTTAGCTTTTAACAGCATCCTTCTTGGCATACTCTGTCAGCCACACATTCTTGTTCTAATGTATAAGTTAATAGCTTGTACACATGCTTTTCATATTGCAGGACTGTATTTTCAATACTTTTTTATTATTCATGGCAGCACATTTTTTCATTTTAACTGAAACATTCTCATTATTGTATTATAATGCTAATATTTGATGCTTTTGTAAAGGCTAGCTGTGTGAGCAAAAGAGTGACTGACTGGGAAGAGAACTGCAGTGGATCAGAAATTCAGGTCACATTAGCATAGGTATACCGAATAGGAAGTAATTGAACAACATAACAAACAGCAAAATGGTCATCTCCCCAACAAGTCCTCTACTTCTGGTATTACCAAAAAAAAAAGAAAAAAAAGATAAACCAGCCTGTGAGAGAGGTGCCACAGCTCAGATTTAGCAAGTTGTTTAGCGCCACCCAAAGACCTTTGTAACCAGAGCGTAAAATGAACCAAATGCTGCCGGTACGGTTAAGAGATGCAGCTGAAAAAAAGATGCAAAGGTCCAAAGCATACAGTATCTAAAGAAATCTGAAGAAATCTGAAGAAAGGCTGATATTAAAAGATAAGGTAGTAAGGGAGACCTTGGTGTTTCCTTCACAATAGTCATAAATGAAGATAGTTTTTAATCAGAAAAAAACATGTTACAAGTAGGAGCAGCTTAGCAGCCACAGAACAGACTTGAGCTTTTGATATTTATGTCCTACTGATTAGCACGGCAATCATGAAATCTGTTTGCAGAAGATAATAAAAATCCAAATAGTGTAATAATACAATTTCACACAGTTGGAATACTGTGTGAAGAGCAACATGCCAGCTACGACATAACACCTACAGAGGAGGCATGACCAGTCCCTTGAAATTCCCCACAGGCAAGAATTTAAATGCCTCTAACAAAACATATCATTATTGAGAAGTCAGATCTACCAAAAGCTACCAGATTAAGGTAGTTAAAAACTGTATTTGTAACACACCGCATTTGTCAAAAGTGTTGTAAACAGTGATATACTGATCCTTAATTTTGAGTCAACAGAGCTGTTTTAATTTACATTTCTATATATATGAAAATACATTTGCATTTAAATATATACTTATATAATTACATTAATAGATATATTTAAATTAAATTGGGCTCTTACTCCTCTCAGCCTCAAACTTCATACTGAACTAACCTTGATAGATGACTGTGAGCAGAAATACCTCTAAACCCCAAGCTATTTGTCTAGGAGAGATGGAGGGAGCAAGATTTTTTTCTTAAAGTCAGAAAAATTGTTTATTCAACAGCTCACATGGGAAGAATAATCTGATCAGAGTTGAAAACCAGCAAGGAAAGTATTGGCCACCTATTCCCTTTCTGGACTGTTTTACCTGTCCAGACTCCATCAGAATATGTAAATAAAATATGAGACAGGCTCCACGGAACTGTCAGTTAACTGAGCCATTCTTCATTCTGCACGTGATCTATAAGAAAGTTGCTACTGCTCTAAGTAAGCCTGCTACATGCAAGTACAGTGGGACATTTCCCCAAGCATGCTACTAGACTGAGCTATACAGCTACAGGACAGCAGGTTGAAGAAAACTCTTTTTTTTTTTTTTTTCTTGTTTCTCCTGAACAATGGAAATCTTTCTCTTTAAAAGTTACAAATTAGAACTGCTTTGCTGATGATAAGCTCTGGCTTTTGTTGAGCAAACCTTAAGCCAGGAGTTCCTGTATTTTTTTCCAGACACGATCTCTGGAGACCTGTGCTGCTCTTGCTTCTGCAGCAGTCACTGTTCCTGCTGCTAGCGTTATTCCCACTGCTTCAGCGTTTTGCAAAATGCCAGTTTTTTGGAACTGGCTGAAATCCAATAGCTGACGCCTTGAACAGGGGCTTGCTACATTCAGTGCTGCTAGTAAAAGGGTCTTATGCCCTGTTCAGAGGCTTCAATTTCCGTGTGTTGAATTACACTTCTCTCCCTCAAATGTGAATGGAAAATGTTTGCCACATTTAAGAAAATAATCCCGAGGGAGCTATTATGTGGACTAATAAAAAATGCCAATTTAAATTTTTTTTTTTTTTTTTTTTTTTTTTTTGCTGTTCCCCTTTGTCACCTGTTTTGACACTAGACTTTTGCAAGCCACTGAGCCCTAAATGAACCTTTGTTATATTCCTTAAGATTTCCTCATTAGTAAATGAAGAGCTTGCACTGTGCTGAGAGCTGGAGCCTAGCAAAGTTGTGGCCCTCGGCTACTATGGGCTTCATTCATTTATTGCAACTCTATTTAAGCAGCCTCCCAGTATCTCAGGTGGACAAATCCCTCTTGGAGGGGGCCCAGGCTGTGTGACCTGTGAATGATTATTTGCTGCAAGCTGTACTGCACAGTAATTTACTGTTGGTCAAGTGTGCAAAGACAGCTTAACGAATACAGTATGTACATTTTCCAATGGCCATATTTTCTTGAAGATTTTCTGTTCTTCTTCCTGTCAAAAAGGCACTGTGTATATCTGAAAGTAGCTCTGGTCCACTGCAATAATTTCATGTTGCTGTCAAATAGTGTTTGGATTACTTATCTCTTGGGTCTCACACTGAACTCTTCAACAGGTGAAGACAATATGCCATAAACTTCCTCAATGGAAAACTGACTGTTGATGCATCTTGAGAGAGCTTGCAATGCAGTGACTTGGAAATGGAGAAGCAGTTAAGCCAAAACTGGTATAAACCCTGTTTCTCCTGCTATCTGTGGGTACTGATTTTAGTGGTCTGAGATTTTGCCACTGATTCAGCTCTTGTTTTTCAAGTTTGAAAGTCACTGTTTCTTCCAACTTTAAGGTCTCCAAAATATGGAATATCTCTTCCATTATAGAATTCAAGCTCCAGTCTGTACACTCCAATCAAAGGCAAATTATCAGTCATTTAGGGTAGCAACAATATATTTTTTCCTCTCTCCCATAGTTATATTTGTGTAAAATACTGAACACTACTGAAAATAATAGTACCACTTTGACTTTTCCAACCTAAAATCCGCAATGACAAAATGATTAATTTAACAAAGCAAAAGCTAAAACTTTCAAAATATACCAGTTAATATCGACCCATAATTAAAATGAGCTCATAGGCAGTGAAAAAAATTGTACGCTCACTGAATTAATGACCAGTCTCACAAATGTCTGCATATTTTATGAGCTGCAGATGTGCATTTATACTTTAAACATACCCACATTAAAGTAGAACATGGTTTGTCATATATTTGCTGTGTTTTCATGACAAAAACAGCACTACAGAAAAACAGAGGGATTCTTTAAAAGCAGTTGAGACAACCTTATGCATTTTATATGATACTATACATGCATAATACAGCTTTAATTCCAGTATCTCTACTTTGAACCAATTGTGTAACCCATTCAGATAAACACAGCATGGAAAGCTGGCTTCACTGTTCATCTAAGTGTTTTTTAAAAGATGACTGCAGAAAAATTTGACTCCAGTAATATGTGTAAAAGCATGGCATAACCTTTAGATATCATTGAGATTAGTGAAAGAAACCGCTTCAGACGCTGTTTAATTCTTAGACAACTGTTTAACTTCGAACAGAGTTCTCAAAATACTGCCCAAATGCACAGTACTTGTTGAACAAATTCTGATTTATTGAAAGTAAACATTTACATTGGCTACAATGTTATAACTGTTACAAAGCTGGATAAAAGAGGCTTAAATAGCAATAGAAAGCAAGTGCAGTAAAAAGTGAATAGAGAAAATATTTGGCCTTAGTGATCTTCTGGCAGTATTTACATTATGTACATTTTGTTAAATATTTGTAGTAACTCTAAGGCACCATAGGCTAAATAGCAGGCTGCAGTACTAGTTTGTGCACAGAATTTAATAAACTTATTTAGAGAAAAAAAGGCTGTAGAGTTAAAAGAAACATAGGCATATTTTATGTTTACATAAAGGAGTGGCTGCTTCTTAAAATTCAAAGATACAATACATACTGGGTAAATTCAAAAATTATTTTTATAACATTAAATTATGTTGAAAGTCTGTGTATAAGGACTACTTTTACTGACTTGCTGGTAAATGTTTAATGTAATCTTCAACAGGTTTTTCACACGCTAGATATGCTAATCTACAAACTACTTGAATTATTTTTTTTTTCTTTTTTCTTACAAAAATCTTATACCTAGTATGTATACAAAATCCCACTGTAAAGTGTAATGGGTTCTAATTTACATCATAGTCATTCTGTGGCGGACTGAAACTTAGCAGGAGCGCGCAATCAAAATACTACGAAACAGCAGCTCAAGGTGTTTTATTCCTCCCGCTCTTTTCAGTGGCTGTTACTCCAGCTAGTGAGCAGGGGCACAAAACTGCCACTCCCGGAAATACAGAGGAGGTCAGTGCTTTCAGACCTGACATTTCCAAAACTAGATCCAGAAATTCAAAATACTGGTGACATCCCTGTGCATTTTATACAACACCGTGCACACAGAATGATGCTCTGCTTTGAGTAAATGTTCCTATTTTTATTTATCCCCTTCTGAAGCACAGATGTTCCTCTACTCCTGAGCACTTCAGAGATTAAATTTGACTATTATCACAGACCTGGCTGACTAGACTCAGGATCCTTTCTGAGCAACTTTCAGTGCTACACATAATCTTAACCACTCTCCAAACAACAGACCTTGCTCACTTCAGTCAACAGGCTCGTCTTTCACCTTGAGGTAGTGTTTGTAATGAAGTAATTGCGCAGGTCAACAGTTTAACGCCTCGGTTTTGCAAATAAGCACTGCAGGACACTATGTGCCCTAAGAGCCAAGTGGATGTGTGGCCAGCACCAGCCAGGCTGTTGCGGTGCTGCCAGCACAATGGCCACAGCACCAGCAGACGGTGGAGGGGCCATGCATGGCACAGTTGGGTCCTGTCTGCTGGGGGCTTCCCCTCCTTCTGCCCTTCCTCCTCACCACAACGGCTGCCATCCCGCCATCATGCAGCCAAGGAGAGGCTGAGTCCTGATAACTCCTGCCTGGGCCTACAGGCCAGGCAACGCATGGGTGTCTGCATGCTGACCCCATCACAACAGGCCTTTGCCTCAGCAGCTTCTAAAAGACGTGAGAGCGAGGGTTGACTAGTACAAAAACCACTTATGTTTATTCAAGGGCCTGACCCTCAGCACCTCTGATGGGTGCCCAGCACAACACAGGATCAGGCCCCAAACCTATCTGTTGTGAAAATGCTAAGATTACATAGTGCTTTTGCTCCTGTAGCATTACCTGCCCGTCAGTCATGGCTCATGCTCTTTGCATCTGGCTTAGGTTTTCTAGAGCCGAGAAGAAATCCATCTAAATTAATAAAATGCTTATGTAACTAGATACTGGTTTTATATTTGTTTAGGGTTTCTTTTAGTGATTCTTTCAAAATCATTAATTTCTTCATTAAGTTGTCCCTTTTAGGTTTGGGGGTTTTTTGCACTTTATACTCATCCATGTTGGAAGTACGCTAATTGCTTCCATGGTAGTAAGTGGTATATAAACAGAGTGTAATTTTGCTAAGAACAAAGTCTTCATTTGCACTGATCTTAAATTCGTATTAACAAAAGCATAATCTTAGCATTATTCATCAGACGCATTTTTAGTACCAATGGCTATAATATTAAAATAATATAGCATCAATAACAGGTTTTCAAGGGCTTTAGAGGAAAAATATAAACAGTTCTGGTGTCATTGACTAGTTCCTGTAAAATATTAAGCAGAATATTACACAAACTGGCCATTTAATGATAAGTAATATGAAGCCAAAGACTCGGGTTATCAAAACAGTATAGCACTGCTGAAGAAAACAGCTATGCCAATTCATTGATCATAAGAGAAGATAATTCAAATTGCTTAACCCCTTGAATGCTACATATCTGCCTGAATACCAAGAAAGGTTTAAAAGTAACTTTTTTTATTCCTTTGTCAATGTTTAAAATATTCTGAAGTATAAATCTGGCAATTCAGAATTAGGGTGCGACATTAAGGTATTAACATAAATTTTCTGTCAAACCTTCCCCCTTTGAGGGCTTGTACTGTTCTGTGGGACATAGGAAGATGGTAGAAAGTTCTTTGCCAAGAATTCCCTTGGTTGCTCCGTGCTGGACATTGTCACAGCTAGATAGCTATGGCTTCATGGAGTTTTCTATCAAAAGAGATAGTAGAGCCTAGGGCTCTATTTTCTTTGATTAAAAGTGATCTGTGAAAGCCTACATCTTTATAGCAGCAGTTATAAGGTATGCTCTATCACCAATACGTGTGCATGGTAATAGAGGAAGGGAAATGCAAGGCCTTTGGGGATAACACAAGGTCCTTGCTGAGATGACTCTGACTTTTTATTTTTCATCCCCTGGAATCCATGTGAATGTAAGTATTTGGAACAATCTGGCAACATGCAACTTCTACCCTTGGATAAAACCATGAGGGAAAAATCCTTCAAAGAAAATCTCCAAAGAAAATCTCATCCTTGGTCTTTTTCATTCCAGTTCTTGGTGATAAAGGCTTTGTTTCAGCTTTGAAGTTTGATATAGGAGGGCTATTTATTTTTGAGTAACAGACCCTCAAAGAACCTCCCTCTTTTCCCTCACCTTTTAATGATGAGAACTAATACTTTGTTAAATGATCTGAAGACTCATGTTCACCTGCAGATAATGTAACACCTGAGAATTTTCTTGTTAATATATTGGCTAAAGAAAAAAGTGACCGAGTTACTGTGTAGAAAGCGACTTTTGGTTTAATTCAATTGCTGTTTGTGTCACACTGGGCTTTTGTCCTTCCACAGTCCCCTACAGCATGACACCTTCCCAGGTGGCCCAGTTGCCCTGAGCATGGTGCTGCCGCATAATCATAACTCCATGGGCTGTGTTTCTCCACACTGCAGCTTCATTCTCCCAATCCCTTTTCCTTCCATGCACTGTGTGGGACTGAGCTGCTAATGCTAATTGGGTAGTTCCTCTTTTTTTTTAAATTTCTTTCCTACCATCAAACCGCTGGTCTCTTCAGAACTACGTTTCTCCCTGAAAAGTTTTGCCCTCTCTCCCACTGCTTTGTAATGCCCGAGCTCATCACATTCTGTCTTTTAGTTTTGTCCATCCCCCTCCTCCCCCATGCCTAAGTCAGTCGCTTCAATACTCCCTGAAGTAGGCACCTTAACAACAGCAATGCCTACATATACCTCAGAGACTTGCTTTCCTCCACACTGTCCATTCCTCCTGCTTGTCCATTTAAAACAAACCCCTGAGCAGTCTTAAAATTTGGCAGAGATGTATCTTCCCTCCCCTTTCCAGGGGTTGTACTTATGATGGCACTATGCATGGCCAGTATCATGACCCCCACCGTGCAAACCAAGGCTAACTTGCTGCCATAGCTACATTCCAAGTTTCTTCCTTCAAGGGATTCACTGTGACTCCGCTGCAGCTTGAGGGTACAGGGAAGATGACTGCTTACTTGGCTTCTCCAGTTCACACATGGTCATCTTTCTTTTCTCCTATTTTTTCGAGGAGGCCTCCCAGAGTAGTAGACTATGAGTCCAGCAAGTCAACGTAGGATATCTTTGTGGACTTCTTCCTAGCTTCTTTTTGTTATTCAAAACATAGTGATTCAGACACATATGGCAGGACAAATTATAGAGAGATGGTTACTCCAGGGCTTCAGCTTCACTTCTGAATTATGCTGATTTTGTACACTTACACAACCCAAGGCAGTCCTTATGTAGATAAGACAAATTTCAGAAATCCTCTTTGTTTCAAGAAGTTAACCTGTGTCCCAACATAAAAGATAACAATTAGAGTAGTAGCTCTCAAGTTAGCGGTCCACCAATGGGGGTGAAAGTCAACAGAAATTCAATACCAAAATGCAATTTTCAAACAGAATTGGCTTTACAAGTCTGTATGTGAACCCAGAAAAACTGAAGTCCCCAGCAAATAAATCTCGAGTGCTAAAATACATCTCAAAGTATGTGCTCCTAGACCAAATAACACTATTTTACGTGGATGGAACTTCGATTGCAGCAAGTAATAAGGAAGGGAGTGTAGCTTGAACTAGAAAGAAAGAATCATCCATTACTGCATATTTAATGCAGTTCTGTTTAAAAGAAACAAACACGCCTGTGCTCTGTTTTGCTGTTATTTGGCGCTTCAGTACCTTTATTATGAAAATAACATGATAGAGGATTCAGTCTAATTTTGCTTTCTGAGTTTGCTTGTAACAGTTCTACAGAAGGTAAGTTAAACTGCTCTCCATATTCAAGGGTGTGACTGATGCTTCAGGACAGCTATTGTTAAGGGCTGCCAAGGGCACTCATCAGGGCACAGGACATGCTTTATGCCTTGGAGACTGGGCCCATCCCTACCTGTGTTGCCACCATGCTCACTTAGAAAAAGCACAGAGAGATCTGAACTGTTTTGTTTTTTCTTATGAATAAATCAATAAAAATATTTCACCAAAATTAGTAAATTTTTGCATTTGATGCATTTGATTGTTCTGATGTACCAACAATCAGTTCAGTCATGTAAAAGCCTCAATTCAGCATGTACTTTTAAATATGTGTCTAAATTTAACCTTAGAGCAATTTCACTAAGATGAACACATTACCTAGTATATAAAAGCCAAATTTGTAAAATGAAGTTAACAGCTTCAGGATTTTCAGGAGGTTTGTATAATTAAAAAATGCAATTGAGCTGCTTAATGGATAAGAGTGTTTCCAGAGAAGATAAAGAAAACTAAACACCATCCCATTCATTACTTTTTGCTTTGTTTCACTCATTAAATAAAAAATGTATTGTTGTTTTAACCTCTGACTCTAAACCCTAACTGCATTTGTGTAAAATAAAATGAATCAAAGAAGCTGCAGGTAACCAATCTTTTTAATTTGACATGTTCCAGACAACCTTTTATTGTGTTTAAATATGAGAATATTTTACTTATTGCAAAGTATCCTGCATAATACAGGTGCTCCGCTATAAAATCTTCTCCCTCACTTATAATTCATTCTAAATTTAAAATACCAGATACAGTACTAAAACCTCCAATTGAAGTTTAATATAAAAATATCAGCACAAAACTCCTTTTTAAAGTCTGTTTATTGTGAGCAACCCAAATGCCTGTTTAATTATTATTAATTGTAGTATATTAATAGACTTTGCACCCCTACAGTTGCTAATTCATACCATGTCAGGTATTTTGATGAGATAAGAAATACTAAGTAAGAAAACAGTAAGTATTCAAAGGGTTAATTTGCTTAGAATAATAATAATAAATTAGGTTTTTTGCATCTTCTTCAGTTCAAAATCCAGCTTTGAGACTGAGGAAGGCTTCCAAATCACATCAATTAAATAAGAGTGGTCCTTTTAACCAGTAGCAGTTTGATTGCCAATGACTCGAAGAATCTCTTTATGAATGCTTGGTTCCTGTGTATTTATACTTGTATCACCCACTTGACCATCTTCATAACTAAAAAAAAGTACAGAAAATAAAACCAAATTAGTGTTTTACTAATCTACCTAAACCCATCCAAAACTCTTTCATTCAATAATCAAGACTGCTTATTCCATATGTTAACATCTTTGTATTAAAATGCTCTGCTGAGCTTCACCATTATATGCAGATCCTAAACTCTAGAGAATGAAGGATGGTAAGGCTGCCATTGTTATTGAAAGCCTAAGTCTGAATAAGCCACTAGGGCCCAAAAAGGGCAAGTCATAGGTGAGAGGAGAGATGCTCACATCATAGACAGTAAGCCTTTAATGAATTCCTCAGCTTTAAAACATACAGCCAGATAGAAATGATATTTTATGATACATGGATAAACTTACTATAACATGAAGTAATTTTATAGAGTGGGAAAAATCTGTAGCTCTCCATGTACTCTATAACAAAACATCTACTAAGCCTTTGTCAATAGTTTATCCATAAATTTCCTAAGAAAAGTAAGTACAGAGAAAGATTAAAAAATTAAGTGATACTGAAAAGAATTTTTCAGTGAAAAGGAAAAAACATATTTTATCTACTTCAATTACAACTATTAGAGGGAACATGGGGGAAAAGTTCTAGGATGAACAGAAGCTGAATGTCAAAAGAAGCCTTGTACTCACACAAAGAAAAATCTTGTACACACATGATCCGTATTGGGAACTACCCATATCTCTCCATGTTTGTGCAGATCGGATGAGGTTATCACTATCAGGGAAGGAATAAATTTCATAGTGATGAAAAAATGCCTAGAAAATTTGCTTTAAAAGATTTTCTTTTATATATACTTTAAATAGCTTCCTGGGAATGTGTAGTTTTCCACTGCATGTCTGTGGTGTGGGGTAGACCCTGAGTTGACTGCTAGTACAAACAGGGAGATGAATTTGATTCTTGTTTCCAAAATATGTTATATTTTCCAGAAAGCATGGATGTCTGGGAGACAGTTGTTAATTGGAATGAAAAATGGAAAAGTATATTTATTTAAAACATTTTAAATGGCAATATGACTTAAGGAGGATCTGAGTCAACTAACCAGCATTTAGAACACAGATACTTGTGTTTAATGATGGCTGAGCTGAAAATAAGATGTCAAAGACAAAGCCTGAAACAGATATAACAAATCTGGGATTTGCAATACTACCAAATATTTTTAAAAGTTAAGCATACCAATTAGGACTCAAGGGGATCACAAGCTTGCCAAAACTTGCTCAATGTTTAGAAAACAGCAATGTATTTGATCATGGGTTGTTTAACACCAGAATGAGGACAACACTGGAAACAAACCTTTTTACTGCTAGGTAGAAGCTATGCTGTAAGTCTGTATTTGAAAAGAAAAAAAACACTACATGCATTTAACAAGTTGTCCAGCCATGGGTGAGTGGGTTCACAGTGTGCTGGGTGAAGAACTGGCTGCAGGGCAGAGCTCAAAGGGTTGTAGTGAACGGGGCTACATCTGCCTGGAGACCAGTCACTAGCAGTGATCCTCAGGGCTCAGCTCTAGGGCCAGTTCTACTCAGTATATGTATCAACCATCTGGATGCAGGAGTTGAATGCACCACTAGCAAGTTTGCTGTTAACTCTCTTGAGGGACAGGAGGCCTTGCAGAGGGATGTAGATAGATTGCAAAACTGGGCAATGATTAATGGGATTAAAATTTAACAAGTCAAAATGCTGAATTCTGCACCTAGGTCAGAGTAAGACCAAGCACAAGATTAAATTGTGAGAGGAGTGTCTGGGGAGCATCCCTGCAGAAAGGGCTCTGGGGGCGCTGGCTGACAGCAGGCTCACGGTGAGCCAGCAGTGTGCCCTGGCAGCCAGGAGGGCAAACCGCAGCCTGGGGTGCATCAGACACAGCGCGGCCAGCCGGGCAACGGCGGGGGTTATCTGCTCTGTTCAGTGCTGGTGACAATCAGTAATCTATTAGTAAGTGTGAGGAAAGAATGTGGAAAGATGTCATGTTTATTTAGAAACTTCAAACATCAAATGCCAAGTAAATTCTAGTAAACCCTAGATTAATTTCATATCTTCTTCTGAGAGTCTTAGAACTAAACTTCTGTATTTTGCTGTTCAGATCAAATTGCATTTTCATGTTGACAGACATCTCCATAATCATATTAGATATTGCATTTGAATGTTCTCAAAAATATATGTATTAAAAAGTATCATATATACTTTAAAGCTTCCAATTTGTAATAACATCTTCTCCACCATCTGTCTTAACTTTTAGTTTTAAAAATTAACAGATGGTCTAAATGAAGGACAAGTTTAATATAATTTCTCCTTGTTTCGCCTTTGAGACTAGTTACCAATTACTGTTACAATTCTTATTCAAATTCCATAATTCTTTGTTCTCAAAACCTGCTGAGGTTTCATTAGTTATTAAAAGAATAGCCATGTCTGTCAAGAATGGCTGTAGTCATATGCACTGGATTTTAGCTTCACAAAATTTCTGAAGGAGTCAGAGAATAGACTTGTTACAATATGAATAGGGTATTTGCCTGAGGAGTGAAAAATTATTTGGAAATTCAATAGCAAAGCTGTTTTTTCTGACTTTTTGGTGTTGAATGCATTTGTCAAGAGCTTGCAGGAAGTCAGTGTTTCAAATAAAGGCCACAACTTGGGTTATATTGGTGGCTTAGGAATATGATCACATTTGAAAGACAGACCAGATGATCAGTCACTTAATGCGTATGAATATTTCATGGAAGTTCAGCATGTGTTACAGATTTTGTTCAAAGAGGGAAATGTTCTGAACTGTAATATAAAGGTCAGCTACTAAGCAAGTACTTGTACGCCTACCAGTAGTCTCTTACCTAAAACCAACCAGTACTGGAACTAAAGGTCTCCCTGATTTGCATCCAGTAACACTGTCCACGACTAAACCAGTTTTTCAAGGGCTTTCAGCTTACCTTCACATAAGGCTATGCATTTTAAGTTACGGCTTTGCAGAAATTGTGACTGTTGTCCTTTCTTCTGTGACTGAGATGTAAAAACATGAGAAAACTTAATTAGTGCATTAAGCCAAGCGGAGTGAAAAAGGAACAAAGGAGAGGGCTGCTATTTTCAATGGTTTACTAATGAACAAAGATAGAGGAAGTAGTTCTAAATCTTTTCTATTGTATTTGTAAATGTAATAGACTTTCTAAAAGCATATATATTATTTGTCTGGATTTGAACTTCTTTATCCAGAAAGAAAATCTCTGAATTATTACAGAATAAATATATAATATTTGTTACTAATAAACAAATAGCATATAAAAATATATAATATTTGTTACTAATAAACAAATTGACAGCAGGAAAAAAAAAAAAGTTAATTTGACTACTGATTCTTTGGCCACTACCCGAATTTTACTGGACTTCCCATTTCTGAGGGCTTCTGCTGTTACACACTGATCTCTCTCCAAAATCAGTTTATTCTGTAGTTCCTATGATCTAACTATGGAGACAGATGTAAGATTTCTTTCTCAAAATTTAGCCCAATATATAAAATCTATGAGTTTGCTTTAGATAAAGCTGAATTGTAATGTTTTAATATGTAAAAACCACAAAGAAAGAAAAAACCTACTTGCTATAAATGAAATGTTACTCATTTTCCAGCAATAACCACTCTCAAATCCTTTTGCATCATCCTTCTGCAAGCCTAGCACTCAGAAAACAAGGACTTGATAAGGGTTATAATGTAATCTGTGTTTAATTTTCATTCTTTTCTTAACTCTTCTGCTGGGAAAAGATCTGCAGTATACTCTGTAAATTGTTACTAAAAGCAGTTGGGCTGTATTTGATGTTTGCAGTCTCTGAAGCTGTTGATTTCATTCAATAAAATAAAACTGTTAGCTTTCATTAAGGGAACACTACCTCCTTCTCAGCTATCAAGTTCCCAAGCATAAAACTGTAAGTTTTCCAGAGATGGTTGATGTACTGTACCTGTGATGTATTACTGCCCTTACTGCCTGAAGCTGGTTCATCTTTAGCTGACACTTTCTGCTGCTTCTTGTTCATCCCTAGGAATATTAAAATCATGTAAGATATCCTGGCATATTGATACCATCATATGCAAATTTAAGTATGGAGAATGAAACAGGTAGCACAGTGGGAATCACAGACCTTTGCATGGCACTCAAAAAGCTAGTTAACTTTGTCACAGAACATCTCAGTTTAAACCTGCAAATTTCCAGTACATCTGCACGTATTGCAAAGATCATAGGAAAGTCAAGTTAGCAAAAGGTGCAAAAGCAGATAAACATGAGCTTAAATGCCACTGAATTCAGCTCAGGAATGCTCTTAGGTAGTTGCTGAACTGAGTTGCATGCCACCATGTCTTGAGTCTAACTGACCCTAATCAGGCTGAAGTAACACAGCCTGACTTACTGTGGGTGGAATACTAAAATCATGAGAGAAACAATTTCAGATATTAATCTTTAATTTTTTTTTTAGACTTAGTAAAAGTCTAACTAATTTTTACGACTAGTCTATTTTGGTTTAATTACTTTAGCTACATGCAAAAGTATTAAATTATTGTCAGCCACGTTGGATCTAATTTCCACCTCAGAAATCTAAACATCTATATCTGTGCCTTAGATCTCTTTTATATTCCTCATGTTACTCTATGTAAAATTCCAGTATTGTATGCTACTACAAGATTCCTTGACTTTCCAGTATCCCATATTTCTGGTCAGTTTGTAAACAAAGACTGAATTATGGGGAAGTTTATCTCCTTGAAGCAACAGGGAGTGTAGGACTCCTCTCTGGTTTTTATTGGCATCAAGTATTACATACTTCATAGGAACACAGGCCTCCTTTCTGGAAAAGATGGGATGGAAGGGAGCAAGAACAGTAGAGAGATGAGAAAAAACACAGTGAAGCTGACAAAGCAGTGTTGTCCAAAAAGAAAGGCATTTTGTTAGATAATACTGCAACCTGCATTTTTAGTAAATCCTAAAAAGCTTCGATATTAATGTAATCTATGAAGAGCTAAAAGTGCATTTAGAGATTATTGATATTGAAATTCAATAAATAGTAGTAAAAAATGCTGAGCTCTTAAAATGAATTGTGACATTACCTAAAAATACTGAAATCAGAAAGCATAACTAAACTCTCAGAATTATCTACATACACACAAACACACATCCAACTATACCATCACTTTCGTATGTGAGGAAATGGTAAACACAACATAGCTAAAGGAAAAAGTCACCATATTTTAAAATCTCTTAAATTTCTTAATATACACATATATATTCTGTTATGCTTCTATTTACGATATACTTCTTATATGGCAAATTCTGCATGACTCCCTATTGGATTTACTAGTGGGGCAAATTACATTTCCTCCCCTTCTCATGCTAAAATAACCTCTCTGTCCTGTACTTTCTATGTAATCCTGACATGGTGATAGCTAGGAACAATCTTAAATATACACAGTTGAACATGTCTATTGATGAATTTTTGTCAGATCAGGTCATAAAAGCCCATGAATCCATAGATAATGTTAGATGAACTTAGGCAGATACTGACAAAAAAATCACAAAGTAGGATTTCTATTGCATAATCAGTACAACATCCACTATTAGCTACTATTTACATCAAGCACAGTTTACAGATACTCAGAACCTTGGAAAATGAGGACAAGTATTTAATTTTCTCTTTTTTGAATAAATTAAATCTTGGTCGACAAAGACCAAACTTAATACAGTCTTGTAAACAGCAAAGCTGGTAAGAAAAGCAGTGTACTAAGACCCCCCGCTATGTTTCTCCATTTTAGAGTGATATATAAATATCACCTGAGTATCCAAATGATATGCTTGACAATGGACTAAGGTAGATTCCACTTCCAAACATTGCACCATGGAGCTGAAAAAGAGCGGAGTGATTGTTTAACATTAATTTGGTTATCTGGACAAAATAATAATGATAGGAACAGGTTGAAATGTAGATAAGCATCTGCCCCATAGCACTAATTTATTACCTTGTAATAAGGTAGTCTTTAGAAAAAACATGCTGTGAATATACAACTAAAATACTAATACATTCTGGAAACCATGTCCAAATGCCCCAACATAATTTTACAACAGATTTATATATAAAATTGCGTTTTCTGTTTTTAAATGTAACATTACCATGGTGGATGCCCACAGATGGTGCTTCTGTATATGGCCAAATATACCTTAGTCTTAACAAGGCTGAGCAAGCTCAGCACGTGCCTGCCTTGGCAGGAAGCATAGCCTAAACTAGTCTCTGTGAACCAACAGCAGCAACAGCTGCTTTTCTTTTTTTTTTAAGGTCATATGTTATAGAAAAATGTAATCACTAATTCAGCCTGAGTACTGGAGGAATGGGTTCAGGTGTGCATATTCCATCACAGCAGGACTGTGTTTTAGTCATAAAGCTACCAGCTGTCTGAGAAGAATAGATGAAAGAGAAGACTATTCTTCACCAACATCACTGTTCCACGTCACAAAGTTTGGGTTAAGCAACAAATTTCAATTCTCCACCACGGACTGACTTCATGTGGAAAAGCCTCTAAAGAAAACGCACCAAGTATCTGCTAGAGCACAAATGAGAACCCAGAGTATCTCCTACCTAGGCAGATGTTATGACCACTGGGCTTCAGAGTCATGCTCACCCTTATTTCTTTCCTCTGACCCAATGATATTTACATCACCTCTGCAATATGCCAGAGCTCTCAGGAATGTGCAAACATGCTTTCACTCCTCCAGATTCTACAATGTTGTATAGGATCCTTGGTGAGTAAGTATTTTTTCTGACTGGTTGGAACTGGGGTAAATGGGATGAACTGGGCTCAAGATATATGCCTCAGGTGTGTGAGAGAGCTAAAAATGATAACATATATTTAAAATGGGGCTTTATTGCTTCTTCCTATTCCCAGTATGTCAACCCTCAACAAAAAAATAAACATGAACAAAGGGGTTTACTTTGGTGAATTTCAGTGTGTAAATCCTGCTTTCTTGGGGAATTATATTCCAAATATACTAATAAACACACCCAAACCACTAAGAGGAACAGCAGAGATTTCCATTTCCTTTTTTTTTTTTTTTTTTTCTTCAGTGTCTTCTGTATCCCAATCCTTAGCCAGGACCCTGGGATCCTCCTCTAAGGTATCATGGACTCAGCTCCGGGGAAGAGCTGTCAAACACATGATGCTAAAATACTCTGAGTTACAGCTCCTCAGTCCCTCTGGTTCTTGCTACTTTGCTCTGCAGTAGTGCTCTCCTGATGATTCAGTCTGAGAAAATGAACTGAAGTTTGCGATAGCTCCCTCCTGGAAAATACACTCATATTTCCATTCCCAAGGAAACCAGGGAAAAGAAGATGCTGTAAATCCAGTTTCTGTAAACCTAGTATGCTCTTGGATCCTATAACATGGAGATAATTTAAGTAGCTCTAAATTTTAATACCGACTGCTTTTAAGTAGTACCGAGCTAAGCCTCCTGGAGGTGCTGCTCTGCAACACAAAACTGAAACACTGATTCCAGCAATAGGATTTTCTAGCCATTTTAGCAGATGCATTATATCATTTTAATTGCATCAGAAAAGTACCTTTTCAGGATACAAGATTGTATTTGAAATCATCCCTTTTTTCAACCTATATGACTACCAGAACCAACATGGTCTGAAAACTTGCCTAAACATGTAATCAATAGCTAAAGTGTGTTTAATCTACTATTTACCTGCAGCCTCGTATTGGAAGCAACAACTAAGCCGTTCCTCAGGATGGAATGCCAATTTTCAATGTGTGAACCACTGAAAAAATGAAAAAGCAAGTGCTAAAATCCACACTATAAAATGCAAAATTAAGTAAGTAATGTTTTAAAACAATAAATTCACAGCTGTAAACCTCAAATGGCAAGAACAAAAAATTATAATGGCATCTGGATAACCTTTGATTAATATGAATATATGTACTTACTGAAATGCAAAGGTACTTCCATAGAGATTTTTAGCAGCTCGGAAATTGGATTCTTTGGCTGGTGGACTGCTGAGAAGTAGAAACTGGTGGGGAGTGTGCATAAACTTTAGTTGCTGTAAAACATAACAGTGCAGAAGTGAAAAGAAGTTCATTAACACAAAAGTATTTCCATAATGGTAGTTCTGCAGATACCATGCTGTTTCACACAGTACATAACTGCATCTAAGTAACTATGTGAACTAAGTTGAAATTGGTGTCGTTACCATAGTTTTTACCTGAAATCAAACAGTAAAAATGTCTTTCAGTTTATGAAACATACGGCAGTATCTGAAACAGATTTCAGCCTAATATGGCTCTAAGTAAAAGTAACTAAACTGAACAATTTCATCATGGTATTCTGATTAGAGATGGCTTTGAACTAAGGTTCAGATTTGAAAGGCTGCAGATTACTATGCCCTTAATCAGAGGATCAGAGGCACACATACTCAGAAATGAATCTCAGCACCATCCCTCTAAAATTCAAGAGCTATACTCTTTTGTGGATCTCCTACTGTATCATGTTTGTGTGCACTGCTTTCTGTAGAGTTCTGTATCTAATATTCTATATGGCAACAAAACAGTGAAGCTATTCTCAATCAATCTCAGATAACTACAGTGTGGACACTTGTATCCGAGCTACTCACCTCAAACAGGCTTTTTATGAGCATTATTCCTTTGACCTATTTTAGATATTCACAACATGATTCTATGAGTCATGACCTGAAACCGCTTATTCTTCTCCCTTGTCTATTAATGGAGTCCATGTGATCTGTCTGAATGTAGAAACCTATGTTTGGCTAGGAGACTCCCACCTAAAATGCTAATATGAGCCACAAGAAATGAGAAAATAATAGCCCACAGATACTTACCCTATTCACTGGTAGCTTCACAATATGTGATCTATTACTAGAAATAACCCTAAAATAAGAAACAGTTAGATGTATTAGACATAGTAACCAAACAGAACTTTTATTCTTAAAAATGTGTTATGAATGGCCACCACAAAGCACCCAGCTGCAGGCCTTTGAACCTATCAGATGGAAGTTGACCAAATCTTGACTAGAAAATGAGATCAGAGGCTGTACAAATAAGCTGGATCTTTTCTAGTGTTTTCAGAGTGCTCAGATGAGGTCCAGAAACAGTCCAGAAACATTTACAGTTGCAAATGTCAACCCTGACATTAATTCTGAGGGTGAGCTTATACCAAATTACACTGGTGAAGTGATTACTCATTATACTTGGTACTTTAATAATTATCATCTCATGTGAGTCTATTTTATACCATTGTAGAAGAGGATGTGCAAGGGGATCTTGTTTATCCATCTGCTTCTTTATTTCCAAGTAAGGTGCCTAGAAAAGAGTAATGGCATTCTTTATTTCTAGTTGAAATTATAAGGTTAAATTTTATATGTTACATTGCCTAAGATTTAATCTATTAAAATGAATACAAGGGACTCATTACTGGCTTAAATCACAGTTTTACTGACATATAGCGTTGTACAATTATAAATGTATTTTGACAACAACAGGAATTAATATAGCAATTATTTTCCCTGGAGTAAAATAATAAGCATATAATTAGCATCAAAATGAGTATATTACAGCAAACATTGGTGATCTCAGGCAGAGCAGGAGAAGATGTCTATTTATGTTCAGATCTTGGATTAAGAAATTGGATTAGAACTTCACAAAATTAAGTCTCTCAAAATATCCCAAGATAATTCACTCAATTTTTTTTTTAACTGTTTCATGGCATAAACTGGTAAAATACCATATCAATTTATAATCCCTTCAAAAACCTTTCTTGATTTCAGTCACAGTGCAAAGCATCCCTTTAAAACTCTTCAATCCAAGAATTATTTTAACATTAAAAAAAAAAAGAAAAATGGTGGTTATTTTTCTTTACAAAAGTAATTATATTAAGTAACAGAAATACCTGAGTTTTTAAATGTTTACAAGATCATATATTAAGTAACAAAAATATGTGAATTTTACTTTTAAATTTACTCTACTCCTGTCTATACACCTCATTCTTCATTCCAGGATCCCAAAGTGCTTTATGAATACATATAGGGTAAGATTTATAAACTGCTGTGAGTTTACATTTATATAGCAGGTAGAAAAGCAAGGTATGTGGAAGAGATTTCAATAATCAGTTATAATCATCTGGGTTGTTTGCGAAAGGAAGTGTAACAATAAACATAAGTATAGCTATCAGAGTCTGTCCCATCGTGAATATTGAGAAATCATATGGTAGTAATCCCAAGAGACCCAACCTTCCAAGTCCCCAACCATACTTAGCTGATCAAGTGGTTTTCTATAACAGAAATAAAGCTATCATTCAGAACACTGTAAAAATCAATTTCTTTTGCTTTGTAAATAAAAGACTCAGTTTGGCTTTGATATTTCAGAAATGAAGCAGTTGATGGTTATCTCATTACAATGCAGGTTCTGCTGTTATTACCTCTTATTGAAACTTCAAAAGATCTGAGTTCTTCTTTATCGCTATTTATTGGCTGTCATTACGGATACTCTAGGTTTGTTATTTTTAACACACATTTTAATATTATTACAGCTCTATATGAGAGAGATGATACTAATGAACTCCTCACCCATCATAGGCAAGCCAAATAAGCATCTTCCTAGTTCTAGAAATAACAATTAAGTTAGGTAAAGATTTTTAAACTCACCTGTGTCATCTCTCTAATAGAAGTGATACTGTCCAATGCTTTCATGACTCGGTCATAATTCTTCTTCTGATATAGCATAAAATAAGCAAATAAATTTAAAGAACATTATTATAGTCTTTGGCTCTACAAACCCCAAAATTCTTTGTGTGTCTAAAACAAAAGCTAGGATGAATGTTCAGCAAATCAATCCTTTCAAACATTTCTAACTAATAGCTTCCTTCCACCTTATTCATAGTGCAGGAAAATTCCCTGAAAAAATATTATCATGATTGTTTCTCCTTGAATTTCACTAGACTCTCCAACATAGTCAAAACATTAGCTCACTTTTTTTAAACAAATATTTATAAACACAGGTTCTTACAGTCATTTGGACAACATTCTATTAAGTTAAATAATTCAGTGACCAAATAGATTTTAAATAAAATGCTAAACAAACAGATGTTTATTTTGCTAACAGCTCTATTAAACATCATAGGTCCTCCAGCTGTCCCACTGCCTCACCCTGAACCTTGTCTACCTTCTGCTTGGGAACCACTACCAGATGGCTCCACCATTTCCAAGTAGATGAGTTTAGCAGTCTCTGCTTCACCAGCTCCACATGTCACATCACCTTCAGGAGCTTCACTGTTCCCCATCTTCGGGTCTTGCCAACATTTGCCATGGGCTTTCACCTCACCCATGCTGGCAAGAAGCTGGGAGCAGGTGGTGTGGGCCCTGCCAGCTCAGGGACTCTCTCCATTCCACTCTGGTGTGATCTTTCATATCCCCTCATTTGCTTCCAACTCCTGTCTTGCCCAGGCACCAGACTACATGTCTCCTCATCAGCCCCCTTCCAAGCACCTCCTGGCAAGTCTTTCTTCCCACACGCTACAGAACATGCTTGCCCGTTCCTGAGGAAGAACCACTGCTAGCTAGTCTTTGCTCAGAAAATAGTGAAATGCATCCCAATGCAGAACATTCAAAGTTCTCATTTATGCTCTTGGGGATGGCTCAAGTGAGATGCAATAGTTCATGGCTTCTTGAGGGCTGTCCTGAGAGACAGTATTTGCAGCCTAAGGAGCAAATAGTGCAAACGCAATTCTTTATTTCAAAATCGATGCTTGTACAAAACTCAGCTGTTGTGTCAACATTTAATAAAATTACATTTAAGGACATAATTGTTTGCAAAGAGCAAATGAGATGATAACAATAACAGCTCTGAGAACAAAAGGATAGACTGCAAATCCTGCAGTTAACATGGTCTACACCTCCCAAAGGCTATCTTTCTCTTTGTGTCCAATGCGTACACAGAGAGAAAGACACCAAGAATATAAAATTTTGCATCTAGAATTTGTACCCTAAAAGAATGTATTGGCTTCAACATAACTTTGAACAGAACTTAAGAGTTCATCCTCAAATACCTTCTCAGGGACAACTACAAAAGTTACAAAGTTCTGAAAACTGTCACCCGCTTGTGCTATATGCTGGAGCTTTCTGTCTTATAGTAAAGGAGATTCCTTTTTATATGCTGGAGCTTTCTCTCTTACAGTAAAGGAGAGTCCTCTGGAAGAAGGCTTTGCTTTGAAGTCTCATGCATGACTAAAACCAAGCTATGAAATAATGAGAGTTAACTACTTACCCTGGGGTTAAAGGCCAGCATCTGAGGATCATTAGGATCAACTACAGAAGGATATGGCTCAAAAATGACAACTTTCCTAGGTGACTCTAATGCAGACCGACACATGGATACTAACAGATCAACCACCTAGGAATAATGAAAAATATTTATTCAATGTATGTACTTTCATATTGTATCTTCCAATCTGCTTTTTTTCACACATTATAGTAATATCGTATTTCACTGTTACCTGTATTACCCAAACCATGTTATCCACAGGACATAGTTCAGGACTGAAATTTTTCCACTGACCTTAACAGGAATCAGGTACATTATTCCAAGTGGGTACGTAGGACCCACATCTGGTCCTAAATGTATTATGATGTCAAATACATTGCTTGCAGTCCTGCTTTCTCTTGTGAATATATGCTAATTTCTGGATTAAATTCATTCTCTAGGGAACTGAAGTCGTGCTGGATCTGTGTAGAGATGCCAGTGAAAAATGTTGCTCAAGAATAAGGGTTTGTGAATCTGTACCACTGTCTGCTCTTCTCCTGAAGACCTCAATCATAGAAACACTTGTAAACACTGCTTCTGCTAAAGTCAGAACAGTGCAATGATTTAACAGTCATTTGCATAGCTCACACTGGGACACCTTTTTTCTTCCATCTTGCTGTACAAATGACAACATGGCTTTGAATATCTATTATTTCCAAGATTTCACCATAAGGTCAAGAGTGTAATGTGTATACAGGCATGTATTCACATATGTATACACAGGCACATATACCACTTAACAACAAATTTCTGTAAAATTGTTTCAAAATTAGTAACTCAGAGGTTAAAAATAGAATACAGCAATCACAAACCAGAGAGAATGCAGCTTTCTGGCAGCTGTGAAAAGTAAATCCAGCTCGTAATGCAATCCAAAGTTGCTACATAAAAATGCAGCTGCAAATTTATACATTTTCCCATTTTTCCATGCCTTCTGAAAACATTCCTGTGTGAAAACAGACTTTTCTATGACAGAAAGGAAAAGTCGAGATGAGTCGTACTTAGTAGGCATGCCTGGTTCCTCCCACAACTCCATGCGGATCAGATCTCATCTCAAAGCTCAAGCTATTCTAGAAGTTCTCATATAGTTGCCATCGTATCTGATCATTTGGGCAAAAATTAAAAAGACGGTCCTTTAGAGAAGCAGAATGAAAATAATAATCATGATGAAAAGGGAAAGGAACAGTGCTTCAGTGAGTCATACTGTTGTCATTCTCCTCCTCTGCTCCTTTAGCATGAATGGACAATTTTCTCCATGACTTTAAAAATATTCTTTCAGTTCCAGTTACTAAATATCTCAGATATACTGAAAAATGAAGTTATTTAAATAATGATTCCTTCCTCCATGGTGCTCTGATTACTTTCCAGCTTAAAATACCTTTAAGTGTGGAATGTTTCAAAACAAGGCATCTGCATTAGCATTTGCAAAGGAGACCAGGAGTATGCACACAAAAACAGGTCAAGGGACAGGCCTGCAACTCTCAATGTATTACCATGAAACTGAGCCAGAGTTCATACATCCCACTTCTCAGAAGCCCTTCTTAGCCTCCAGTCACAGAACACTACTAGGCAAGAGCTGTTTGAGCCCCTAAAGCTCTTAAAACAGTGACCCAAAGTTGTCTTCCTTTATGATTTGTATGATGGGACTTTGTCTTAAAAGTACACAGATCTTCTTAGAGCAGCATCCCAAAGCCCTTCTTTAAACGGTTTACTCCTCTATTGTTTCTCACCATGATACCTGCATATTGCTCTGAGATGGGAAGACATGCATAGATTAGTCTTAGTTAAACCCCCAGCTTCCCCTGGGATCATTGTTTTGAGCAGATGGAATGCAGAGTAACTTAAGCTGGGAGGTAGGTCTAATACAAACATTATAACACAAACTTACATATGTATTTCTTGGTAATAGGAAGTGCTGTGGATCTAGTAAACATCCGTACAGCTGGGCCTCAACTATTTCTCTTTAACAGTAGGTACTGAAGTGCATAAGTAAGGATTACAATATTTACAAGAATGACAAGACGACACTTGCTGATGACACTTCCCTCTTACAGTATCAATCTCCCAGACAGTGCCCCTCTCTCCAGAGATTCTCTACAGGGAGTCTGAACTATCAAGAAATCAGGCATTTAGTTTTCAGACATTTTGACTATGAGGTAAGGTGAGTTTGGCATGAAAGTTTTAGAAAGTATAATCACTTACTATAAGGAGGAGCCATCAGAATATTTGGAGTGACAAAGTAGGGGTATGTACCTTAGAAAACTAGCTGAAAGCACAGCACTAAAAAAATAAGATGTGTTTTCTAATAATGGGAACCTCTATTTAGGCTCCTTCTCCACACAAAATGATTTGGAGGAAGATTCATCTGACAAAATGTAGAGATTCACAAGGTGAACATCTAACTCTTACCAGTCAGCCTAGGCTCTCTTTATAATCAGTGGATGATAGTTTATGCTGTGATTTGCACTATCCTAAACTAATGTTCAAAACAGTTTAGATGAATCAAACCCTAGAAGTGTTGAAATCTTTCTGGAAGCAGGAATGGTAGCTCAACCAGATCAGATGTAGTGAGCTAGGTGCAATGTTATCACTAGAGTGAAACTTAGCAATTTAGTCACCTAGGTCCAATGGGACAACTGACAAAAGCATTTATTTAACTTTTTAAAGCACCATTAAGGTTGTAATCACTTCAGTACTCTACAGCAAAGCACTGTAGATGCACAGGTATTCTAGACATCTAGAGCAAGCTCCACATATGACTGCAACAGTGATACCTACATAAAACACAGAGTGAGAGCTAACCAGGTCCATCTCTCCTCTCCTGTCAGCTGTTTGCACCTAATGTACAATGTACATGTAATGTACAATATAACTTTGTACCTAATTGTCTTCTAATTTTAGGAAAGCAAACTTCCAGATGTTGAAGGAATCAGTCAATAGGACCCCCTGAGAAACTGCCTTCAGTGACAATGGAGCAGAACAGAGCTGGCAGATCTTTAAGGATGTTTTCCATACAGTGCATGAGCTCTTGATCCCCATGTGTAAGAAAATCAGGAAAGGAAGGCAAGAGACCAGCATGGCTGAGTTAAGACCTGATGGTCAAACTAAAGGGCAAGAAGGAAATGCACAGGCAGTGGAAGCAGGGACAGATATCCTGGGAAGAGTATAGGGACATTGCTGGTTGTGTAGGGATGGGCTCAGGGAGACCAAGGCACAGCTGGAGCTGAACTTGGCAGGGGATGCAAAGAAAGGCTTCAGCCTGGTATGTCAGCCAGAAAAGGAAGGTCAAAGAAAGTGTGCCCCCAGCTGATGAACACAACTGACAAACTGGTACCAAAGGACAAGGAGAAGGCTGAGGTACTCAACAACTTTTTTATTTTACTCTTCATGGGCAGTCTCTCTTCTCTCTTGGGAGTACTGGTGGATGTAAAGCTGGACATGATCCAGCAATGTGCACTCCCAGTCCAGAAAGCCAACAGTAGGCTGGGGGGCATCAGAAGCGTGGTAAGCAGGTCAAGGGAGATGATTCTTCCCTGTACGCTGTTCTGGTGAGATCCTACCTGGAGTACTGTGTCCAGCTCTGGAGTCCTCAGCACAGAAAAGACATGGACCTGCTGGAGTGGGTCCAGAGGAGGGCCACAAAAATGACCAGGGAGATAGAACATCTCTCCTATGAGGAAAGGCTGAGGGAGTTGGGGTTCTGCCTGAAGAAGAGAAGGCTATGGGGAGACCTTATTGCAGCCTTTCAACACTTAAAAGAGGGTTTATAAGAAAGTTGGGGACAAAGATTTTAGCAGAGCCTGCCTGTTGCGATAAAACAAGGGGTAAAGGTTTTAAACGAAAAGAGGGTAGATTTATCGCTACAATGAAGAAATTTTTTATGGTGAGGATGGTGTAACACTGAAACAGGCCCAAAGAGGCTGCAGATGCCTCATCCCTTGAAATATTCAAGGTCAAGCTGGATGAGGCTTTGAGCAACCTGATCTAGTTGAAGATGTCCCTGCTTATTACAGGGGGTATTGAACTAGATGACCTTTAATGGTCCTTTCCAAACCAAACTATTCTATGATTCTAAATGTGCATGTATCACATAAGTGCCTGAACAAACAACAAACTCCAGTCCTCAGAAACACATAGCTGAGGACTTCAGGCTGAGGAAGAGGTAGGGATTCATTAGCACACCTCTCTCCATTTCTTACAAGCTTACACAGGTAACATCCCAATGTTTGGTATGCTAGATGTTGCAAATATAGCCATCTAATGGTCTTCAGACATCAGATGAAGAGTTGATATTCAGATCCTGCAGTCATATTCTCAAGTGAAGAAGCTGATGTACACAGCTGCAAGTTTCTTCCTTTGAGGATACGCCCACAGTTGGTATTCAGGCACTTAGCTGAATAGTTTATTTCCAGTGGCTAGACTCACTAGGGCTAGTTAAAGTTAACTGAACTGAAATTTTGCTCTTCCAAAAAAACATGTTGCTTACTACGTAAAAGCACAGTGAGTGACAGATCTCTAGCAAATCAGAGAGGAATTCACTTTACTCTGAGATGTGCAAACTTTTAATTTAAGATCTTAAAAGGATCTTAAACATAAGAGCTTTTGAATTTACTGGAATCTAAGGCTAAATGGTGTTTGGCAACAGTTAACATACTTTGTTTTAAGGCACATGTACAATTATGAAAGAAAACAATGACATGGTTATAGCTGCATTAGTAATTTAGAGTCAGGAAGCAAGATTATATTCCTAATCCTTGAGAAGAGAGAAAAAAACCTATGTAGCAACATCAGTAAAGACTTTCCCACTGTTATTTAATGATCAAAACAACAGATGCTCAGTGGATAGCTGCATCCCAACACCATGAAAAGGAAGTAGCTTATTAATTGCATGAGAGTAGTAATGGCCCATTAGGTGAAAATAAATGGGAATTATCTGCAAATGACAATGGTTGCCTTTATTAACAACCCAGGTGACCTAATTGAATACAACAAAACAAGAAAACAGGGTTGTTCTAATTACATGTAAGAAAAAGAATGGAAGATCCTCATTAGTACCATTTGAAAATTCCATGCATAAAACAGTATATTTACAGCTATAAGAGTGGACAAATAAATCACCCTTACCAAACAGTACTCATATGAGGAATGCAAGTCAAAATAAATACTAGAAGAGGCTGAGAAGACTGGGTATGCTATAGAAAATCACATGCAATAAGCATTAGGTAATTCTACCTGAGCCCCAGTTGCGATTTCATCAGCAGCTTCGTTCATCACTCCTAATGTTTGGAAAGCAAATACACAGAGCTCCCGTTCACAAACAGTGGGCTACACAAAGAAAGAAAGTTAATTATAATTTTGTGCTAGTTTTGGGTTCTTGGTTTTATCATGTCATACTACAACAAACCCCAAACACATTCAGTGTTAATTTTTTTTCTTCAGATATTAACCACAACATTAATTTCAAGTTATGAATACATGACAATTATTGAGGAAGATGCATTAGAGAAGCATTTTAATAATCTGGAGATTTTAATAATCTGAAGTGTGAAGAACTCTAAAACTTGCAAGTATTCACAGAGGCTATCAAATAGATTACAAAACCAATATTAAAGGCATAGTACCCAAACATCCTTAACACTATCCTATCAGACTCTGCAAGCCTCCTACATAATTAAAATTAATGGAGAACAAATCCAGAAACTAATGGGGGCACATCCCCTTTGTAAATGAAGCTTTCTTCTTCACAGCTTGCAATTCTGCTGTTGAGAACACACACAAAAATCTGATCTAGAAGACAAGTTTCTTGAAGAAGCTACTTTTGTTTTGTCATTAATTTAATAATTTATTTGTAAACTTTAAGGAAATACATTATATTTTTATAGAATAAACACTGATTTAGGAAGGTCACATTAGTTTAATAAAGGTGCTTCCACTCTTTTTTCACGTATTCAAAAAAGTAATAAAACCCCCATGCTGTTGAACCATTCTTTTGACTATATTTTTGCAAAATTTAATTCAGAATGCCATCACAATGATCAAACTATAAAACTTATTTAAACATCATATTGAATGAGAATTGAGTGTTCTGCCTTCATAAAGCAAACAAAAGCAGAAACAAAACACAGCTTGAAGAGAAGGGGCATGCCTTAATAAACTTCCTAATTGGTTACAACACTTATAGCAACTCCATACTTATTTACTGAAAGATAATTAGCAGATCAGTTTTTTAAATGCTCAAGTAATAAATCACACAGTGAATAGTTAAAAGTATTCAAAAAGAACAAAAGGTTGAAAGAAATGCAAGAAAGAAACACAAATTAGAACCTTCCTTAAAATGGACCCCAATAAACATAACTTTTTATTACAATGTTGAAAACAATAAAAAATATTTTGGGGTTAATACTTCTTTGAATCTATATTATAAATCCTAGTTCACTGAAACTCAAAATTAACTCTGGTAGGCCCTACCGAACATTTGTAACTAAAAATTCTGAGTCTAGCTACCATGACAGTTACTAAAGTATTTGTAGCAGTACGCTTTGAAGTTCAAGCCAATGTCTCTAGGAAGCACTTGCAGAAATGAAAGAATGAATTGAGACACAAAGAAAACATAAAATTTAGCTGAATTCTGTTTCAGGCAACAGCTCTGTCAGTAAAAAGCATACTGCTGTATTTGTAGTCACTTGTTTCATACCCCTTAAAATATGCATTTGATGGGTTTCAAAGATTCAAGACTTCAATAAACATCTGAAATCTACTGTATTGACACATTCACCCATCAGTTGCTTTACAAGAGCTATCATCTTTTAAGTCTAATATAGTGTCACCCATTTGATTTATTTTATCTGCTATGTTACATTGCATTAGGCAGCAGATGAAGCCTAACATGATCTGATTCACTGTGCCATGGCATGCTAGACAAAAAGTATTTATTATTGTCATAATTCTTAGGTTTTCCACATTTGGAAGGTGAGTAAATCATCTGCTTAGTTGGGGAAGCATGGTGGCACTATCACCTTGACTATCATAATCAACAGTATACACAAGATTCCCTTTTATATCAGAGAAAAGGATGCTCTTGAATGGCAGACCAATCTAAGTTTAGCCATGCCTGTCATGAAAAAAAGTGTTAAGAGAATACTTATTTTTGACATTTTGTTTACAACCTCAACAAAGTAAGTTATCTTGAACCTTAAAGATGGCAAAGGCAATAGAGAATTTGTCATCTTTGCTTTTTTTTTTTTTTTTTTTCCCCCACTACCCCTTGTGTTATGATCCCAGAAATGTCTGAGCATCTGGAACAGGAAAGTTAGGAAATGGTCTTTGTACTTATGTTTGACATTTGAAGGGCCTTTCTTCTCCCAGGTGGACACTGGAGCTAACATCTTAAGGCTGGAAAACTACAGATATGAGGAGAAGCAAGACAGTAAAATTTGAGTTCTGAAGAGGAACAGACACTACTGTTAAGAGTCTATACAATTCTTCTGATTTTATGTATTTGATGAACATTTATGACCCCCGAGTATTTGGCTCTGGAGTGTAACAGGGAAGATAAGCCAAACCCTGTAGCAATATGGACACTTCAATAGCCTGCCTTTGTATATCCATCCCAGATGCTTTCTAACCCAAAGTCCAGCCATTTTAAGAGCACTTTTGGATCCTGTTTCTGAAATTTGTCACAATTTAAACAAATCAGACACTTTTAACTTAAATTTCCCACAAGAGTTAGTAGAGTGTTTCAAGAGATGTTGGTATTGGCTGCTTCACTGTCCTCTTACTGCAGCGATTAGTTAGGTTCAATCATTTAAACTCCTTTATTTCCCTCCAAAATAAAAGATTGGTTTGTAAGTAAGAAGCAAAGACTTGTAGAGCTTTTGTCACATGATGGTGATTGATATATTCAGTGTCAAATTTCCATATTTTGGTTAGTCTGCAATTGTGCATGCTAGAATCAATGAAAACATATGAAAACTTAAGTTAATAAATCAATTCTAGAAGACAGCTTAAAGAAAATGGCCAAGCTTTCTGGGAAAACTGGGATGTCAAGGCTTCTCTTACACTGCTGCTAATGTTTTGCATACTGCCAGTGTTTCGGCATCCACTAGTCTCTTCTCTTGTAATAGGATGTGAGCTCCTGGGTTAGATAGGAACAGTCTTGTTCTGATTTCATAACCTAAGTATGAGAAATGTCCCTAGCCACGGTAAATAAACAAGAACACCACTATGCATTAATAAAAGATACACCGTTCCAATGTCACTTTTTGGATACTCTTATTTTGGTTCAAGTACATGTACAATTCAGCAAGCTGAACTTTCTAAGAACTTTTGTGTATGTACATGAAAGTATAGTCATGTTTTTACTGATGAGGATCCATATCCATAAAGGTACAGCATACCCAATTTGTATTAGATTACGTTTCCATTATTTTCAAAGGGAAAATACAAGTCAAAATAGGGTTTATACACTTAAGTATATCATTCCAAACATGAACCTCATTTTAGGTGCACACAGAATTTTACAGATTTTACAGATTACCACCATCACCTTGAAAGCATGCACAGCTGACTAGCTGGACAACTTTGCCATTACTGAAGAGGGCAACTCTAAGTCCTCTTCAAGAACAGCAGCTGCTAGTGCTCTCACATACTTTATTTTTCACGTGAAAAGAGAAAATTAACATAAAGCCATCGACGTCCACAAAACTATTAGCTAAATGAAGATAATTGGTGCTGAAAGACTATTTACAAGGCTAAGTATACCAGAGGGGAAAAGCCAGAATAAAATAAGAGGTGGGCAGTTAACCTGAGACTGCAAAAGCTTGGAAGCAGAAGGCACTGACAGAAGCAGAAAGCATTTTTTGAGCTTTTGAGGTTTTCAGAGTTTTCCTTTAGGCATCCTCATTATGTGCATGCTCAGTAGCACCCACCCAACTGCTGCTGTGATGAAAAAGGGCTCAGAGTTTATGTGTATTACAATGCAAGTGTCACTTTTTACAGCAGTGAATGGCAGACAGGCAAACCACCCAGGTACTACAACATATTCTGCTTCCTGGACTCATACACTACTTAAAATATTTTCCAGACATTCTTTCAATTTGAAAAACCTGAAACTTTCACAGCCAGTCTTGATCTTCTTGATACTTTCTATATGTGCTGTGGCTGTGCTGAGAAGAGCAATGTGCCACCCTTTCCTGTATCCTGATGTCTGTCACACAGACACTAATGAGGTTGCAACATGACTGACACAGTGAAAAACTCGAACTAAAAGGACAAGCTCAGGGAAGGCTTAAAACCTGACCTACAGCAAATGTAACAAATGGTGAGGGGAAACCGTTAGTGACCATCTCTCTCCTCCTAATGAAAGCAACAGCATGGAGATGAAATGTGACTTCATGTCTCTGTTCTGTTTCCTACTTTCAACCATAGTAATTATTAGTTTTTCCATAGTAGGCACTTCTGTCTTTCACTTCATTACAGTAATAAGAAGGATGAGGATGGATGAGGATAATACTGAAAATGTGGACAGATGGATACAGAAAAAGGAAGGAAGGAAGGAAGGAAGGAAGGAAGGAAGGAAGGAAGGAAGGAAGGAAGGAAGGAAGGAAGGAAGGATTCAATTCAATTCAAAACTGATGAAATAAAAAGTTTTAGGTAATGTACATCTTAGAACACACTCCAACAGAATCACAAGGTAAACATTTGAGTCCAAACTGTTTGATTTCTGTGTTTACTTAAATAATTACTGAAATCATGAAGAATTACCCTTAACTGTAACATAAGGTTTATCGAGCTTAAGAGTTTAAGGGATTTTAAATTATTAATGATCAATATTATTTTGAAAGGCAAGTTTAACACACATCTGCCTATTCTGCCGTGGTTTATACTTCTGAGTTATGCATCCAGCACTAGCTCATAGTGGATTAAAAAGACTATAATTTATTAAAATTTAAATTTAGCTTTCTATTTTAATAACCTTTATTGATAATTTTTTGCTTTATATAAAAAATATTTAAAAATAAACTTACTCAAATTAAATATTTACTCACACTAATTTAGGAATTGCTTTAAATGTAAAAAATTACCAAGAAGTACACCTGTGCCCTGAATTTTCAAATGAAGTCAAACTACTACAGGGAACTGCAGATATGTTAGTCTAACCTGAATTCCTGGAAAAATTATGGAGATTATACTGTGTACTATTGAAAGTTATTTAAACAATGCAATCATCAGGCTGAATCAACATGGGTTCACAAAAGGGAACTACTGTCTAACTAATTTCATACCCTTGCATGATAAGGTCACCCACTTGGTGGATGAAGAGAAGGCATTGGATAAAGTATTTTTGGATTTTAGTAAGGCTAAAAATCTGTCCTGTGAGGGACATACTGTCCCTCACAACATCCTTCTGGACAAGTTGTCCAGCCATGGGTGAGTGGATTCACAGTGTGCTGGGTGAAGAACTGGCTGCAGGGCAGAGCTCAAAGGGTTGTAGTGAACGGGGCTACATCTGCCTGGAGACCAGTCACTAGCAGTGATCCTCAGGGCTCAGCTCTAGGGCCAGTTCTACTCAGTATATGTATCAACCATCTGGATGCAGGAGTTGAATGCACCACTAGCAAGTTTGCTGTTAACTCTCTTGAGGGACAGGAGGCCTTGCAGAGGGATGTAGATAGATTGCAAAACTGGGCAATGATTAATGGGATTAAAATTTAACAAGTCAAAATGCTGAATTCTGCACCTAGGTCGGAGTAAAACCAGGCACTAGAGTAAATTGTGAGAGGAGTGTCTGGGGAGCATCCCTGCAGAAAGGGCTCTGGGGGCGCTGGCTGACAGCAGGCTCACGGTGAGCCAGCAGTGTGCCCTGGCAGCCAGGAGGGCAAACCGCAGCCTGGGGTGCATCAGACACAGCGCGGCCAGCCGGGCAAGGCGGGGGTTATCTGCTCTGTTCAGTGCTGGGGCGGCCTCACCCAGTGCTGCGGGCAGGGCTGGGCCCCGCAGTTCCAGGAGGATGCGAAGGTCCTTGAATGCGTCCAGAGGAGGGCAGCAAAGCTGGTGGGAGGGCTGGAAGGTGTGTCCTGTGAGGAGGGCTGAGGGCTGAGGGCTGGGCTGGTTTGGAGACAAGGAGGCTGAGGGGCGACCTCACTGCTCCCTACGGCTTCCTGAGGAGGGGAAGTGGAGAGGGAGGTGCTGGTCTCTTCTCCCCAGTATCCAGTGACAGGATATCTGGGAATGGTTCAAAGCTGCACCAGGGGAGGTTTAGACGGGATGTTAAGAAGCATTTCTTTACTGGGAGGGTGGTCAAAGCCTGGAACAGGCTTCCCAGAGAGGTGGTCAACGCCCCAAGCCTGTCAGTGTTTAAGAGGCATTTGGACAATGCCCTTAACAACATGCTTTAACTTTTGGTCAGCCCTGAGTCGGTCAGGCAGTTGGACTACACGATTCTTGTAGGTCCCTTCCAACTGAATCTATTTTATGCTACAAACTAAATGAAGTCAAGCTACTATAAGCTCTATGTAGGCATATACACTTCTAGAGAGCAGTAATAATTTATTTAATAATACCCTATCTTACTATAAATCTGTAAGGGAAGCTTTTTGAATAATCTCACAATATTCATGTGATACATGGAATATGATGCTGAAAGACATGGGAAATACCACAGTGGTAAGCAGATACAACCTGCAAAAAGATGAGAGTATACTGAGGCTTAGTAAGAAATGTCACTTGTTCCGTTTGGTTTTGTTTTGGCTGATCCAGATCTTATTTTCTGCTTTTTGTTTTCTTCTGCATTCTTGGACAGCTTATACACCTTTCTGCCCCCCCCCCCCCCCCCC
>NW_020799142.1:19351125-19391440 GCF_003259725.1 Athene cunicularia
CCCCCCCCCCATATATAGATAGCTGGCAAACAGACAAGAATGGTGGAGTGCTAGCTGGGCAAGGTGCACTTTGGTAAGTTCCTGGCAACAGGAAAAGCTCTACTGCAGCCATTTCATTCTCTTGCTAAAAAAATAAAGGGATTGAAATCCATTCTGCTTACATACTGGTTGTAACTGGAGAGGATTTTTCCATTAAAAAAAAAAAAAAAAAATCAGCCTATATTGTGGAGTAATGCTGAGAAGGACCATGGAGTTATTCCAGAAGAATCCTGGAATTCCTCAAGCATCTTGGATGACTAAACATATAGTCTGACTAAACATATTTGTATACCTACACTTTTCTCCACAGTTCAGTGATGTTTATTCCCCTGCAAATACCTCCCAACCCTAAGCAGTGTACTGTTTCTGGAACATCAATGCTACTATGTTTCAGTGGTGGCTAAGAATCTTATATTCAAAGGACAGAGAAATCCAAAACCTCTTCAAGTCAACAGGAACTCACTGAAGCCAAGGCTTCACCCACAATGAATAATCATAACTGAGTGATCTGGGATGAAAAACATTCTAAAAATGTAAGCTTACTAACAAGAAGAGATATTCCAGAATTATCAGACTCTACTTAACAGCTAAATACAAACAGCAGGTTTTTCAAATATTGTTTTACAGTATTTTACCATTCATATTTTACAGGCAAAACTTTAAGCAGCAGAGATTACCAGAGTATAAATTTCAAAGAAAATAGCTTCAATATTTAGTTTTGTGGAGTTTTTTACTGTGGCCTGCTTTGTTCTAAAGAGTCCTCAGTCTGACGTTTCAACACAAGATGGCACTCTGAAGAGACTTCTCGATTGAAGGAAAAATTAGTGATAGAGAGGATGGGTTTTTTATCACCTCATTCAATATATTCTGAGAAAATTTTGTGCTGTATAATTGTCTCACAGGTCTTTAAAATGCATTCACTGATGCTGTTTGACCAATGGCTTTAATATTTGTAAATGAAGAATTTGGGAAGGCATGGATAGTAAGACAGACATTAGCCATACAAATTATACCATGTAAAAGCTGAGTATGACCACAGAATCACAGAATGATTGAGGTTAGAAGTGATCTCTAGAGGTCATGTGGTCCAACATCCCTGCTCATGCAGGCTCTCTCGGAGCCAGTTGCCCAGGACCGTGTCCAGACATCTTCTAAATGTCTCCGTGGATGTAGACTCCACAACCTCTCTGGGCAACCTGCTCCCATGGTCAGTGTCCCTTAGAAAAGGTGAAAAAGGTAGAAAAAGGTAGAAAAGTGTTCCCTGATGTTCTTATGGAACCTTCTGTGTTTCAATCTGTGCCCATTGCCTCTTGTCCTGCCACTGGGCACCACTGAAAAGAGTCTATCTTTTTGCACCCTCCCTTCAGGTATATATAGACATTAATAAGATCCTGTCTGAGCCTTCTCTTTTCCAGGCTGAACAGTCCTAGATCTCTTAGCTTTTCCTCCTATGTGAGATGCTTCAGTCTCCTAATCATTTTAGTGGCCCTTAGCTGGATCCTCTCCAGTACCTCCATCTCTCTGTTGTATGGGATAGCCCAGAACTGGACACAGTACTCGAGATGTGGCCTCAACAGTACTGGCTCAGGGGAAAGGATCACTATCCTCCACATGGTGGTAATTCCATTGTTTAACGCAGTCCAGGATAACATTAACCTTCCTTACCACCAGAGCACATTGCTGGCTCATGTTCAACTTGGTGCCCACCAGGACCTCCAGGTCCTTTTCTGTCAAGGTCCTTTCCAGCTGGGTGGCCCTCAAAATGTACTGGTGCCTGGCGTTGTTCCTCCCTATGTGCAGGACTCTGCACTTCTCCTTGAACTGCATGAGACTCCTGTCAGCCCATTTACTCCACCGGTCACAGTCTCTCTGAATGGCACCCCATCGGTCTGGAGTATCACACCCTTCTCCCACTTTGGTATCATCTGCAAACTCACTGAGGTACACTATGCTCCATCATTCAGATGATTAATGAAGGTATTAAACAGGACTGGACCTGGCATTGACCCCTGGTGTGCTCCACTAGTTACTGGTCTCCAGCCAGACTTTGTACCACTGACCATCACCCTCTGGCCAGTGTTTCAGTGAGTTTTCAGACTACCTCACTATCTCCTCATCCAGCCCAGGCATCCAACAGCTTGTCTATGATGATCCTATAAAGATAGTGTCAAAGGCCTTACTGAAGTCCAGGTAGACAATATCCACTGCCTTCAGTCACTTCATCATGGTAGTTTATCAAGCTGGTCAACCATGACTTCTATTGGTGAAGCCATGCTGACTACTCCTGATGATTTTCTTGTCAGTGTGCCTGGAAATCATTTCCAGGCTTAGCTGCTCCATCACCTTCCCCAGGATTGTGGTGAGGGTGACCAGACTATAGTTCTCTGGGTCATCCTTTCTTGCCCTTCTTGGAGAGAGGAGTGAATTTGCTTTCCTCCAGTCTTTGAATATGATAGATATATTTTTATTATACGTCTTTTAATCAGATCCTTAAATAACCACTTTTGTTAATGACTTATGATCTCATTATATTTAAATGTTTGTAATAAAAGTACATGCTGAATTCCTAAAACAAGATATCTCTCTACTATTATAGCAGCAAAACTGTTGCATTATTAAAATGCAGCTTAGTACTTCCTTAGAATACTATTATCACCTCTAGAGTAACAGGAAGAATTTCATGTGACACTTAAAAAAATAGCCTTCTAATACAGAACAAAATAATTCTGAAGTTTCTTTGGTACATTATTATATCTGCTTTGGAAAATACATTTTTTAGTTAGATTAACCAAATCATATGGTTGAAAACTGCCTTTGGAGATCAGGTAGTGCTTTTATTCTCTCATATAGGAATAAAATTAGCTTTCATTACAGCTTTATCAAGCTCTGGAACAGGTTGCTCAGAGTGGTTGTGGAGAATCCACGCCTGGAGGTTTTCAAAAGCCAGTGAAAGGCAGTGGATAAAACATGTTTTTCACTGGAGACACATGTCTCATGGGACAATACCTCAGTACTTCAGAATAGGTTTTGTGGAAGTTGTTAAAATTTCCTAAGTTTACTTCTAATATTTAGTCTAATATGGTAGTTTGACAGAAATCAGGAAAATCTATTTAACTGTTTTAACATCACATATGTCAATGATATAACAACTGTTTGAAGATGTCAGAAAGCATTCCAAAAGTTGTTTTTGAAATAATTAAAATCTACCCATTAAGTACAAACAATAGTTCATGCCTCACTCACCTACACAACTTATCTCTCTCACAACTACACAACAGTAACACAAGACTAATAATTCAGATGAGCAGACTCATCATTTTCAGTTGGTTTACCAAGTCTGCCTTCTCTATCTCTCCTCAGCACAAAACCTATCTCTGACCTGTACTTCCCACTGTTTTTCAAAGCTGAGTGAAGAACTACTTCAGAACAGACTGATGCCAGAGCTCCTGAGAGTTGTGCAGCACAGGTCGACTTGCAGGATGCACTGTGATTGTTTACATGAGATAAGGGAGCAGTTTCAATGTAAAGGCTGCAGTCTCAACCCTCGCTAATGATTTCAAAGCTGTTTCTTAAACCTTCTATGAAGAGTGAAATATGTAGGGTTCAGATCACTGTTAAGAATAACTGCATGAAAGAGTGTGGTCTACGTTATACAAATGGTTAAAAAATACTTTTTTTTTTTTTTTTTCTCCTTAGGATCCATATATTCCTTGAAGTTTCCCTGTGTTTTGCAGAAAGACTGCAAATCGTGACATGTAGTGATTCCAGGGAATTTAGTTTTCGGTGACATTCTATATAAATGTGTATCTCTAAACATCCAATTTAGCTTTTATAACTTTCAATCTCAGTGTACTCTTGAAATAAATAATAAAGAAACATGCTATGATGAGAAATTACATTCATCCTCATTTCATATGGGAAAGGTGTGAATACCTACAGGAAAGCATTGCCTACTTTACTGTGGTTTTTAAAAAGAGGATGGAATGAAGCAATGGACTGTGACCTTCATAAAAGAGTGTTACAGCTTCATGATGTACTGTAGTACTTTTCTAAGACTCTTTCTTCTATTCCAGAAAACCTCTGTTCTTCCCCTTCACAGTAATACAGTTGCAATTCCTTGTGAGAGCAGTAGGTTTGTGAGTGTTCTGAAGTTGCCCCACTTACACAATGTGTTTTTATCTACACATGCACTTGTGGAATACACAAATGAACTGTATCTGTAATTCTGGTCTTCTGTATTTCAGGGAACTTCCCTTTGGAATATGGCTTTGGCTAGTTCAGGTCAGCTGTCCTGGCCATGCTCCCTCCCAGCTTCTTGTGCACCTCCTTGCTGACAGAGCATGGAAAACTGAAAAAATCCTTACCTTAGGACAAGCACTACTTAGCAACAACTAAAACTCAGTGTGTTATCAACATTATTCCCATACTAAATCCAAACCACAGCATTATACCAGCTACTAGGAAGAAAATTAACTCTATCCCAGCTGAAACCAGGTCAGTAGCCTCTTTATTTATCCTCAATAAGTCACTAAGGTAGTCTAACAACCTCTGAAGATTCCTGTGTACAATAGGATCCCTGGACCAGCAGGAAACATTTGCATCATTAGATCAGCACCACAGGCTCTGGAGCAAGACAGGTGCCCACTGTAAAAGCATAAAGCCAAACATATGCAATTGTGTTATGCAGCTGTAGTGTCAAATGTAGTGTCAAATGTAGTGTCAGAATGTAGTGTCAAAATTAAACTATAGAAAAAGATACCGAGTTGATCTTACGAGAAAGGTGTTCTTAAGAAAGAAAAGTAAATTGCAATAGATATTAAAACCAGAACACCCCAGGAAAAGTTATCTAGGAAAATAAACACAGTACTGAGAAGAAAGCTTGTGCTGAGAGACTGGTTTAAAGATACTTTATAATGAAAATAAAAACAGACTGTACAGAAAATCTGCAGAAAGGAAAAGCTTTATCTCTTAATTTCACTTGGTACTTTCAGCTGTCCTGAGGATGAGACATATGAAATATGCAAGTCATTAATAACCAGCACAAAAATTTACACCCAGATATAAGAGTTTACAGTAGTAAAACAATGTAATTATTGTGTGATGGCAATTGTTGAATATTTTTAACTGCATTTCAAGACAATTAATTAACTACACTATAGTTCAGGCTGACATACTAGAGGATTACAGAATCAAATTCCTTACTGGCTTCTTTGCAATTGCATGAAACTCCATTAAATACTAGAAAATCAAGACTAAATATATTTAAAAATAACTTCTCAAGCAACAATTTTGCTATGCTTTTATAAATTCGTATGCCTTCTTTGCTGTTGGAAAAAAAGGTCCAAAAACTAGAAGAAAATCTGATTATTAAGGATACACACACCCAGACACGACCCTGTGCGCAGTTGTGTGGAGGAACTGTTCTTTACTGGAAAAGACTGGTGAACCATCCAGAGCTGTTTATGTCTGGATGTCTGTGGCATCTCCTGTGATATGACCAACTACAGATAGAGACTATCTAAGTAATGCCCTTGTGATATGGACATCTGTAGAAAATGGGATCTAGACACAGAATCTAAAAATATAAGAAGAACATAGCAAGGTTCTGATCATTATGAAACCTGGTGAAGTTACTGTGGTACCAAAAGTATAAAAGCTCTTAATGAAGGCCAGGGATGCTACATATGGGAACCGTTAAGTGACATAAGGCTAGATTGCATGTAGCCTTGCCTTAAATGAAAGCCCCCTGCTTCTGCTTAAAAAAGTATGCATTTCTCAGATCTGCTGTTGCAGCAGTATTAAAGTGCTCTTTCAGTTGGGTCATTTTTTATACACATTACATATATGTATGTAGGTATGTATGTATGTGTATGTGTGTGTGCAGCTGAAGCACGTAAAAGAACCATACAATTGACTACTTTAAGCTGCTTCTGCCGGAGCTCAGTAGAGTGAAGCATAAATTTCCTTAGGATTCTCTGGCAAGCTCATGTTCAATTCAAACTAAGATCCTTTCTCACCTTCTACAGAACTGCAAACTCATTAATGGCTCTGTATTGCTTATTGAGTCATTCAAGCATACACAGAGCATGCTGGATTTTTTCCCGCTATCTCCTCCCTGAGTTACATAATGATACCCTTTCATTTTTGTAAAGCTTGCTAGGTTATGCTGCTTGCAAAGGCACTGATGAATATATGTTTAGTGGCAAGCATGTTTGCACTTTCCTGTTTTGAAGCACTGACAAACTCTCAAACAGGTAGCTAAAATGAGCTCTCTTAAAGCTGAAGACAGAGAAAAGTAAATCTGAGGGATTTTAATCTCTAATGCGGGAAAGCAAGAAGAATTTAGATTTTTTTTTAAAATTATTTTTTTATTTAGAGCAGATGACCTTTCATTCTCTTTTCTTTTAATAGTTCATCATGTGAACTGGAATAAATCCTACTGTTTACCTTGTCTTGTGGACCATAAATAAACCCCAATAATTTAAATAATTATATTATCCCAACTTTACTGACTATCCAAACATTACTCACTTTATCTTATCTCATTCTGTAACAGGTAATATGCATAGTAGTGCATTCAAAGATGAACAAGGAACTGATGCCTTTTCTACAGGGTGTGGCTGCTGATAGATCAAGCAGAAAACAGTTTCTAAGAGGTAGATATGAGCTTGAAGAGGCAAAAGAAACACCTGATAGGATTTTCAAAATACAGAGGTTTAACCATGACTTAAAACAGTGTTAATGGAATATGTAGATGCTTTTGCAAATCTTATTAGCAGCCTATTTGCATAGCCTGCCTGCAGTCAGAATGCCTGACCCTGGTGCGAGGGATGACGCTGAGGTGACTTCTGCTACCACGTAAGCAAAAACCTTCCTGAATTTAGTTCCATGGAAGTATCACAGATGATGTCTGATTCAGTTTATGTATAGTTGCTTGCCACACTGTGGAGAAATTCACCAATATCAGGCCATTCACACAAGTATTAAACAGTTTTCAATGGCTTTGATCTTTTAAGGTTACACAGGTTTCCACAGGATTCAGGATAGGTGAAACAAGAAGAATTCTAAACTGCAAGAACAGTCCTAAAGGTAAGAATTTTATTATTCTAATACACTCTTTCACAAAGCTGCACTGATCCAGTAGCTCCAGGCAGAGTGTGTCTCTCATGACTCATCTCACTCTTTTTCACTGTATGCATTCACCAACAGCATGAGAGTGTACAATGTTCAGGATGAAAAATTCCTAGTTCCCAGTTATACAGGAATAAAAGGAAGGAAGAGCTTCTTAACTGGCCAGACTCTGGGAATACCAAACTACATCAGTGTCCCTGCAGTAGGTCACTGCTAGATCAGACACTTCACAGAACATCTCCTCCTACTGCCTTTTTTATCACATTATGGCTCATTCCAGCAGCCCACGAACAAAATGGGGTCAGAACTTCGCAGCCTTGTGGCATTAACACCAGTGTATCTGAATACCATGGTTATGGCTTGATAAGAGCTCAAGGACTGAGGTGACCGTAAGCTTTTAAAAGAATGCCAGAGGATTGGGAAAGCACTCTAATACACTTCCTCTGTCTTATCTGGTTGTGACTACTGTAGCACAATGGTGTTGGATAAAAGGCATTCCTCCTTTACGTTTCTGTGATATTATACAAGCATGGTTTCCATCTCCCTTGCTTGCAATACATGTTTTTCAAATTTACAGCAAAATCTAGTTAATACATATTACATTTTTGCATGTTAAAAGGATATTAGGGTGAAATGCATCCGAAATAATGCAATAGTTTTACAACAGGTTCGTACGGTCCATTGCCATTTAAAGCACTATAAAATGCAGTTTATCCCAGCAAGCATAGCACTTACCCTCAGCATAGGGCCATTCTGGAACACATGGGGTTCATCACAAACTACACAGTATTCATTCAATACTGGTATCCGCTGCTCAGCAAATTCAATAGTCTGAAAACAACGAAAATGAGAATAACAACATCTGCTTAAAAATAATTAAGAGTCAGCTCGTGCTCCACAGTGTTTCATAAATGAGTAAGATATGACATCCTACCTGCACAAGAAAGCCACGGTCTCGTACTGGAATGCATTTTGCACCATAGTTCTGCTGCAAGGAAAAAGTTGAGGCATCTTCAGTGTTGGTAGAGTAATTACAAGGAAATGGTAAAACATTTGTAAATTTTGTGTGCAAATATGCTAATTAAACAATACTTGCATCTAAAAAGATCTCTCATTAGCATAAATCAGCCAGCCATTACAAATAATCAATCCTTTTACTGTTTGCTGAGTGTGGGATAGATTTTTAGCATCTATTTTTAGTTCTTAAATCTGATGAGGTTTTGTATCTTAGCATCCCAAAAACGTTAATCTCAAATGGAAACATGGGTACCTTCACTCAATTCTAATAAGCTGGTATTTGGTAACTTCCATGAAATTTTAACCAAATATGGGCTATCTGCTTAAGTTTAAAAGAGTAATGGAACTTGTAGAATGGCTGAAAATATTTCTATTTACTAAGACCTCACTTCTGTAAGCACCATGCTAACAGATCCACTCAAATTCTTTCTGCCTTTTTCTTTCAACACACAGCAACATAAACTAGAAGGCCTTCTGTTACAGGAGCCAATAAAGTACAAATCTATCTCAGTCAAACTTTGTTTTGAAGGAGTCATATCAGCTCTATTTACAGCTTTTATTTTTTTGTTTATAGGCTTACTTCCTATAATTTCTCTAACTGCTTAATTGGGAAACTGTTCCCTTTACTCTCCTGGGAAACAATCCTCCTAACTGTATTCATGTATGAGATTGAAATAGTTTATCTGAGAACTGAAGAAAAGTTAGAGTCCTGATTCATCACTTCCATCTTCCACTGACTTCAAATTGCAGGTTAGGAACGCAGGCTACCCATATATCTGGTGCCTCCATGTAAAATGTGAAATGGGACTGTTGATGCTGTTCACTAACATCAGTCAAACTGCACCTGACCATGTATGTGATGATTTTGCCTCAAAGTAAATACATTCTAGCAATAAATTACTGGTAGTTTTTATAGACTGCCAAGCAGGGCTTGCACTTCTTCCTTATCAGCTGATAACATCAGTAATAAAATCACTTAGTTGTTTCTTCATTATCTTATCAAAATCAGTGGGACTTTTTTCATGAGACAAAAGTCTTGCTATGTTAAGACATCCTCGCTGGTTCAGAAAAAAATGCATCTCTAAACTGTGACAAATGAAAAGCCTGTTGACTCACCACTCACCTTAAATTAATATTGCTGTGCACATTAAAGGAACCAACCACACAGCATGTATATAAATGATTTTATGATAGTATATCACTGCTTTTAAACCTGATTAGTATAGCTCGCAGCTCATTGAATTAATTTACCATGAGACATAACACACTCAGTGTAATTTCATTATTCAGAATGCACTATTTTGAATATATGTGTGGCATTTCAAGCAAGAATCAGCTTTTTCTTTCTCACTAAGAACATCAAGGTACCACCAGGCTAAGGGAGTGGAGAGGACTGTCTCCTCAGTGTCTCTCCCCAGATCTAACACAGAAAATAGACGGGTGCCTTGAAGAGCACAAAGAGTATTTTAGAGCAAAACCACTCTTTCCTCTAAAGTATAAACCCCATTTTTTTATTACTTCAGAGCACTCTTTCTTAAATTTAAGGATATGTGCTACCCTTTGTTTTCCCAATCTGGGGAAAGAAAGGGGCCCGGTGTGGACTTAATTCCTTCTCTGACCTCTGGCAGGCACCAGCATGTTTGAAGGTTAAGCCTTCCACAAAGCACAAATGCGCAAGAGGTGAGCTGAATCATTACTGCAGTCCTTCCACTACGATGATGATCACATATGCAAAGACGAGAAGGAGAGGTGACTTGGCACATGAACAAGCCACTGGACAGTTGCTTCCCCCAGTAAGCAAATAGTGAAATGAGAAAAGACCTGTGTGGCCAAGGCAATTTTGCAGCACACAAGTACACACTCTTCTTTCTTACTGTAGCAAGAAAGGAGACAAGGAAGGAAGTGGATGATTGAGCTTTTCCTATGGCCAGCTGTATTCAACATGACACGTAAAACCTCTGTCTTGTGTTAAGCAAATTTTGGTTTCACAACTTAAATGTTTGTGCATGCACAGTTGTTTAAATCCTCCTTAAAAAACTGACTCCATGGCTTCTGTCTTCCAATATATTAAATATATCAAATATATTCACTAACATATGTCCTAAGTATTAATGCTTTTGCATAACAAGCATAACAGCATATTTGGAAAAAAAAATAGGAGGAAAATGAGCAAAATAAAAAAAAAATATTACGCACAGCAGCTTGTGAAGGTGATGATGAAGATGGTGTTAAAATACCAATAAGCCCTGAGGTAAGAGAGAGCCTCCTGCTCTCTGCTATGGTGGACTCCTTGAAAGGATCCATTTTGGAAGATTTAGGGGCATTGGAGTAAGTCTTGCTAAGTAACTTGTGATTCTTCAATCCATCCAGTTCTTCCATTCTAAGATTACTGGAGTAGGACCTGCTTAAAAGTTTGTGGGGCTTCAAGGTGCTGTTGTGCTCACATCGAGGATCCCCGGAACTCGACCTACTTAACAGCTTATGGGACTTTAGAGTGATGCACTCCTCCTGCTTGACGGCTGCAGAGCAAGAACGGTTCAATAGTTTGTGCGATTTAATAGCCATTGTCTGTTCAGCCCTAGGGTCACTCGACAACGAGCGGCCAAAGGTTCTGTGAGATTTTGTGGCACACATATCTTCCGCCTTCACTGTGCTAGAGCAAGTCCTTCTCAGGAGTTTGTGAGTTTTGGAGATGCCATCCTGTTCTGACTTAAGTTTTGATTTATTTTTACCACAGCCAGGTGGAGGATAACTTGGCGACCTTAAAAATAAAGAAGGAAAAGACAAAGTTGAAGAATAATCAAAATCTTGTGCAAATCAAGCAATACCACACGTATCTGAAAATTTTTAAGTGTCACCTCTCTTTACGTATTTCACTAGCGATAAATGCAGCCCAACATTTAAAAAATGAGCAATTCTATGTAAGGACTGATTTTCCAATACCAAATAGACATCTTACTCCTATTTACACACAAGCTCATTGATCAAAAATATGACTAACAACTCAAATAGAAGCTAGAGCTATATCCTTACAGCTCCTTGTAAAGGCCTCCGTGTCTCTAAAGAAAACATTTAATCAGGAAATTATCTTTGAAATGAAAACCACATATTTCACATGAGATTTTAATATGTTTGCCCTATCAAAATCTATTTTTCCTATGTAATCACCATGGTGTGATCCCTTTAAACTTATTGTCTTCTGGCCACAGCGTAACAAATTTTATGTCCAGATCCAACAGAAGATAGAAGGAGCAGTGAAACTTGCAGGTAGTAAGGCCAATTTAATTAATCTGAAATTATTTTTAAAAACCTCATAACCTGGGTGCTTTATGAAGACAATTTGAGGCCCTTCTTTCCCGTTTTAGGCAAATTCTAGCTCTCTAACACTAGAAATGAGAATGTGAGGGACGTAAATTATAAATGCATAAAGTAAAGAACAAAGGGTTTTTATGAAACAACATCACATGAACTGTCACATTTCTGTAAGGTTCACATTTGCCTGTCCTTGCAAAGCAAGAACATGTAACAGGTATGCTGAATCATTTTTCTATGCTTTATAAACAACCCCAATCTTCAGAGTATTTTTTGGGATTGAATTGAATAAAAAAGAAGTGAAACCCAAGGAGAGAGGCTGGCAGGTTTCCCCACCCTGTTAGCAAGTGGTGACAGGAGAAGATGCACCTGGAGGTTGCTGACTCACTGTTGCAGTTGGCTCACTACCACCCTCCTGCAGAGAGGAGGTAGGAATGGTGCTCTATGGAGAAAGGGGGTCCCTGCATTTGGGCTGAGCCATCTTTGGACAGGCACTGCAGCAGCAGCCAAACGAGGAGAAAGATTGGGCTGGCTTTTGTATGCCCTTTCTGATTAAAAGAGAACCCCAAGTTACAGCCTGTGCTAGGCAATGGTGTGTGGCATGGTAAGGAATGGGTAAGCTTTCTACTTAAAACACCACCTTCCTCTTCTTCCTTTGAAAAGACAAATAATCTTTTGTCATCTTTGACATTCCTCCCTTCTTCATTGTGAGTGATCACTGTACCCTCTCTCTTTTTTATATATGGAATTTAGAATAGCAAAATTTATCAAAAAGAAGGAATGTTCAAAGAACCGTTCAACTCAAATTCACAGAAGAGGTGACCTGTAAATCCTTCATAAGCAGGAAAACATGCTAGAGTAGTCACATTCCTGAAAGAGGTAAAATCAGAACCTGATTTTACATGCACTTGTGAGTATGAGTAACTGGCGGAAGTCATAATGAATTCAAATGAACTATTAACAAACAAATTTTCTAATACCTTTGTTCTTTGAAATTCTGTGCATGCATTTCAGGAGTGGTGAATAATGAACTACTCAAACTGGAGAGGGATGGGTGCTCAGCAGCTCTAAAAATCAGCCTTTCATTAATGATCATTCTAATTTTAAAAAATAATACACACAGCTGTGGAAAGAACAGCTAGACAATCACATTATTTAAAATATATACTTATTTACGTTTATATTTATATTTATAATTTATATATTTTATTTATATATAAATATATAATTATATTCTTGCTATTCAAGTAACAGTCAAATGTTACCAAGCTATAAAGACACAAATACAGTTTTAATATAAAATTATTTCCAATTCTAGATGAAACATGCCTATTTCAGAGAGCAGGGCACTGAAATGCTCTGCCTTCAAATAGTCTTAGAAGCTGCAGTAGTACCAAGTTCACTTTTGATGTCATGCAAGGCAAGAACTGGAAACCCATGAGGTAAGATATAAAGAAAGCAATTTTCTGTGGAGAAAAGTCAACATTTCACCTTGTGAAGTCTGCTATGGATTCTGAACAGGATATGGTGTTAACAGCTAATTTTCCTTGTTATTACCTGCGCAATGTAGAAAAGATGTGCAGAGGGGATTTCACCTTTTTGTCAGACACCTTCCTATTGTGCGTACAATTAGATTTCTCTTTGCTGTTCTTCCATTGTTGTGTAACAAATGTCTGCATGATTCTGCAAATCAAGAAAGAAAAACAGATTTTCTTATACTAGCCAAAAGATACTTTAATAATATCTGTTCACCATATAGGTGACATGATGCAATGTCCTCACTCTACAGGCTGAGTTTTTCTGCCATGTATGTCGACTGATCATCGGGTGACTCAGTTCCACAAAAAATGCTTTTTTACCCCACATAAGACTGATTTATACAGAACTCTTATGGAGAATACATTCTGTGTAAACAAGCACTGCAAGACTTAATGCTAGTATGCCTCTCATGGAGATCTGGAGACAAACTGATTCAAAAGCATCCTATCCAACAATAGGCATCTGTCTCTCCAGTGACTACAGAGATAGGCTACAGCATCCATACTGCTCAGGTAGGAGCATATTCTCCTAAGGCACAAACATGAATGTCGGGCTGTCAAATATTACAGTCCCCAAAGAGGGCTTAAAGAGAGGACAGAGCCAGACACTTTCCAGAGATGGACAGCAAAATGCAGAAGTCAAGTTGTGGCAAGGAAAGCTAAAAACCATAAAGGCTATAAAAAGAAGACATCGACAGGAAGAGTCGTTAAATAAAATAGGTTGCCCACAAAGGCTGGAGTTTCACAGCTTGTCTGTCTGAGACTCTGGGTGAACTAATCTAACTGAAGTTAGTGTTATTTGGAGCAGGAGGTGGCACTAGGTGACTTCCAAGCCAAATTGCTCTGTGACTCTAATCTAGCAGTGTGGGTCTTTGAGTGATAAAGTAGAAGTTGGTATGGACTTTATTGAAAATTTAGTGAATTTTCTAAGATTAATATCCTCTTGCCACAGACATGAGGGGCCAGGGGGTTCATGGGTTCATGGGTATTCTGACTTCTGCTCAACTGTGAATTATGCAGCTATGACCTTGAAAACATTTTACAGACAGCTTTAGTAATTACCCAATGCACAAATCAGAGACAGTGTAAGAACTGAAACGTTTTAAGAGACTGTTCATGTCTGGTGAGTGTTGTTTTTTTTTTTTTTTTCTTCAAAGTCATCTACCATAGAGATTTTAGTAACATTGCTTCATTTGTAAGGTTACAAAAATGCTGCATTGAGTTCCTTTAAACACCAAATAGCAAAATATTTTTATTTTCTTAAGAGATTTTTAATGTTGTAATGGTCAGGTATTAAAGTCTGTATTCTTGTCATTGTATTACACATACACAAGCACATGTGAAAAGATGACACAGCAAAACTGTTAAATTGAATTGTATCATGAATACATGAAAATGCTATTTTTTTCAATTATTCTTCCCTCTTTTCCTCAAAACACGATGGGCAAATTATGGTGGTACATCCTAGAGGCCACTATGAAAGTATAGGCCCCTTAGAGTATGCATGATGCTCAAAAAGATTCCTAATTCAGAGGCTTCGCCATCTAAGCAGAAACATGAGATTGAACACTCCTAGCTACAGTCTTTTGAACTTTTGCAGCTTACTTCCTAAATGCCAGGAAAGTGACAGAAAACCCTGGCAGGGAGCACAAATCAGGTTCTTCTCAACAATTGTCAAAACTGAACTTAAAGAGGTAACTTCTATTACTTTTTATTTAAAGAAAAACAAGTTCAAAACACTCTGATCCAACCAACCTGACAACCTGTGAATTTTATCCTACCTGACGTGGCCTGGGAACTAAAAAGAGTGTTAATATTTGCCTAAAAACAGGGGTTTACACTTTTCCAGACTTACTTTTTCAGCTGATGTCCCAGCCCAAATCTTTCCTTAGTAGAGATCTGAAATACATCCACAGTTGGCACTATAGAAAGAGGAGATATTGTATATATATATATATGAACTTACAGCAATAACCAAGAACTCATATAAACCATATAAATCATATTTAAGGATCCTGTTCTATCTGGACCTTTAATATAGACAATGCCATAGAAACAATGATGAAATTGAATTGGAAATTCAGTTGAATTTAATTCTCCAAAATGTATCTTTTCCCATTAATTTGAATTACAAAAACATGTCTTTGCTTTTTGTATTATACAAGTACTAGAGAGTAGCATCAGATTAAATGTATCTGGACTGGTAATTCATCTTGCATAATGTCTTAAATTTTTTTCCAAGTTAGTCTTTACACACTACAGTTCCTGTGACTATGAAGAAAACTCAGAGTGGAATAAACTGAATTAATTAGTATCTGGATTTTCCCTCTGAGGGTGTTTTAGTACTAGATCCTCTGATATATGAATTCCAGTGGCCAAAGATTACCCTGTATTTTCCTCAAGACTGTCCTAACATTGGTATATCCATATTCATATGTCAGAAAATGGAAAGTGTATAGGGTGAAGGCTGGAAATTAGCTCTTAGTATTACTAAAATCCTTTAATAACATTTACTAGATAGAAGTGGCAGATGGAATCCAGCACTTGAGAGAGCCTCATGTCCTCAAGGCAGGAAAACAGACAACACATATTACAAGCATGAACAGACTTTATACTTTGTGTTACATAAGATGGTAATGACTACTGTTAAATAAAAAATGAATGAATGCAAAAAATCTGGGGTTGGTTCAGATTTTATTACAAAAATTAAATCAGCACTTTAAAATCTATTTTATTCTTATCATTCATAAAGTCAGATTTTATTCAGAATGTCAAAGTTTATCCTTTAATTTAGCTTTAATAAATTAAATTTTCAAATAAAATATGGTATATCTAACCTGGCTATCTAATTTTACTTACTTCAAAGCCTAGTAGACAAACTTTCTCAAATGTTATTATCAAAATAAAATCTCATATTTTAAAGACAAACTGGTTATTTTTTTCAAGAGAAATTAATTATTTGATTAGGGGTGGCAATGTCTTTGGACTGTCAAATTTAGGACACATGGTAGAGGGGGAGTATTTTCAATTACAATCATCATACCTAGACAAGCAGTCTTAAAATCTGACATCTAGACTACAATTGGTGTCTGATCTCTACAGCTAGAGGAGACAACCTGGCATCTCTAAAGGCTAATTCATCCTCATCTAAGACAGGTTTCTAAGGCATGTTGGAGAAACTGTGCACAAATACAATAACAAGATAAGCTATGAACTAGAAGAATGACCATCTAAAACCAGGATATTACACAGCTACAAGGTGGTACTAATACCCCATATTGTGCTGTGGAGTATACTGCATTTCTGTTTCTTTTATCAGTCAACAGAAGATACTATAGGAGAAAAAAAAAAAAAAGTAGCGTAAAGTTGTGGCCCAGCAGTCTCAAAAAACCCATATTTAAGGAGGAAGAGGAATTCACAGAGAAAGGGTCTTGTTAACACAAAAGATGCTGGATCTCATTGTCCTTTTCTAGCAAATGAAGAGACATGGCTGCAACAGCAGCTGAGCTCATAAAACCAGTATCAGCAAAGCACTTGTCTCTGGGCCTGGTCTTGCCTTTCTTGCACTCCCACAGGCAGATGCATGACTGGAAACAAAGCTTCCCATTTTAACCTTGTCAATGGTGCAGAAGATATCTTGCTGTTACTTCCCATTTCACTAGATCATTTCTTCAGGCTTCACCTTCTCTTATTTGCTATACTTTTTTGTTTTTTAAATTCCATTTTGATAGAAGCATTCTGAATACTAACACTGCTACCTGCTATGGCAAATACATACTTTAAGATCTGTGTATCTAGAAAGATTGAAGCAATAAAATAGACAAAAGACCAAAGTCAAGGAAAAAAAAAAAAGTTTGATATAATGAAATGCTTATTTGAATGAACAGAATATAGCTTATAGCTAGCATAAGCAGGCAACATATCCTATAAAAAAATCTCATTGGGACATATTTTGCTAAACATATTATGACTGGAAATATCTATTCATTTTCCAAAGGCGGAATTCTCCCACAGATACAAGCCTGAGCTGACAGCTTGTACTGGAAGCCTCCAAATCCGGGGAAGTTACGATCCATATTGCAACTCAGTTCTAACTTCCCACTGTAAAAATATATCTGAAGTTGCCTCTTGCACATGAATGTTTCCAGATCTTCAAAATCAGTTGATTCTTCAGGAGTCTGACCATTTTTACTCCCATGAGGAAGCTTTGCCACTTAATAACTCATTCAAATCTAAAGATTCCCAGAGCTCACACAGCCATATAGAAATCAGAAGCTGAAAGGATATCATGGTCTGATTCTTCAAAGGTGTGTGGAAGAGGGCATATTAATGTTCTGCACAGGTCTGGTTATGTATACCTTATCAGTGATATCTTATCTGTGCAAACGACACCTGATTTCCAAAATCAGGAAATCATCTATTAGAAACTGTAGATCTTTATCCTTAACCCTTGTTCCTAGAGGAAGCAGTTGCATTTCAAAGGATGCCAGGAAAACTAGTTCCGAAAATCAACCTGTGAAAGTCTAAAATAGATGCCCATGTCATTATTGAGGGCCTAGCCATGCAAATATATATAAGCATAATTTCAAACCAGTAGGACTACTCTCAGCAGATCAAAGCACATGCAGGGTCAAAGATTTGGCCTTGTGAATGAGTATCTATAATCACCTAGTACATGGTTCAGACTGAGACACCACACAAGGCACATGAAGAGTACACAGGTGACTAACCTGGACCATTTAAGTACTGTGTCAGTGAACAGTGCAACCGCACGATTATAGGCTCTGTGCGAATCACATCCCAAGCCACAGCAATCTCTTCCTAGTTGAAGATAAAAAAGAATATGACACCATTAGCCATCACGAGAAACTGTTTCATTTTGTCATTCTATCTTAGGGTTGTTACAAACACCACCTATTTATTTACCCTGTTGTGGAATATCTACTCCACTTTAAACTTGAGACTTAGAACAAACTATTGCCTGCTGATGCCCCTAACTAAAGTGTTAAACTGTTTCCAGTTCCTGAGTATGCTTATTTAAACTGAGCGCAGGTTTATACACAACACTACATCTACAGTGCAGGCAGACACACTGACATCTATCAGGATATACTGCTTCAAAGCTGAGAAGCAAAGGAGCAAACAAAAATGAAAATGACACTCATTCCATAACACAGGGCAAAGGAAACTTTTGCTCCTTATGACTGGTTAAAATAATTCAAGGTATGATCAGATTTTCTTAAGTTTTATAAAAGCCCAAGAACAACTATATTATGTGCTGTCCTGACCTGAAAATATGACATCTGTGCATAAGCTAACCGTGCCCCTAAAGGCACTAATTTGTGTTCTCTATCTAAAGGACAGGAAGTTACTGCACAGATGAGGTGAGTAAGTGTGGAGTTAGTGACAGCATAAGTGTTAGAGAAGCCATGCTGCCAGTTGACAGCACCACTGTCCTATGTCTCCTTTGCCACTCAAGCTTCTCCCTAATCAGCTGCAGATGTTGATCAGCACACAGGAGAGCTCTAGCCAAGGTCTTCTTCCCTCCAGGACTCTAAAAAAAAAAAAAAAAAAAGTATTTAATTGATATCAGTTAAAACATTTATCATTTACAAAGCGTGATTGAAAGGAAATACACATGCAGTAAATAAAAGCCTGCAAAGCATTTTAACAATGTGATAATAAAAGGAAAAAAAGAAACCTTTCCACTGACTAGCAATCAATAATGTGACAGCCACTTGTGAATATCGTCTCCAAAAAAAGGAAAGTCTCAGTAGTTGTCTAGAGAGTCTGATGTGTACCAGAATTAAATGGATATTGAGGTTCATTATGTAATTCTGTGATTAGATTACTTACATCAAGAAAGCTAACATCAATATGCAGATCAATATCTACATCATCAATGGCTCCATATTCCCTAAAAGGAAAGAATTACATTATGTTAGACCTTTTTAAGATACTCCTCAGTCCAGGAGTACTTATATCAGGGATGATTTTATAAAGGATAAACTTGTATGTAAGAATGGTTCTAAAATACACATTTACATAGATTGGATCAATATTCCCAGTGGGTGACCATCTGCTGCACTAAAAATTTCTTTCAGTGGATCTTGCTTAAACAGGCTAAATCTTTTTTTTCTACTAATTCCCCCAAATTCTCTCTCCATTGCTGCAGTGTATTTTTGTCTGATGTATTGCACAAAGAAATCAAGGAAACAATAATGGTCACATGCTGCTCCTATTTATGACAAAAGAAAACCCTAGTTAATTTTCAAAAGTATTTCAGTTTAACAGCCAGTAACCTAAGGACAGGCTTGAGATAAATCATTGAAGACAAACAAAACATAGCCTAGAGGGTGGCATGTTTTACCTGTGGGATTGCTTCATACGTTCTAGCAATTGTTTGTCAAAACATAAAGACTGCCCTGTAATGCGCTCAAGGCAATAGATACCTTATTTTATCTGTTATGTGTAGTAATGCTGGAATCCTCAAGGTTCAGATTTAACTTAACGCACATGTGAGCTTCATTGCCATCTGAAATTTTACATTTAAAGTGTGACTTTTCTACCTCTTCTGACTCATTCTGATTGCTCTTCCCCAACATATTTGAAAACTTCTGAAAAATAGGCCTAGAAAATATTCATTTATACACCTAAATAAAAATTTTTTTTCCTTTTAATTTAAAATACTTAACTGGACAATACTGTAAAAGTGCAATCTCAATTTTTCACAGATTAGCTTCTAGCCACTAGGCTTTTTTCTTTACACTGCATTTATATGCTTGCTCTCACAGTGACTTACACGCTTTTTTATTAAACTAGACTAAGACAGTGCACAGTGCCAGTTGTGCATAAGTTGATAAGGTAATTTTGAAATACAAAAATATTTTTGTGAATGTAACTACCTCCTACCAAACTGGCCTCTCAGCCCATGGTAGGATCTAGGTAGCATTAGAAATGCTTTAACTTCCTGTGAAGTTTGGTGGACGGAAAATCTATCAAGCCTCAGCATCTCAATGGTTCTCTCTGTTTGGGTCCAAAGCCTCTCTCTGGATCAGAAGCATCCACACATGGCACACAGGGGGCAGGTAAACAGCTGGCCAGGGCTGTGTTACCTGGAGACTTCCCAGCCGTCCTGACTGCTGCTCCAGGGTCTGCTCACCCAGAGCTGTACAGGTGCCTGCTGACCTCCTACAGCTCAGTGAAGACCTGACTTTGAAACAGTGCAATTCTCCACCCACTGAATAGTTCAGCCACTATCCTACAGACATCCTACAGTGGCCTCAGATTTTTTGTGAATTTTCCAGAAGATCCAGAGAACAAATTGTTATGAACTACAAAGTAATATCCATGAACACAGGCTGGTGTTGCTCACATGACAGATTCAAAGGGCTGTGAACAAGCATCATTTTATAAATTAAACAGAAACATAGTTGAACTAATGAAACACAGAAGTATTAGTGGAAGAAAGGAAAGGATAAAAATAAGTTAACTGTGGAAAACGCTTTTATGCTACTCCATTACCACCCTAGAAAATGGATTTTTGACATCATGCTAACTCTAGTTTTACTTCTGAATGTTGAATGGCAGAAAGAAATCATGCTATCTCCCAGCACCTGCAGCTTATGATCTGCTGCCTAACATGGTTCCATGTACAATGGTTCCATGGCTACAATGACTCTTGATTCTGAAGCTCCCAGAGGTCCTCTGTCCATCAATGCATAAGCAATACTGATAATGAAAAGTTTGGATCAGTTGGACCAGAGGTCTTTCTCACAGCTTTGGTGGACAGATTTCAAACAGCAGTGGTGAAAAGCATGCAGGTATAGGCATTTCACTTTTATATGTACAGTTGACTCTGTGACAGCAAGAGACTACTAAAAGAAGGTCAGCTGTCTAGGAAATATGCATCTTAGTGTGTGTCACTGTCAGACAGACTTCTCTCTCGACAGAGAAGTGGAGCTGCAGGAGAGGGATGAAACTGAATGCTTGATGCTGGTTTTCTCATTTCAAAGAATTTATAAGCATTTTCAAATGCAACAGAATGGAAGAAGCATTAAAGTTTTCCACATGCCAAGAGTAGCCACAGATGCCAATTTCTGCTACAGTGGGGTCAAGGAGATCACAATGCTTCCAATGAGACAGTTGATTCAATTAATTAGATGCATTAAAGTTTTTGAAAGGTTACACATCATGTTTCAGTTTTAGGAGCCTGAGGGAGCCTATTATCAAGGTATGCTCAATTTCATTTATCAGTTTGGCAACTAAACATTTATCTCATTAATTTCCTAAATCCATATACAACTATTTGGATTTCAATTCCTGAGGTTCTTGAAATGTAATGAAATTTCCACTTAATTTGAAAAGGTATACTACACCATAGTTGTAGACATGCTCTCTCTTCTTAGACAAATACAGCAGAGCTTATTGTTTAGAGGTTAATGGAAATTGTTACGTGCAATATACATATGGCTAAAGTTATTATCTTCTTTGTATTTTATTACTTCTTTTGTACAACAACTTTGATATTTTCTTTGTAATACATCTGACAGTTCTGTTATATTTTGCCTACCTGTTATTTTTAAGAAATTATTAAGATTACATAGACAGAAAATTAAGTTATAAAAGACCCGAAGGGTACTAAAAGTATCATACAGCTATGCCCTATGGAGGAATTATGCATGCTTATATACACCCAAAAGAATTTTTGTGTAATTACTCTTTGCAATCCACCTCTGACTGAGGTTCCACCACTTCCCTGTGTGGGATAGACTCCCACAATAGGAAAGCCTTCCTAAAGTCTAACAAAATTCTTGTTTGCTGCTAACACAGACAGTTTCTTACTGTCTCTCTCATGATAATAGAGAACATTTGATTATTCCTCCAATCTGCATGGCTTTTTTTGAAGAACTGTTGTATGTCTTCTCCTCTTTTTTCCAGACTAGACAAAATCAATTCCTTCAGTCTTTCCCAAGGGAAAATGTTTACGAGATCTCTTATCATTCCTCTTGCTTACCTCCAGGGTAAGTGATGGAGTATGATAGAAAAGGAGTTTAACAAGGGTTTAGAGTAATGCTGAGTAGTAATTTTCAACAAAATGCATCAACTGATCAAACACTGGATGAACTGCAAAAGACAATGTTTTAGAACTGGCTTTCAGGGCTTGTTCTCGGCACAGCCAGTTGTATCAGTACTCAACCACAAAAAAAGAAAAAATAAAACCACCATTACTGCTAGCCAGCAGTGCTCCTTCCTTTTGTCACACAATATGCAGTAATCACCACAAGAGAATTGTGCTTTGGTAGTCAGGGAAGGTCTGCAAGGAACTCAATCTCCAAAACATTTAAGGTTCCACAATAGTGAAAGGTCAATGACATACCTGAGAGATACTGCATTAGGTCCATAGATCTCTCTCACTGCTGTCAAATCAGCTTCCAGCTGCGGGTGCTTGTGAAGTTCTCCATCATAGCTAACCTACCAAGGGAAAAAAATATCCTAGGAGTTTTTATTTATTTCATTACTGGCACCTGATCTAGGCTCTTGAAAGTTCCTCCTGTAAAACATGCTGCATAGATTCCTTAATGCCATGCTCAGAAAGGACACTGTTGGTAAGCTGAAGCACTCAGGTGGTCTAGCTCTGCTAAGCAAAGAGATTTATTTGCAAAGCAGGCACTTCTGTATCAGAATTTTTTGAGGGTCCCTCTCCTGTTTGTGGGAAGAGAAGTTTCAAAGACTCACCCCTCTGTCCTGTCTTGTCCTGGGGTTTGTTCTGGGACACTTGGGCATTTTAAGACTGTTAAGCAGGAGAATCATGTCTCCCCAGTCATAACATCCCAGTCCAACCACTACAGGACAAAGGGTTGCTCCCTCTTGCTTGTTGTTACACTTTCATATATATTACACACAGAATGGATAGGGCTCAATGAGCGAAGCATAAAAACTATTCTATACACCAAGTGTTTCAGCATCTAAATTATATTTTCAGTCTATCCATTGGCTGTATTCTATCCACCAGTGGGATTATATCAGATGAAAAGAAATTTAATATTAAAGAACATGTTCCCATTTTAAGTATTTTACCAGAGAAGGTGTAAAGAAATAATTATTTAGACATCATCTCAATTTTTTCAAACTCTACATGAAATATGGAAAACGATATGTTAGTGCTTACAATACAATGCAGAACTTGTGAGCTGGTTTGGTTGGTCTGTATGAAGTCAAAATAATTAATATCCTCCTGTCTTCTACAAGGACCAAAACACCTCTTTAGGCTTGTAAAAATCTATTAATGGTCTATTACTACCTTCTCATTAAGCAATATGCTCCTGATTTTGTGAACTTAATTCTACTTCTTTACAGTAATTCCATGAAAGCCAGTGAACTCCCTAGATCTGGACAGATTCAGAAATGAGAGTAGGATTTGGCTTGTACCTTTGACAAATTCAGAGAGCAAAGCACAAGAGTGTATTTATCCCTTTAGACATATGTATATATTTCCTTATACAGGAATTCCTGCAGAGAATTCTTGCTATTGCAGAAATGTATCTGTGGTTTGTCCATCCAAATCTGTAGGAGACCAGCGCTGTGACACTTTCAGCTCTGACATCTAGAGATGTACTTTTCAAGCTTATTAAATAAATTTCAATAGAATTAAAAGAATAATCATCTGATCGATTTTTACATGTGAAAATTAGCAAAGAATAATCTGATTAGACTTAGAATTCTTCAAATACAAGGCACAGAATTCATCAGCATAGCATGGGCATGTGTTTATCAGAGATATCGAAGATATTCATGATCAGAAGGGTATAAGCCAAATATCCCTCTCTTGATTTGGGCAGGCATGTCAGGACAATTTTCCAAGTAGAAGAAGAGCATGGGAAGAAAACCTTTATTATATATATTTTTTTTTCACTTTAGGTAGGAGCAAACCAATCCTTCTGCCATGCTCATTACTCAAAGATGAATTCTTTAATGATGCATAAATAATTGCTGTCCTGCTTCCAAAAAGAGCACAGCAATCATTTCACAAATCATAGCATGGTGTACTTGACACATTTGTCAGTCCTAAACCACATTTTTTTAATCAGTCTTATGTATCAATAATAGTTAAAACTAAAAGGAACACTATCCAGAACACTGAAATGCTCAATTTAATGCTTTCTGCAATTTATTTTCTGACAGTTAAGAGGTTATGAACTCAAAAAGAAAACAAACAACTGTTTTGGCAAATTCTAAGAGCACAGTATGGTATTTTCCACCCCTGAATTAGTGCCACACTCATACTGATGTATGCAGAGGAGACTGTCAGTTTTGTATATCTGCATTTGTGAGTATGTTCTGTAACTGAAACACAAGAGAGAGGGAGTGAGAGCGCCAAAGGCAGTGGTATTACTGTTTCAATCTCCTGCTCTCATTTGCAAATGTAGAAGATAAAGATTCAAAACAAGAATTAACCAAGAGTCCCATAGAAAGTGAATAGAAAAGCTAAAAAATCTGATAACTTTGCTGTGTCTGAAACGTCTGTGTTTAGAAAGTCTCAGTTTTTAATCTGAGACCTGATTCAGATTATTTTGTCCCACATAATGACAAAAGGTTGCATTTTTAAAGGAGATTAAGCGATTTACAAACCTAAATCCCATTGAAAATCAATAGGGCTTAAGCTCTTGAATCACTTAGCTCCTTTAAAGTATTTATCCATTAAATCCTTAGGGAGGATTACAAGTAGGTGCCTAGGAAGTGGATACAAACATTTTATTTATGAGCAAAAGGTCGTATCTTGTTTTCACTGCCCACCAAATACTATTTACCATCTTCCATAGTCCTTGTTTCATCATCAGATGCTCTCTTGTCTTTCCAGCTGTAATTACTTAGAAATGTTAAGAATTATCCATCTTTTCCAACTGTATTGTCACACAATTACACTACCATCTTTTCCCTCTAGTTGTTGAAGTCAATTTTTTTGTCCCATTTCTCTGTGGGCACAGGACACATTTGTCTCAAATGCAGCAGCTTGCCTTGCTTGTTCCCCATATATAGAGTCAATTATTTTGTCTTCCCAATATACCTGGTGCTCACCAGGTAGTAACTCATACAATAACTTTATTTGAAAAAGGACTTTTCTTTATCTCTTGATGGGCTTTGCTCATTACCTAATTTGCTATTTATTTTCTGAGTCACCAATATTTTCTTTAGAATTTTGTCTTTTGTCTTCTTTAGAATTTTGTCTTTTTGACCATGAAATTTTTAATTTAAAATTTCATTTTTTCTCCCGTTACATATACTTTCTATGATGTCTTTGTTTATTCTCCTTATTTTGCTTTTTGAATATTCTGCACTCAAGACATTCACAATCATCTGATATTTCATTTTTATTGCTAATATAATTACATTTTTTGCCAGTTATAATTCCTTCAATTAAATGTATTACCTAAAAAAAAAAAGTCAATGCAATATAATGTTGCCTTCAAATATAATGCAACTAAATTCTAACCAATACTGCCTACTACACAGCATTTTTACACCTTGCAAAATGATGCGGTGCTCTCTGTGTTCATATCTCATAGGCAGCATTAATATTTATTCATTCATCTGAACACTGGCAGGCATCCTTTACCAAACATACTAGCACTGACTCAAGGAATAAGCACTCCCAGCTGTTTTCTGCCTTTTCCTTCATGTTGAGGTTACTGCCCTTTCTGCGGGGTTGAAAAATGGAGCCAGTACACACAAACTTATCACTACAGGGCAAAAGCAGAAGATTTTTCCTCTCAGGCAGATTAAAATAAGGCATCGCTCTTTGCACTGAAGAATAGTCCTGCCCAGTGCTCTGTGGGGCTGTAGGAGTCAGCGTCCCTGAAGGGAGGCAATTCCTGCAGTCATTTCTAAAGTGAACATGACACTGCAAATACATTCTTTCAATTCCAGTTTCAATATCAGTTTTAATATCTTTTCGGGGGGGTGCTTTTTTTTAGAGTAAAGCACCTCAACATGTATTTTGTGTTCAAATCCCACCACGCTGTTGGCTCTGCAAGATAAGAGGCTTGGCGATGTCCTTCTCATCAGCATCCCACGCTCTCTGCACTGACCCAACCGGCTGGCACTACTGGCATGCTCCTGCAGCCTTGGCTCTGCACCCAGGGCACGGATGGCTTCAGCCTCAAGGATGAGGCAGTGACAACTTTCATAAACAGGAACTATAATTCGTTAAAACGTCCATCGAAATAAACAGCTTTAATAACCTAAGTGAGGAATGATTCCTTTGGGGCAATAGTTAGACTAAAAGGTAAGAAAAAACTGAACAAAGAGACTAGCAGCGTGAAGTGCTCTATTGACATTGCAAAAGGAAAGGAGATGAAGAGATTTCATTTCCCAGTATATAAGAGAATGTAATAATAACTAATTCTGCTGAGGGAAACGCACAGACCAGTACATTCATCTAAAAATATGCACCATTTTTCAAGGCAAGTATAACTGTAGAGCTCAGAAAAAGAATGGACTATTGCCTAGACCAAAAGTGTGTTGTAATAAAATTTTTACCATTAAATTGCAGTGGTCTTGACTTTACAAAATGTTAGTCCTCCAGAAGGAAACAGATTTGGATCCAGACTGACTTCCCATATGTATCAATAATGGAAGAAGCTTTAAAGCATGAATATCTATTTCCAGCAAATAAACAACTGGCTTCTATTTTCAAACGTTCTGAAAAGTACTGGCTTCTTCTATTCTTACAGCTTTGCAAATGTAAACAAACTAATTATTTTACATTTGATATAATACACAGTATAACATACTCAATATTTCCACTATAAAATACTACATATATATACACATAGCACTCTATCTGATGTTGAACAAATATAAGAAATTAATTATTGTCATAAATTTATAATGGAATGAATAACGAAGGTTTTCAAATATTAATTTCTTGAAACGTGTGCAAAAATTTCCTGTTACCTGTCCGCCATAATAAAATTCCTCAGAATCATTATCTCCTTCAGAGTCCTCTTCAACTGTGCTGTTGTGCCTTGACTCCTTAATGAAAAAGAAGAGTTAACAGTGATACAAATTATACGCTGTCTTGCATTTATAGTTCTATTTATAACTACAGGAATTACGCTTTTACAAATAAGCTCATAGCACCCTTTATTAAGAGATTTTTTGCTAACATTTTCCAAAGAAAGTATTAAGGGTCTGTTTTAAGAACAGTGAAATATCAGACAGAGCAATCACCTACTAACTGGGCACGTAAAAACACCCTGAATATATGCTGTAGAGAGAATATTTTGTCTGGCTACAGGCACAGTGGGCTATTTAAAAGAACTGAGGAATTCAGCAGACTATATGGGGATACTTCGCTCTGTGCTTCTGCTAAACAATAGTAATTTACCTGCCAAGAGAGGTTCTGGACTTAATTAATTTGGTGTTCCAGTGACCTAATAAAATTTTAATATACTTTATTCTGGTAAATCAATGCCAATAATTTAAGAAAATAATTCAAGTTTGAGCATGGTATGTCTTAACTTCCTTTCTGTGAAAAACTGACATGTTGCTGATTAATTATTATTTTTAACAGAAGTTCCAGCCTGTTGCCAGAAAAGTTCAAACTTAATTTTTTTACTAGCTCCATTCTGAGACTTTGAAAATTAAGGATTAGAAAGTAATATTCTTGCCCAAGTAAAACCTGCTCTAAATATGCTGCTCTGTGAATAATTGCACTCAAGTAAATAGAACTGATCCTGGTACAGACTGCAACTCAGCATGAGCTGAAGTGTTATATTCTGCTTCCCACCAATGGAACCTTTACTTATAATTATGTAATTGCTTGACAATATTAATTCTTGTTTCCCACAATCCATGTGTTATTACTAGGCACTATATTGACAAGGATCCCCTAAACAACACCTGCTAAAATCGTAATTTTTGACTTCAACCTGAACACAATGTACTTATTGCTTATTTTGTATTTATGTCTGGCACGGAACTGCCACAATGAAAGAGAAATCAGATGTATGAATCAAAGAATAGAAGTTACCCCTAAATCCCATATATTCATAAATGTCAAATATACACATCACCAGTTTCTATGGTCATATATTCTAATCATATTTCCCTACCTTTGCCTCTAAATTCCTGCTCTATTCATATGCATATGACAAAAACTGTATTTCAGCCAATTTCACAACAATTTTCTCAAAGGCATAAAAGTAATTTCTGCTTCTACTTCACTGAAAAGAAACAAAGTGACTTCAGACTTCTTTGGTTTAGAATAACCTTAGCTCACAGGGAAGTCTGTGTTAAAACAGAACTCAACTGAATAAAAATTCAACACAAAACAAAGATAAATTAAATTCTCACATTAGAATAGTGACAAACCCATACTATCCTAATCAAGCCTCTGTCTAGCCAACAGAAATGGTCAGTGTTAGGATTTCTTTTTCAGTACTTTCATATTTAAACACCTCATTCAACTAAAAACAAAATAAAAGCTCAAACTCTGTCTAATAAAAGCTAAATGTGTCTCAGGCTTTTAATCAAATTGGTAAATTCTTCCTGCACTTGATTTTTTTCTAACGTTTACTGAACGAATGAGGCACTAGAAGCAAAGTACTTCCAGCGCAGCTTTTTATATCAAATTAGGTTTCATCTGTTAAAAAAACCAACCATACACACTAGTTTATCTGGGCATGCTTATCTCCCCTTTCCAGGATCAAATACAGATTGGAGCCTAAAAGGCAATCATCAAGAAATTCAGCAACCAGCCTTACCAAAGGTAGTGTTTAAGTCAAGCATCTGAATTCCTGATACAACGCTCGACTTCTTGCTTGAGGTAGGAGCCTATGTGTTATCTTCTTTGCACCCATAAGACTGTCAAGCCCTGTAGACTTCACATTACTGCCACTTCCTTCTTGAATTAATGTCTCTGTGAAACTGGTCAGGGACCCATGCCAGAGGCACAGCACAAACAGAACCGTAACTGAAAGGCCTTAATACTCCAGACACTATTTATGGCGATTAGAGTCATGCAGAAGTCCAAAGCCTCCAGTGGGGCTGCTGTAGGCCACACAAAGAAGCAGTGAGCTCATAAATGGGATGTGGTCCTATGCGCAAGAGTAGGTTAAAAGGTAATGGAGTCATAGCCTACTTCTCCAGGAGAGTTGTATTTTTGGGGCAGACAGAGTCTATACACCACTGTTGAACAAAAAATTAAATAAACGTCAAAAGCGTATTTCCTAGGATGGGAACATCCCTATGCCAGCTAAGTGATTCACTGGTTAACCCACACATGAAACCCAGAGAACTACAATTATCATCTAAAACGTGTAAATGTATACAGTTCACACAAGCATACTTTTGATAGGAAATCTATGGTAAACATTCATATTTCATTATTTTCTGTTGTTTCTTAAAATAACTTCTGCTTAAAATAGGCATACAACAAATACATACTTCTCCATTCTCCCTTTGTAGTTTTGATTTTATGGATAAGCAGTAGTTGACATCACTGGTTTTTCTTAATTCTTAAAAGAAAAGGGAAAATAGGGAACATCTGTGAAAAATGTGAAATAATTTTGCATATGCAGACTTGAAATACTTAAGGAACAAAAAGTTACAGATATGTAAAGCATCTAAGAGTTAACAACACAACAGTCTAAAATTAAAAAGCCCCTACATCCCAGAACACTCATATTTTTAACTGTGAAATGAAACTCAGATGGTCTACCTAGGAGATTTGTTCTTCCCAATCTGTGATTTACAATTTAGTGTCATTTATTACTTTTGTATACCTTATGAAAGAATGAAAAATCAAAACCCCTTAGCAAAATTAAATCAGATCACCTTCTATACAAAACATAGGTTTTAATTCTATTTTAGATGACAGGCTTTATTTCTTTTTAAATTACAGAAATATTTGCAAGTAAAATCTATCAAAACTTTTGATTATAATGGCCAGTTTTTGTTTGGGTGCCACTGCACTGACTTCAGTAAAATTATTCTTGATTTACATTGGTATAAATGAAATCAGAGACTGCAGATCATATTGGTTTTTCAGTGGAATTCAAACTGATTCTGTGTTATGCAAAAAAAGCCCTATAGCATTGTAATAATAATAAAAAGACTGCAAAGTCAAGTGTTCTTATCTGAAGAACTGCCAGAATTAAGAACTGCTGTATGCAGTTTCTCCTGCAGCTTGAAATCATCAGGGAATTTGTCTGCTAATATCTAAAAAGTCTCTTCAGTGTATACACAAATCTTTATTATATATTTTATAAATGTGCCTATATGTCTGAAAAGCATGCCCTTTCATGCATCAAATACTTTTTGAAAGTAGGGAAATAATTTCAAGTGAGAGGTTCCCAAAATCACTGGGAAAATCTAATTTAGTGAAACAGCTGAACCCTTTTGTTTGACATTTCCTGAAATAATTCATCAGAGGTGATGGTAGTTACAGACTATTTCATCCCCAGTGGTGAAGATTTGGTGAAATTCTAAGCCAGTGAGCATGAAAACTTGTAACTGGGAAGTATTAAGCACCTCTAACTGTATTCAAGGAGACTTGCTTTAGCGCAGACTGCAAGACATTGAAAGAGTAGAATACATTCTGCTTAGACAATCATGGTGATGCCCAAAAGAAATATTTTAATTTCTTCTATTCTGAAATGTAGGACAGTTTACTACAGCACAACTGTGAGAAACTGTAGAATTGCACAAATTAACATACGTCCCTTTAAGTGAAGGTAACATCTTGTCTTTCCTTACAAAATATGAACGTGATACAACACTTGGGACATAAGATTACCTGTAGCGATTTGGTGGAAAATTACTGGAATCGGCTCTGTCGTAACTAACACATCTTCATCATTATCGGAACTGGAAACATAAGTGTTATCTACGAAAGAAGAACACCTTGCATGGTGAAGTCCAGTTGTGCTCTGCCAGTTCTTTCCCACATTGCCCATCCACCTTGCACCATAACAAACCACTCCCCAGAAGTTTTTTTTTTTTTTTTTTTTTCTTTTCTTTTGAGATTGCTACAAAAGAAAAATCCCAAAAGGATGGAAGAGTAAGACGCAAATTTTATACAAGCAAGCCCCTGGAGTCTGATGTCAGGGCTTTCATAAACCACACCAAGTGCTGCTCTGAACCATCTCACAAGGCTTATGGGGGGTTGAGCCAACTCTTCCAAAATGATGATTTGTTCTATGCTTTTTGTTATGCTTGACACTAAAACTCAAGCTACATCTGCTCTGCAGAGTGAAGGTTGTATTCAGAGCTGGGTGTTACTAGTCCGTTATGCAAAATACCTGTGCCTCATTTTGCCTAGTCACATAAAGGTTGTTTGAAGTATCTTCTAATCAGTGGATAACCTTTCTTGTGCCTGATCCAGGAAAAAAAAATAAATTCCTCCCACTTCAAAAAAGTGTTAGGTGTGGATATGAGTATGGAAAGCCTATCCCAAATTTTCTCACAAAATCTAGGGATTATTTTTGGCTTTTGTCCTGGTTCAGCTAGTATAGGGTTAAGTTTCCCCAGCAGAGAGAGAGGGGGAAGGGATCTCCAGCCGGGTTCAGGTCAGGTCCAGGCAGAAACTTTTTTCTTTGGTGGGCTTGGTGGCGGGAAGCTGTTCCCTGACCATTTGCAGTACTTCTCTGTATATCTTTTGTCTTGTTCACTGTTATTGCTGTTCATTGTTGTTATCATTGCTACTGCTGTTGTTCAGATTGTTTATCACACCGTTGTATTAAATTTCTTCTTATTTTAACCCGGGGTTTGTGCCTCTTCCAGCCCGACCAGCTGAGGGTGGGGAAGGGGCAACAGCAACGTGCTCTCCAGTCCCGGCAGGGCTTAAACCACCACACTTTCCAACTAAATGTTTAGGAACAATACAAGGAACAGCAAGTTTTTATGTAGTGTCTGCAGAAGCTAATTTTGCATGAATTGCTAAACTGTCTATGAAAGTAATAATATTTTGTTTCCTACTGATCTGGGATGAATTGAAACTTATGTTCTAGAGGAGAAAGGCTGAAAACTAAGATAATCACAGATAAAAAGGCAAATAAGAGAACTGAAACAAGTACTTGATTTATCATAATTCTGAAAACTCTGGTCTTACATCAGCAAAGTGTGTGAACTCACAGGTAATTTTAAGCGTACTGCTGCAATCTCAAACCCTTTGGCCGCAGTGCTTCCAGTGAAATGTTAAAAGATGTTAATATTAATTGAGCAGTAAATTAAGTAACGTTATCCTTTTGTATTACAGAGGTTCTTAGCAGCCTGTATCAAGATGAAGCCCTGGTGCTGTCACCACTTTCTTCTACAGGTGTGCCACACTGCCTTTTCAAACTCGCAGCTGCGCTGCTGAACACAGGCAGGCGCGTGGGGCTTTCCCAGACTGCTGTCTGTGAAACAGCCTTTCTGCCACATTCACACATATCTACCAAGTCTGACACTATCCCACACCTTCGCCTACTTCCACTCCCACGCTGTCCCACGAGTTAATCTGAGGGATCTGCACTCAGCTCGACATACATACATTCCACGCAGGCAATTGCTGCAGGCGGCTGACACCACCTTTCCCTGGGCACTGCACTCCAGTGGGCACAGCAACCTGCTCCACCAGCTCAGTCTGCGTCTGCTGGGCTATGCGCTTGGCACAGGCATGTGTTTTAGAGCCACAGCACCGTGCGAATAAAACAGGGTCCCTTCAGCCATCTGCCAGCATTCACTCCTTCTCCCACTTCTGTCTGTCGGCAGGACAGGCTGTGAGCTATGCCTCCAGCACAGCTGCATCGCACTCTCTCTGCAACCCCCTGATGTCTGTTTGCATGTTCCACCTTGCTGTCATCATTTCAGTGACAGCCAGCTGGATGGCTCTGGGCATACACAACACAGGCCCATTCCTTTACCAGGTTTGGGAGTGGGACTTACTGCTATAGAGTCAAATGAGCTGAAATAACAGAGGCCAGCATTTGGCTGTAAATACACCTACCACCACATATATATGGAAGGCAGAAAGGAAATAAATGTGCTACAACTTATTGCTGTATGAAAAATTAGGAAAAACAATATGTGCTGTACAGAATAGACAATTACTAAGATATACATATATGGAAAAAAGGGCTGCGCAGGTTTTATAGATTTTAATTATATTTTTATGTCCATTGTCATTCTTTCTTGGCAGCTGGATAGTATGATTCCCCCTGCCAAATTTTTGTTTTCTATCTGGCAGCCATTAGGGTTTTTTTCTTTCCTTCCATCAATCTAATGAATCCTGAAATTAAGATACTGGTTTTGGTTTGCTTTCTTCAGCATCCACTTTCTAACACACTACACCCAGGAACACCTCTCAAGTGGAGGACGTAGAGCCTGGGCTTAGAGGAGCGATGCAGCAAACCACTTGCTTCCAAACTTGTTCTCTCCATCTCTGCTGCAATCTAATGAGGTCTAAGAAAAGGATGTTTCTGTTAACATGTGTGTAACCCACAAATCACTAGGATAAACAGCAGTTCTACAAGTTTATGGCAGTCAACATGTATCACTCTGAACATATATTCATTAGCAAAATGGTTTCTGCTGTAATGGTTCTCACTGGAGTCATGATCCACTCATATTAATGGGACTTTAGTCTACTCATTGATGTTATATTCTGTAACTGCTCTTTAGGAGCATTACTTTGCCCAGTTGTGTCAATGTTATGAGAAAATAGTTACAGGAATATTTTGCTGGAACTGTTATTACCTGCCTCTAAAATTTTCAGTGATATTTTCACAATTTCAGTGATGTCAAGACATTACTGTCTCAACACTCTTCCTATTAAGTTCTTCAGTGTGCCTCTGTGAGCGTATTTTAGCTTTCACTCATAATTATGAAACTTTCAAATACCTTCCATTATTGAAATTTGTCATGTCATATTACAGTTCCCATAGGTATGATTTAATGCTCAGCTGTTTGTAATCTTCTGGTGCTTTATGAAGCAATTTAGCAATAGCTACACACCGTTATCAGTGCCAAAGAAGTGGTGATGCTGCATACATAACAGCAATGCAGGCAACTAGAGTATATGTATTACCCAAGCTCTTCCTACAGTATCTAAAATTTACTTGTGGTGGTATCACTTTTGGCTGAATGAACATCATTTGTATAGTAACTTAATCTCTTCTATTTTCATATATTTATTGCATGCACTTGCAATTTATTTTAACGGCTCAATGTCCAAATGCAGAGCGGTGCTGAGTGTTATTCTTCTGGGGCCAGTGTTGACACTGACGCTGTTTAACATCTTTTGGCAACATGAACAGTGGGACTGACTGCATCCTCAGGAAGTTTGCTGATGACACCAAGCTGTGTGGTACGGTCGACACTCTGGAGGGAAGGGATGTGCCATACAGAGACAGGTTTGAGGTGGGCCTATGTGAACCTCATGAAGTTCAGCAAGGCCAAGTGCAAGGTCCTGAACATGGGTCAAGGCTATCCCAAGCACAAATACAAGCTGGGTCAAAAGTGGATTGAGAGCAGCCCTGAGAAAGAGTGTGGGGGTATTAGTGGATGGAAAACTAGGTATGAGCCAGAAATGTGCTCACCACCCAGAAAGCCAACCCTATCCTGGGCTGCATCAAGAGAAGTGTGGCCAGCAGGTCGAGAGGAGAGAAGTGATTCTGCCCCTCTGGCTCTGCTCTCTTAGGACCCCACATGGAGTCCTGCGTCCAGCTCTGGGGGCCCCAACATAAGGACACAGACCTGCTCAAGCAGGTTCAGAGGAGGCCACAATGATCAGGGGTCTGCAGCACCTTCCTCATGAGGACAGGCTGAGAGAGTTGGCGTTAGTCAGCCTGAAGAAGAAAAGGCTCCAGGGAGACCTTATAGGTCTGGGGAGGGACTTTTTACAAGGGAGTGTTGTGACAGCACAAGGGGTAATGAAATAGTGTAACTGAAAGATTGTAGTTTTAGGTTAGACATAAGGAAGAAATTCTTTACTGTGAGGGTGGTGAGACACTGGCACAGGTTGCCCAGAGAAGCTGTGGCTGCCCACTCCCTAAGGAAAGTGTTCAAGGCCAAGTTGGATGAGGCTTTGAGCAACCTGGTCTAGTGGAAGGTGTCCCTGCCCATGGCAGGGGGGTTGGAACTAGATGGTCTTTAAGATCTCTCCCAGTAAAAACCATTCTATGATTCTATGATGATCAACTCTAACAGCCTTCTCCTGGATTTCCAAATTTGTTCCACTGTGTATTACACAGTCTTAATCTTCAAAGAATATAACTTTGGTATAGCTACACAGTAATGGACTTAAACCTTGATCTGCAAAGATTTATCCTGTGAGAAATTCGATGAGCACGTGCTGTTTTATCAACTAGTGACAATACTTCAAGATCACTTTCCAGTTGGGGACATCAGCACAGAGCTTCCTAGACTTGACACCATTGCACCTGACCCTGACATGTCCCTGAAACATCCCTTAAAATACCTGCTAGAAAAAAGAGCCACAGTTAGCAGTAATGTTAAGTTAGAGATTTATGACAGAGACAAAGAATCTGGCTCACCAATTCAAAATAAGTATTTTTAGGACCACAGCTGTAAAATGGCAAAGTCGTTATCATTCCTAACACACTAATCACCTCTTCATCACAAAGCAAACAAACATCCTGCAAAAGCTTGAGATACAAATAAAATCAGGTCTTCCAGAGACTTGAAGGGTTAGATTTTAATCAGTAAACATATGCAGCTGGTTCACACCACACACACACACACCCCCTGCCTCCCAAGTTAGCTGCAGTGTAAAATGTTCAAATTCTATCTGGCTTTAAAATATAGGGGATGATGGCAGAGAATATTATTAGGCTTTAGAGCCACCACAGTCACTCAGGCTTTCAGGCTATCAGGACATGCTGCAAATAGCATTTGTATGGGAAGTTTGAGGCATGTCAGACAGAAGAGTTTGCCAGGAGATGAGAACTCATGTACCGTGGGTGTAACTGCTGGTTCAGTGATTGCCACTTAGTCAGGGGTTTCCAGAGATCAAGTTTTGTGATGTTTAATAAAACAAATTAATAACATACAATGAAGATTTTGTTCAACTGTTTGTCCCTCTGTTCATTGTCAGGTAAATAGTGTAATCAGTAAATCAAGTTATCACTGGTATGACTGCGTGTACTATGAATCTCAGTCTCTCCCCTTACTACATGTTGAAAAGACTATTATTAGTAGCAGTCTTCCCTCCAGTTTTTATCGATTAAAAACCCCCATCTCTCATTAAGTTTGTTATTATTTCACATAATCCATTGTATTAGCATCACTGTTGATCTCAATTTCTCTCTATATCTGCTTCAAACACACTGATGTTTTGGACAGACTGCTTATCAGTGAAGATCAAAGCCTCACTTCTTCAGAGATTCTAAAAGAAACAAGAAGTATTTGCTTCAGAAATATCATAGAGCTGTTATGGATAAAGATCAAAAAAGGCCAGAGGGTTGCATATCATTCATGGTACTTACACTATTAACTAATCCCATGTGCAAAATACACAATGTGGTGCAATCCAAGAGTAATACCAGATACCTTTACTTGCACAGCACCTGTCTGCCCTCATCCTTGCTTCCCACTCTGCTTACCTCAGTGCCACGTGAAGTATCTGTGCAGTAAATCAGGGAAATAAGCTAGCCAAAAACTAGCTTTTGCTCTTGCCTTGTTGTCTTGCATATGAATAACTCCCCTCATCTAAACTGACCACACGGTTACACAAAAGCTTTTGCCAACCCAGTTCAGAGTGTAAAAGGGAGGCATGACTGAGCAGCGGGGAACAGCTTTGCAAGCTTACGTTATCAAAGACATACCCATACACAAACCCTTGGCTCCAACAGACTCGAGAAGCATCAATACAAGTCCACAGGCTTGACTTCAAGAATGTGAGTAGTCTCATTAAGGTCTAATGCAGAAGTGCTTTGCTGGCCCTATGTCAGACTGCTCAGCCTCTTGAAATATCAAGCTTTATCTACCATGCCAAAGAGGAGTTGGGCACTTTCTCACTCCTATCACTGTTGGCTGCAGACACGGAAAGCATCACAAGTTCCAGTCTCTGTAAACTTGTGAACCAGGTTTTCTCACCCTGACCTAGCTGATAAATGAAGCCTGAAAAGGAGAAATGACTGTGAAAATATACTAGCTCATGGAAAATGATTAGCACAAGGATGTGCCTGAAAGACATCAACACCCTTTCAGACATTCTCATCTGAATATAGCAAATTGCAATAACATGCATATGTATGTCATGGACAGGAATGTTGCACTGTACCTGGGTAATCCTCAGAGACATGCACTGAGTAGGATACACTGTAAAAAAGAAAGAAAACAAAAGAAACAGAATTAATAACAACATTAACTGCTGACATTACATTTTTTCCCTGCTCCTGTATTATTTTGTTTATTTATAGGTTTCTGACAGTTTCCAGGACAGAAGGTAACAGCTATTTCAATAGCTTTTGAAGCACTCAGCTAAAATAAAAAGTGACATGGCCATTTTGAAAGCTTACTTTGCTAAACTGGCACATCCCGATTTCAACCTTCTTAAAAAGAATATAATGACCGTATTATATTTACTTTAGAGTAAGATTTCACAATATCTGTACTTACACTTAAAAAAAAAAAGAAAAAAAGAAAAAAAGAAATAAGTTGCTCTGAACACTAGAACTAGAAAAGCTCAGTTTTTCCTGCATCTGGTTTCTGGGGTTTACTCAAGACTCTGTAGGAAGCCTTTCTCACTGGCTGGGGCACTTCTATATGTCCCTGTAGTCTCAGCAAAGGCTCTGGATGGCTTGGGCTCCTTCCTCTCATCAAAACCGCATATTTATAACAGTTGTGGCAATTTTATTTGATATCTGTACCTCTTTCCCAAGCTGAGTTCAAACCAAATTTGAAAGAGTCAAGGTCACACTAAAGGGTAGCTTTACTACATGGACTACCTGAATCTGTTTCATCAGAAAACAGTCATATAGTCACACTGACCCCGTCTTCCAGCTCAGTTCACATTTGCTTTCCCTATCTCCCAGTGAGTTCTCCACTAAATTCACTGCTGAGAGCAGGACAAATGGGCATGATGGTCTGGCTCAGTTATTGATTTTTTTAAGGTTAATGTGCATCTTCATTTTGCATTAAAATCATTCAACTCTGCAGCATGCTGAAAGCCTTCTGTTGTTTAATTCATGTTCTTTCCAGTCCTAAATCCTATAAATTGCATGTGTCAACTTACACATTTAAAAAATACATGGCACATGTTCATGTCTGTAGTGAGTTAAGCAGACAAAGGCAGAATGGCACAGTCCTCTTAGTACACTTTGGTATGTTTTGTACACTGCTGAAAATCAATTCAGTGGATCTGTCTAAATTACATGAATACAGCTTCCAGGTAGACTATAAAATAAAACCATGTATGTTTGTTGGTTTTTTTTTCCTCTCAAGGACTGCTGTTAAACAAGCTCCACTTTCATGATCTAATGACTTGTAGGAGGCAATCAATACAAAAAAGTATGTCCCTCACACTTTCTTCCATGAGTCAGTCGATTACCACCCAGCTCTGTCACCTTGTTTTGCACATCATGTATTCTAGCATAATTCACTTTATGTATTTTTTGACTGAGGCAAAGATGCCTGTTTCTTCAACAGCTGCAAATTTTCACATAAATTGAAGCAGAGAGAGTGTTTATTACAGCTGACAACAGATTTAGCCACACAAGTCTTGATAAACTCAGTCAAGCCAGAATTAAATTCCATCTCTGTGTAAATTCAACATTTTGTGATTTTCCTCTTTTAATTATTTTCAGACATTTGGAACAGACAGCACCTGTATCCCCTCATCTTGGATCATTTTCCTTAAAGACTGGGGTATTTAAATCCTATTAATCTGTCACAGCATAGAATATCATCATTTTAAATAGGGAAATATGCCAAAATAAGGAAATGTTACATCTCATTGAAGTCATGTGTGGAGAATTTTGCCTTGTGAAGTGACCCCAAAACAGAACCCATAAAAAAAACCCCATGAAGTTAACTAAGGGCCTGTTCTTAGCAAAACCCACCTTCCAGATGTGTTTATAACCATGACTTCTTCCTTCGACTATTAAAAGAGGTACTTCAGTTTTACTCTTTTTGACTGGCTGCTTGCACACCCCTTTGCTGCCTCCCTTACTGATGTGTATGGGTTCGCTCGACTATCATTATATAGAATTATCTTCAAGTGTGTACTTTTATTCCAAGAAAAGAAAAATCTAGAACTCCATATTCTAACTTAATAAACACCTCAATCCAATTTAAAAACTTCAGCAAAGCAGGGAAATTCCAGGCATGTATAAAAAATTCTTCATATGGAGAACAAGAACAGTGGCTGAGCAAGTTACAGAATTTCCATCAGTGCAGCTATTCAAAACTCAGCTGGATAAGGCCCTCAGCAACTTAATCCAACTTTGAAGCTGGACTTGAGCTCAAAGTTAACATCTGCTTTGAGCAGGAGGTCGACCAGGTAGTCTGCACCACAAGACATCCCCCCATGTAATTACTCTATGTGCATATGTGCATAAACCCTATGAAAGTGTGTTGCTTTTCCTTTTTCTTCATCATGTTGTATCTGTGGCAACAGCAGCTGTGGTGACGTTAAATGGAAACTAGTAAAAAAATATACTGTAGGTCTTGTGAGACAGAACTAAAATGAAAAGGTTCATGACGATGCAGATTAGCTTGCCCTGTAATGACTGTAATGACTGTAATGACTGTAAGCAAATTCAGGGTCTGATCCAGAGTCCGCAGAATCCAGCAGTGGTCTCACTAATAATGATGAATATTATCAGACAGGAAAAAGGAAAGGTAAAAATCATGTAAAGTACAATTATTCTGTGATCCCAGTAATAAAAAAGTCCCCTTACAGAAAAAAATTGCTCTCCAAAATCTGATGTCACCTCCATCTGAAAAGCATTAATAGAAAATCTATCTGCCAAACCAAAATTAAATGGTAGCATGTTGGAAATGGTAATGGAATCTGATAAGCCTGAGCTGCCACTTCAGAGGAAAGTGTTTAAAGGAGATGTGAACCAAAGATTAAAAACAATATGCCTGAAAATAGGATATTTACTTCCAATTGAAATAAACCAATAGGTTTGATTAGAAACACTACTGACTCAGTTTAAAAAACTGAACAAACTTAGTTTAATCCTTGACTCTGCAGAAGTAATAGTTTACTATGCTGGGTGTGTTTAATCTGGAACTATTTACATTATAGTTCCACCAACCTCCCCCCC
>NW_020799142.1:19391490-19447473 GCF_003259725.1 Athene cunicularia
AAAACCCCCCCCCCAAAAAAAAAAAAACAAAAACAAAAACAATCACATGTTCACTGCACGCTGGGATCTTTGAGCTTCCCTCTCCTCCGTGTCCCCAGATCTGTGTATTAGGAGAAGTATTAGTGAAGTATTATGCCAAAGAAAGCTCTTGTGGAAACAGACTTTTAGATAACCCATTCCTCCAACAAGTATTTAAACTCATACGCGGGGAAAATAAACAACTTGTTTGAGCCCTTGGAGAGAGGTGGTGGTGCTTTGCTTGGACTTGTAATCATGAGTAGTTATATGCAGGCTATGGAAGGCAAAAAGCAGAAATAAAACTACTGAACAAAACAAAACCTGATTTTGTGTCTCAGCTCTCCCCTGTGATTGTCACATAGGATCACACTTTGGCACATTTTACTGTACTCAGGATAAACTGCTTCCTACTGACTGTGCACCTGATTTGTCACAAAACAAGATATGTCAGTCTAGCAAAGATCTCTTAAGAGGCTCCTGTCCTTCAGCCACCCAAGCACTTTCCCAATGACTTCAGGGAGATTTAGAGCCAAGGCAGAAACACAGGACTGTGATGGCTTACAGCACCTTAAACAGCACAGACTTCAGTGAAGATGCAGATGTTCAACAACTCTTAGTATTAAATCCTCTCAGAGCCAAAGAAAGCCTTTACTGAAGCAGCTTTCTTGCTTAAGTACTCAGAAATGCAACTGGAATTAATTTAGATTTGGCCCCCACATAGAAGTACAACATGATTATTCCAGTGAGGGATGTGATTTTTCCTTCTGGCAATGAAGTTCCTCTGTACAATCCTATTGCAGTTACATTGCTATAAATACTGCTTATAGCACTATAATTTATTTCCATTCCCATAAACACATTCTAACCAGCCAACCATTGTCTTTTCTTGTTCAGTTACATTGCTTTAGCTATGGGAACATAGTTAAAGTCTTGGGTGTAAACAAAACCTTAGTGATGGTGTTACTTCTGTTTTATTTAGCTTAGACCCTCTACTGAAGGCATCCTACAGTACACATCTCTCTTGACCCTTAAGATCAGAATAAGCTTCATACTAGAAATGGTCTACTAAAATTTTTGTTATTTAACAAACAGCAAAGCACCATATGAGAAATTAGTGAGAGCTGTCATGTTTCACTGCTTATGAGTTTTTAATGTAAACTTATTGCTTGAAATAATACTAACATGTAGATCCACAGCCTTAACTTAGTAATAATTCTACTCACAGGGGACTCCTTGCAAGCATTTTCCAGTGTATTTAAACCATATCTGTTCCTTCAGAAAGATTATCCTGCAAAGTTTCATCTGCATTTGAGAACTAATTCATCAACTAGATGGGGATCCACCACATAGCTATTTTTCAGATTAATCTGTCCCAATTTAATACAGAACAAATAGATTCACCTGCATTTGACATTACTACAATGTACCAAAGGTAGTTAAAAATGAGTCCAGAGTCCAAACTGATTATACTACCAGGCAAGATATTATCACAAAACTGGATCTATGGAACAAAGAAAAAAATTCATGAAAACTGAAAAAGGCAACAAGCCAAAAGTTACTGTGACAAACAGGGCAGAGGTTGTAGTAGGAGTCTACTACAGACGACCCAACCAGGACAGAGAGATGGACGAGATATTTTATAGGCACTTAGGAGAAATCTCACGATCGCTTGCCCTTGTTCTTGTGGGCAACTTTAACTTCCCAGACATTTGCTGGAAATACAACATGGCAGAACAAGACCAGTACCGGAGATTCCTAGAATGTGTGGGAGACAACTTCTTGATGCAGCTGGTGAGTAAGCCAACCAGAGAAGGTGCCCTGCTGAATCACCTCTTTATGAACAGAGAAGGGCTGGTGGACAACGTGGAAGTTGGAGGTCGACTAGGGCACAGCGATCATGAAATAATAGCATTCTCTATTCTTAGAGAGGTCAGGAGAGAGCTAAGCAGGACTGACATCCTGGGCTTCAGAAGGGCTGATTTTGTCTTGTTTAGGCACCTGCTTGAAAGGATCCCCTACAAGACTGCCCTGAAGGGTATAGGGGCTCAGGAAGGCTGGGTGCTCTTTAAGAAGGAAGTGTTAATGGCTCAGGAGCAGGCTGTCCCCAGGTGCTCTAAGAGAAGACGATGATAGAGAAGACCACCCTAGCTGAACAGGGAGCTTTGGCTGCAACTCAGGGAGAAAAGGAGAGTTTACAGCCTTTGGAAGAAGGGGCTAGCCACTCACAGTGATTACAAAGAGGCAATAAGGCTATGCAGGGTGGAAATCAGGAGGGCTAAAGCCCAACTGGAAATTAATTTGGCCTCTGCAATCAAGGATAACAAGAAAAGTTTCTGTAAGTATGTCAGTAGCAAAAGAAAGTCCAGGGAGAGTCTCCATCCCCTGCTAGATGCAGCAGGAAATTTGGTAACAAGTGATGAGGAGAAGGCTGAGGTGCTTAATGCCTTCTTTGCCTCAGTGTTTAATAACAGGACTAGCTGTATTGAGGGAATTCAGCCTCCTCAGCCAGAAGACAGAGACTGGGAGAACGACCCCCCTGCAATCCAGAAGACAGTTAGTGACCTGCTGCATCACACAGACATACACAAGTCTATGGGACCAGACGGGATACACCCGAGAGTGCTGAAGGAGCTGGCTGGGTGCTCGCCAGGCCATTTTCTATCATTTACCAGCAGACCTGGGGAGGTCCCAACTAATTGGAAATTGGCCAATGTGATACCCATCTATAAGAAGGGTAGGAAGGATGATCCAGGAAATTACAGGCCTGTCAGCTTGACTTCAGTGCCCGGGAAGCTGATGGAGCAGCTCATCCTAAACACCATCATGCAACACATAAGGGACAACCAGATGCTCTGCCCCAGTCAGCGGGTTTATGAAAGGCAGGTCCTGCTTGACAAACCTGATCTCCTATGACAGAGCAACCTGCTCATTGGATGAGGGAAAGGCTGTGGATGTAATTTACCTTAACTTTAGCAAGGCTTTTGACACCGTTTCCCACAGCATTCTCATGGCAAAAATGACTGCTTGAGGCTTGGACAATTGCACACTCTTCGCTGGGTAAAAAACTGTCTGGATGACCAGGCCCAAAGAGTTGTGGTGAACGGAGTTAAATCCAGCTGGTGGCCGGTCACGAGTGGTGTCCCCCAGGGCTCGGTTTTGGGGCCACTTCTGTTTAACATCTTTATTGATGATCTGGACGAGGGGATCGAGTGCACCCTCAGTCAGTTTGCAGATGACCCCAAGTTGGGTGGGAGTGTTGATCTGCTCGAGGGTAGGGAGGCTCTGCAGAGAGACCTGGACAGGCTGGAGCCATGGGCTGAACCCAACTGGAGGAGTTTCACTAAGGGCAAATGCCGGGGGCTGCCCTTGGGCCACAACAACCCCTAGCAGCGCTACAGGCTTGGGGAGGAGTGGCTGGAGAGCTGCCAGTCAGAGAGGGACCTGGGGGTGTTGATTGACAGCTGGCTGAACAGGAGCCAGCAGTGTGCCCAGGTGGGCAAGAAGGCCAATGGCATCCTGGCTTGTGTCAGCAATAGCGTGGCCAGCAGGGACAGGGAAGGGATCTGACCCCTGTACTCGGCACTGGGGAGGCCGCCCCTCAATTCCTGTGTTCAGTTTTGGGCCCCTCACTACAAAAAGGACATTGAATGACTGGAGCGTGTCCAGAGAAGGGCAACGGAGCTGGTGCAGGGTCTGGAGCACAGGTCGTACTGGGAGCGGCTGAGGGAACTGGGGGGGTTTAGTCTGGAGAAGAGGAGGCTGAGGGGAGACCTCATCGCCCTCTACAGCTCCCTGAAAGGAAGGTGCAGAGAGCTGGGAAAGTGATAGCACAAGAGGGAATGGCCTCAAGTTGTGCCAGGGAAAGTTCAGACTAGATATTAGGAAGCATTTCTTTACAGAACGGGTTGTCAGGCATTGGAATGGGCTGCCCAGGGCAGTGGTGGAGTCCCCATCCCTGGAGGTGTTTAAGAGTAGAGTTGATTTAGAGCTTAAGGATATGCTGTGGCATGTAGCTGGGAATTGTGCTAGGCGAACGGTTGGACTAAATGATCTCCAGGGTCCTTTACAAACTAGATGATTCTATGATTCTATGATTCTAAACCACATTCATAAAAGGAAAAGCACCAGCTTCACTTCTTTACATCAATTTGTAAGATTGTTTCCGATACTTTGAACTTGGTTTTACCTATCACAGTACACAAACTCCAGGATCAGATATGCATCCTGAAGCCACAACAGATATGCTGGAGCTGAAGTGTATGTCTGGAGTGTATCTTCCCTTCAAATTCACATTATCTCAACTCTATGCCACCTATAGTTTCTCTCTAAGAAAGAAATTCTTTAAACTGAATTTCCAGCTGTTTTGCACAGCAGGAACAGCATGAAGCATCTGGCACAAGTCTAAGATTTATGCCTATGTAACAGTTATGACAACTCAACCAGCTCTGTCCATAGCAACAGCTGACTTACTGCCTTATTAAGTGTGGAAATTGTGATCAAGTTTCTATTACAGTTTTAGCTGTCTCTACTACAGCCAGAATTCCATGTGCTAATGTTGTAGCTTGTAAACTTGCAAAAAGGAAAAAAGATTTTTTGTCGTGTGGAATCTTATGGTAGTCAATCTATAACAAGATACAAGAAAAAACAGGACTTTCTAAATCTTAATGCATCTGGAGCTACAGAATTCAGAAAGGATTATTTTTTGTTTACAATATCCAAAATTTCAGATCTAGCTCATCAATGAAGTAATGCAGGATGCACGAAACTTGAAGAAAAATACTAACCTGAAGAAAAATACTAATATTCAGCAAAGTAAGCTATGGACAAATATATAAGAATAAATGCTACTGTGGGATTGATTATATGGCAGGGTCATCTAAACAAGCTGGTGAGCTGAAGAAAAGGTTATGAAACCTTGGTAAGAAAAATAAAATTATACTGGTGAAAACATTAGGCCGACAGGCCTTTTTAATGGCCTGTATAATATTTCTGATACAGACCCCATGTTTTTACTCTCTTCGAGGTGAGGCAGTAAAAAGGAATAAACTCATATTGAACAGATGCAACTGTAATTGTATTCTTTTACCAATTTCTAGCTATCAAGTCTCAAAATTATTGCTCATCTTCGGCATCTACATATAACATGCCACAGTAGAACAATATTTCATGAATGTCCACCAATTACACAGAAAATATTCCCACTCCCGTCTTCACTCCTTTGCTTCCTTATCTTTGCAAATATTTCCAAATTCTTCAATGGATTCTTACTACTCTCACAACCTTTAGCCTCCTTTTCTACTTCAGTAAGACCACCATTAGATCCTGAAGCTAGACCCTTCATATTATTTTCCTTCTGACCAGCCTTTTTCCTCAAATAAAAGAAAATGGTTTCAAAAGGATTCCAACCACAAACATAGGCCACTCTCTTTTCTAGAAACTGGTCTGAGATCCAGTTTGAAACCTAACAGTTTGTCAATAAATCATATCACAAATACAGGGTGAAAATTGTGATTTTTCAGAAGACTTTCAAATTCCATTCCTGAAATATCTGACCTTTGAGAACTGGTAGGAGATGAAGGCATTTAGTTGAAAAACTAGGTAGGATATTTACACAAAAAATTTGTACTTAACAAAAAAAAAATATCCGTTTTTGTGGGGTTTTTTGGTTGTGGGTTTTTTTTTTTTTTGTTTTTTTGTTTGTTCGTTTTGTTTTTGTAATTTCCCTTATTGGAATTAGGAAATTCTCCAAAGAGAATTACAATTCAAAACTAATACTTAAACACACTGCAAAAGGCTTCAATGTCAAGTGTTTCTTCCAATTTGTACAAAGATGACAAGCATGCAAATAGGAGCAGAGAAGACCCAGCAGTCATCAGCAGCAATTTTCTATGGCAAAAAGATGTCTTCTGCTTAATGGACACCTTCCAAAGTCACAGTCTGGAAAGAATCATTTTGTTCTATGATGAAAACAGAACAAACAAAATAACTGTAAAAACAATTGAAAAATTGTTACTGTGTTACAGCTAGGACAAAGAAACAATGCAAACTCTCCTTTTGGTGTTCCACTGCCACAACCATGAGTGAATGATACATGTTAGGTATTCTGACAATTTATATGAAGAAGTGAATTAGCAAAATACTTCATCACTTGGTATGTATGACTACTGTGCTATAAAACACTCTGTTACCTTCCAGTGGAGCTCTTAAAAAAAATGCAATTACACTGCAGGAAAAATAATCTTGTTCCTCCAGTCTGGAGCTTTTGAAAGATTCCATCCCACCCAGCACACATCAGCAAAGGAAGTACTCCAGTGAAGCTCATATTCAGAAATATAGATAAAACTATGGCAGCATTCTGAATTTCCTTGTCAGGTAAATTTTGTAATCTACTATTGCTAGCATTCACAATGTCTCTAGTAAAAAATATGGAGACTCTTAAAATTTATTTCTAAATGTAGATTTATAATAATATAGCGTACATTTTATGTACTGCAAATCACATCTGAGTGAAGTAAATACTATAAGTCCATGGAAATCAGCAAGTAATGCATTCCATTCATTCATTACACCTTTAGAATACAGTCCTAGTAATGTGACAAAAACATAAATAGAACTGAAAAAAGTTCCCATTGTGTAAAACGCTAACCATGAAGTGACGTGCATCTCCAAAAAGACACTCGATCAGTAGAGAGAATCACGTGAATTAGAGAGAAGATAGCATATGACATGACATGGTTCCAAAAATAAAAGTTTTAATAAGTTTTTAAAAGACAAATAAATATACAAGCTTTTTGCTCTTTCACACAGTGAAATAACTACTGAAGCACAGGACTTGTGCTTTTTTTAAGCAGTGAAATAAAATCTGATGTCATTAAATAAAATAACAGTTACTGAAAAACAACCTTATTATCTTCTAGAAAAGAGAATCAGAAGTCTCCACAAAAGAGACAAAAATTAACAGGAGGTGGACGTAAGTTTTCATGCACATATTAGCACAGGTATGGAAAAAGTGACTGCAAGAATAATCTCATTATATTATAAATCTACTTTCATTTCTCTTACAGAATTTAGAACTTGAATGAAATCCCACTGAAGTTCAAGAAAGTCTTTAGTACTTCACAAAGTTTACAGGCAAGTTGCACAGAAAATATAAGAGTTCTGACCCCTACTAAACTCCTAGTATTTCTAGAAACAAGCACTTAAATCACTTTCATAAAAAATTCAAGATGTATTCCAAAGGTGCAAATTTTGGTGAGCACCTTTTTTCTTTTTTTTATATTTGCAGCTTGCTGTATAACTGGACTGTGAACCATGTCACACCCGTGATATTTTCTAGATTTCTGATTAAAGCAAGCTTCATGGATTTCTGAATGCTTTTGAAGTAACCTTTAAAATGTTTTGGATGTGTGTGTCTGCATCTCAGCAATATGCTTTCAGATATACAGGCCACCTTAAATCTCGTTCTGCAACACATTAGTTCAATGAGTTTCTGCATCCCTTGTGATACAGTAACTGATGACACAGCATTGGTCACAGATATTTTTTGCTGCTAGATAGATCCAGGTGCTTGCAAAGAATTCAAATTTGTTCACACGCTCCTTTCACTATTCATCAGACCTCCCCATGGTGCACCAGCAATTATATAGAAAAGAATGACAAGTGACTCTGAGTAATCTCTTCCTCTGATGTAGGAGAATGTGTGTGTGTGATGACATATGGAAAGTCCCAGGTACATCTATTGATGACAAATAAGAACCATTCCAAAGAGAGATGAGGAGTGTCAATGTGTCAAAAACGGCACTGCTTTCATTTCTTGATATAACCTGGAGGAATAGAGGCACTGAGTCCAAGTTATTATATGTTTACATTTGTCACTAAGAATAATTGTGCTTCTGGGCCTTTCATGCAACCAAAGTGCATCTGAATCAAATGGTGAACTTTATTCATAAAGGCCTGCTTGATTTAGCATGTTATTCAAATAAAGAGGAATCAGAACACTGCAGCTTAACCATTTCCCTTTTGCAAAGCATCTTACGAAAAAGGCACGGCAACTTCTAGTAAATGCACTGAGGTCTACAAGATTAATTATCACTCCAACAAACACAAGGGCACTCCTAAAAATAAAAATAGCACTTATGAAATAAGAAATCAAGGACACTTGGGGAGAAAAGAAGTGTGTACTGTGTGTCATTCTAGAAAGAGTTACATCAAAATAAGCCAGATTGTCCACAATCAGGCTATAGCAGAATCAGATCATTTCAGCCAGAACTATAAAAATCACCTCTTCTTGTAGTCACCCTTTCTGACCAGGGTCCAGCTCCCTTCCCTCAACACAGATACTTTTTAAACCTCTATTCCATTTTCTTCTTTCTTGTCACTGATCCCACTGGTTTGAATTCTCCCTCCATCCATGGGGACATTAGCTCTTCAACTGCTTTCGGTTTTCCCTGGGACACAGAAAGCACCAAACAAATTCAGGACAGTAACCTCTTGACCCAGCTCAGCTGCAGCTGGAGCAGCATATATGACATGATCATAGCCTCTGGGCACCTTATTTCCATGGCTGACCCCATCTTTTTCCACTATGTGTTTTCTACAATGACTTTTTTTTTTTTTTTTTTTTTTTTTTTTTTTTTCTGCTGTCAGAAGCAACCAGTTAAGTGTTATCTTAAGGCCATGAGGTTTTGGTCCACATTGTTCCAATTGGACAGCTGTTCTGAGGCTCCTGAGGCTGTAATTCTAGTAACTCAGTTCTCAATTCAGAAGAATTGAACAGAAACCCCTTGTCCAACCCCTGTGTGAAGCTCCTGTTACGTAATGTTACGATCATGTCATGTTATGATCTTTAAAAACAAAACCAAAAGAACAGAAAAAGAAACAACCATGGTCCCAAGGCAAAGATACAAGGCAAACTGCTAACCAAACAGTTACAGTGATCCAAGGAACAGAAGAGAGTGTCTTGTCATAGGAAGTTTTACCCGATCATTTTAGCAGGTAAATCCAGCATCTTACTAATTACTAAAACCAAAAATAAAGCCCATATAAATCTCTGGAGACATCCACTGTTTAACTTCATCGCATCCCTAACAAGGAGAATGGCTCCTTTCCTTTACGTGCAGTGTTCGCAAAGGAGAAAAGTCCTAGGCATCCTTCTTAGACCACTACACACATTCATTAATTAGTTGGCAAAAAGTTGGCAGGGAAAAAGTAACAAATTTAAATACTGTTTCTCTTCATTTCTTTGAGATATCTCACAGAATTCAAATTTTTCCCTTAGCCCTGCTTCCTTCCACTCCCCATAAAGTCCTCAATACTTCTTGGTATAGGTGAAATACTGTATTTATGGAGTAAAACTGGTTTATCCTGTAAGTTCCATACATACAGCTTCCATTAACATCAGTACAAACTCCATATATAATTTACAAATATAGAATTTGAACATCAAACTATAGTTTTTAGGAATATTCTAAATTAAAAGTGCATTTTCTTGCACACATTCAATGTAACAGAATCTCACAGGGCAAGATTTTCAATAGATATTAGTTATGAAATTGCCCAGCACAGTTTATTCATGGTGATATAATGCATTCACATAATTCAGGACCACTGGCATACCAACAGACAGTTATTTATCTATTGCTTACAGATACGCAGAGTCTCCTGGTCAAGTCAGTAAGGTGGTGTCCAGCAGCTCTGAAAATTATTAGATTATGATACACGATGGATCCATATCCTGACCACATTTTAATACAAGGCCACAATTGTTGTTCCCTATTCCTGTGCCACACAGCTGCAGGGATTGCTTGCAAACCTGAGGGGTTGGCTCATCCTGCTGCCCCATTACACTAACATGGTCAAACACACCGTTTTCTGTGGTCAGAGACACAAAAGGATGTGCTATGTGAGTAGCTGCAATGCCAGCAGTGTTAGCTTCCTCAACACAAACGACCCAAGAATTACAGCGATGTAAGGGACAACATCAAACACAAGAGCAAGTCAAACTCTCACACCTGGACCCTCACTGAGATACCTGTAACATCTGTGCCATTATACCACAGTCAGCATGCACTCATGAACAGCAAATAAAATGAAAAATTCAGTATGAGATGACAAGAAAAGATTTTTTTTTTCCCTGTCTTTTCAGATATGACAGTTTCAGTCTGAGGGCTCAAGTACATTTCAAACACAACATTCCATCTTGGGTGTCCTTAGCATTAGAAAGATGTCAGTAAATTGAGGAAAGTATAGGAATCATCAAGAAACAATCACTGATCTGTCAGAACACATCAGCGACAAAAAAAAAATTTAAATGGGTTCAGACAGCTATGTATATAGAGTATGGAAAATCAATGAACAAGTGTGGTAGGAAATGTGATGACTGCTGAGACATATTCCAGAGTGCAGACATGAAGATGGATATTCTATTCACACGATGGCCCAAGGGAAAATGGCAAGCCATATTCAGGTGAACTCAGAGCAAAACGTATAACTTGGCTGAAAAACAGAAATGGAGAACCCCATTAAACAGTGAATTAGTGTCCCAGGGAAGGGGCAGAGGGCTAATCACATAGCCATTTAAAGTTAGGATGGGAAAGGAGCTTAAGTAAAATTAATGGAAAAATTGTCCATTGGCAACATTACTAACTAGTATGTTTCCCATTGCTAGCTTCTACGAGCTATGAATGAGTATAACGCTACTTGCCTTTCTCACTAGTAGCTCGAAGTTGTAGGTTGAATATGACATTGATGACTCCCAATGTGACTCATGGAAAAAAATTCAAAGCATATCCCTGTACTATATTTAAATAGTGTGCAGAACAATAGCAACAGAGAATTTCAGTTCAAGTATTTATTATGCAAATGAGGTAACAGCATTGGCTAAGATCTGAAACCAAATTTTCATGAATTTTAGGTGTTCCTGAATATCACACACTCTGATTCCTTCTTCATGATGGAATGCAATAGAAAGCATACAGCACTCATTTTTTTTTGCATTTAAGCATATTTAGTAACAGATCATCTATTAAGGAACAATTTCTAAATACATGGGCTGTTCTTGGGCCAAAGAATGCTTCTAAAAGCATGACTGCTCACAGAATATTAATTTCATATTATACCCAAACAACCATACCTGGATATAGTCCAGCAGACATTTCTATATAAAATGCTAAGCAAACTATAGAACAAATAAGGAAAGATTATTTTAGTACCCTACCCCAACATTTAGTGAGATTTTGAATACCATTTTAATTTGTAAAGATACAATTAAAAAAATATCCCTCCACTAGTCTTAATTGGATCTGTCTTCTCAAAAAACTAATTACACGTCAGATAAAGCACTGGTTTAGGAAGCCCCTGTATTCTTGCAAAGGCAAAGGTATTTCTATTCCCAGCTGTGTTACAGTGACTTGCTGTATGCCTCCCAGCAAGAAAAAATGCACACATTTTTAAAAGGCAATCAGTAACTACAAAGCTTTATAGACACTGATTTACCTACCGTTCATGTGTGCTGAACCCCTACATCTCCAACAGAAATCAGCAGCAACCATCAGCAGTTTTGAAAAATAAGGCCTTGTACTCCAAATTTAAAGAATAATTAGGCTACAAAAATTGTGCAGAAATGGCAGTTAGACATCTAAACTGTTCATATTGCCTCAAAAATCACATCAGTATGTACCCACCATTTAGATATAGTATACTCACAAAGGTATAAAAATGTCCATTTTACCAAGGATTTCTATAGAAATTTAGGTATCTCAAAAAGGATTTGGCTACCTAAACACTTTTGATAAGGCCAGCATGTAAATACCTTTGAAAAAATGGTGAAATAAAATTCACACTAAAATACTTAAAATTGGTACATTTCAAAATACACAATGAAATCCTGGCCCATGAAATTCAGTAGGCAAAACTCTCACTAACTTAAAAAAAAAGGTGAAGGTTTACCCTTGTTTTGGCTTCTTCATCAGCAAATCTGCAATCAAAAACATGTAAGAAATTATGTATTCCCTTCATCCCTTCCTTACTCCTTGCTCTGTCTGTACAGTTTAGCACACAGCCACCAAAATGATCACCAAAATTTGGAAAGCACCCTGAAGATGGGAAACAATCTGTAAGTGCTAAGTTTTGTAACCAGATGTTCTGTTAAGTATTTCCAGTAAATCTAGAGACTGAAAGTAAACATGGTCAGAAAACTTCAGTCTTCTGCTAACATGAGATTAAAACCAGTAAATCTTTCCCTAATACAGAGCTCTTAATCTGAAGATTCCCTCAGAGCCTTTAATAGACAGTGCTATGAAGACTAACATAAAGAAAAATGAGATGGTATAAAGAGAACAAAAACTATTAATCTACAGAATGAAAGAAAAAAGGATCAAACACCAAAGAATAACTCATCCGTTCTTGAAGTCTCACTGACACCACATGCACTTCAGTGACTTGAAAAACTGTTAAGTCAGCAGTGCCCCACACTGCAGAGAAAGCATCAATGGAAGCAGTAATGCAGCTGCAAGTGCTTGACACCCTGTTTACTGAGGCCATTATACTGAGAAACCTAAATATAGAGATTAAAAAATCTGATTCAGACATCTACATCTTAAAATCGGGGCCATTTTTACTAAGATCCAAACTGCCTTCTTAGGTATGTCAGGATACATAAAACATATATGGCACTGGGTAACTGAACTGCCAATAGTCCAAAGTAGACAGAGTCAAAATAATGTAAACATGAACACTTGGGAAGATTATTTTTTTATTTTGAAAATCGGGTCTCAGGTTCTTCCTGAGGGAGAAGAGTTCACAAAGAAAAACCTTCAGGTAACACTGCCCCAAGTGGGTCAGTATACTGCATTTTAATCTCCTCAAAAAAACTCCCCTGAAAATCTTACCAGCACACATGGTGCTCACACCATGGTGCTCAAACTGCTCACACAATTGCTTATCATCAGAGGCATTAGTGACATTAGACATGTAAGCACCTTATCAATAAACACACCCATCTCTTTCACAGGGCTACAGGACTACTGCAGAGGCTGATTCTCCGGAAGAGAAAATCGGGAGCCTGGTGGCAGAGTGATTACAGTTCGCTACATTCCGAAAGGTCACTCACTTTCAATCCTCTGATAGCGTTATTAAGCCCAAAAGAAGTGGCATAACTGTTTGAAATTACTGCCCCCCCCCCCCCTCCAGTTGGTGGAGAACACACCTATTGCTCTTGTTCTCAAATGCATTCTCTTTGGGCATCAGCACTTGTGGAACCATCACTGAAAGTGCTGGGACAATGACTTGGCAGGAAAGCCATTGATAGCCCTCCTGCTTCACAAGTGGAAAAAAAAGGAATGACACTGAACTGTTTCAGCTCACACAGACAGTCAGTGGTAGATAACGAGATCTTTTCCATCAAAGGCTTCAGCTGGAAGATCATCTTTTCTCATATAAAGGTCTTCAGTGCTGGCAGTACTACTGTTACCCACAGGATGAGAGTCTTTCACATTGATTGACTCCTGCCAAATACAGGTATTTTCAATCCAAATAGAAGGTTTAGAGATTAATGAGATTTTGCTACATTTTTTTCAAGTCTTACTATATACATATATATATAATCAAAATACATGCTTAATTTAGCTAGGTATATCCAGTGGTTAATATGTTGCGCAATGAAATTCCTGACCTTGGCTAAATGCCAGATACCCACCAAGTCACTCTATCATTTCCCCTTCCCCCTTTTTTCTCAATAGGGCAAAGAGGGGAAAGAAAGTAAGATAGCAAAAAAACCCCAACCCTTGTGGGTAAAACAAAAGCAGTTTTAATGTAAGCAAAGCGAATCAAAGGTCCGTACACAGAAGCAAAAAAGAAAACAGATTTATTCTCTACTTCCCATGAAGAGGCGCTGTCGGGCCTTCTCAGGATCAGGGCTCCCATACGCATAGGAATTGCCTCGGAGGACCAAGGGTGACCCCACCCCCCTCCTCCTTTCTCCCAGCTTTATACTGAGCAGATACCATGTGGTCTGGAATATCCCTTTGGTCAGTTCGGGTCAGCTGCCCTGGCTGTGTCCCCTCCCAGGATCTTGCCCACCCCATCCCACTGGGGGAAATATCAGAAAGAGCCTTGGTGCTGTGTAAGCACTGCTCAGCAGTAGCCACAACACCAGGGTGCTACCAACACCCTGCCAGCTCCCAGCATAAAACACAGCACCGTGAGGGCTGCTACAGAGGAAAACTATCAGCCAGACGCAGTACAACACAGCTTTGTTCCTCCGCAAACCGAAAAACCTCACCACTCTCCTTTTTGAAGTGAAAAAGTTGAAAGGCTTATATGAAGGTAACTGCCATGCATTTTCAATAAAGATTTTAAATTTTACTTTTGGAAGACTCACTACACATTTTTTACCAAATTTCCACCATAGTCACAACAGTTGACATTCAATCGCCACTGCTTCACAGAGCAAGAGGATTTTACTGACCTCACATTTGCTAAACTGTCTACAAATAGGATTAGATGAGTAGTAATGAATTTCATTTCTAAAATTTTTCTAATATTATGTTCTGTGAGTAGTATAAGAGGCAATGGGAACACGAGGTAATTCCACCAGGAGTAAAAGGTATAGCTGTATGTCTTATAATTAGGACAATGCATTTATATAAGCCTTTACTCAGCATGAGCACTCTTGCACAGTCCTACCAAAAGGGCTGATCTTATAATTGCCATAAACTTTACAGCAGTGGCAAAGTCAAGACAGAGCTCACAGATACAGCAACGCTATAGAAAACTGAAGAAAAACCAGACAGAGCCAATTAACTGACTAATTTACAGACAAAACCTCTGCTTACAGATTTTGTTCTTTTTTTTTGGGGGGGGGGATGGTTTTTTTTTTTTTAGAAAACATTCTTTGCAACATGGATCACATTGAAATATAAGAAAGGAAACTCCTCTTGTATGATACACTTCACTAATGAATCCTAGCTTTAATGAGAAATTACGGTAATTCAAATTCAATCTCTTAAACAATTTGTTGTACCTCACCTTCTATGGATTCACCATGTCATTCTAACCTAATGAACACTGGTGTAATGCATACTACATCTTTCTAACATCAAAACCACTTCCTTCCTAAAATGGAAATTAGAAAGAAATGAAATTACAGAGAAATAACTACATTTTGCTTGTTTGTTTTGAAAATAAAAAGCAGATCCTAGAGGACACTAGATCCACTACTGAGTAAGTGTGAAATGAAGCTAATTTTATTTGATATACTACATTTACTTTATTAGATCAGGAAAGAAACAGAAATGCAGCAGTGCACTGTAAATATGCCTGATAAAGTAGGCAAACATAGGCATCAACAACTTACACAATGTATTTCTAGTGAGCTTGATTTGTTTTCATCAAAGTATTTGTGTAAGCAGCAACTACAATCTAAATCTAAATCTGAAAAGAAAAACAAAAAGGGTACAGCTCATTCAGATAACTAGAGACCTAAGCATGTAAACTATTTAATTTAGGAGTCTATTCTTTTCAGGGTCATGCAAAATCCCCAGTGACCTTAGTGGATCTTACACCCTTAGAAAAACAGAATTCTAAGTCAAAGGTTGTTTGTGTTTGCCTCTCCTTTTACACCCTCTTCTTTCAAAACCACAGGCACAACTGAACCTTCTTTTCTTAAGCAAGAACTGAAAACAACATGCCAGCCCCTCTTCTATAGGAGATGGCATGGGAAGAGAGGGACAAGGAGAGGGTATGCTTTAACCCAAAGAATGTGTAAGACCGAAAAGATGTGGAGAGCAATGTGAACTGAGAATGCTTAGCATTATGTATCTAAACCGAACTGCTCCTAAAACCAACGGGAGTCCTGACGTCTATATCCATAGGGAAAAACTGCTTCCATCCAGTTACAAAGCTTCACGGAAGATCAGGCAAGGACAGGTTTCAGTAAGTGAGCACCCAGTATGAGGAGATACAAGTAAACTGTCTGCTTTATGATCTATTAAGAGATCTAGCCATATAGTAAAAAAAGCAGGAAAAAATATAATTAGATCAAATCAGGGTGCACTCAAATCATACTTAACTAAACAGACACAAGGGTTCAGGAAGTTCATCTCTGCCTAGGCACAAATGAAAGCAATGCAAGGCGGTTTATTAATAGACAGATAAACCCATCCGGAAACAGTCTGGTGAGTCAGTGCGACTCAGCAGCTGAGGGGGATCTCCACAGCTTTCACACATGATGGGTGCCTGTGACAACAAGGTCTACAGCTGAAGCCACAGGCAGCAGTATGCAGCTCTCTGGTGGGAAGCGCTGAACAGCTGTGATGGAAATTGAGACACTCGGCACTTCCCTCGGGTTGCTGGAAGGTTAGGTGATCATCTCCACGCAGTCACACCAGTCAGTGAAGGAACCCCAACAGCCTGGTCCAAGCAACGGAGCCCCAGGGGAACTGGGACTGCCCCGGAGAGTTATCAGCTGGTGAGCAAGATAGGAGACTTGGGGGGCCTATATACATACATGCATATATACATACATATATATATATATATATATGCACATGTATTATGCCTACTGGGAATACAAGTTCAACCTCACTACCATCTGGACATGGAGCTGTGGCAGTCTCACCTCTGGACAGCTACCAGGATACCATCTCCATGATGGATTTTCACAAATAATTGTCGACTTCTCATCTGATACCCGAAGAGGAAGAACTATATACCCACCAAAATATCGTTAAGGATATTCTAACTATAACATCACAGCTCACAAACTTCCAAAGACTAGTTATCATGCAACAATATAGAAAGCTTTCCAGATGTTCTACCTGCACAAACTTGGTATCTGAGAGCAAATACTAACAAATCTAATAAAAGCTGTTAAAATGATGGAATCTGTAACAAATGATCTATACTTCTACCGGGGAAATATACTAACTCAAAAGTCACATTGTCTTGCTAGAAAATAAGTTTGGGGTGATAAATACTGTTTTGTGGTTGTAGGTTTGTAGCATTATGTTCAGCTGAGCCATCAGTGCCTTTGAACAGCTGAGATGGATAAAAGCACAGTCCAATGAAAACAAATTAGGATGATGTCTGTGCTTTGCACCTGGCAACTGATGAACTCCTTCACATGGCTTTGAACCTCATGCTTCCTCTTTCCCTTCTGCAAAATGCTTTGAAAACTACAGATGAAAAGCCTATGTGTATTATGCATTATATTGAAGCCTTATACTCCAAAATAAGATACAATGTAAATTAGTAGCCAAATTCTCAGATGGTAAACACCAGCCTCCCCACCATCCCAGCAGATAATCTTGTCCAACCAAGAGGCCAGCTTCACAGATCTGTTCTTACTTTTCACCTGTGACAGGACGACTTCTCAAAAACTCCTTGCAAAGCTGTGATACGTCAAAGCCTCCACCTCCAAAAGCAACTAATGTCCCTGGACACATCTAACAAAGCTGGGGCCAAGCCAGTAAGCAAGCCCTATCCTGGCAGACCCACCATGGCACTGCAGGGCGGGCTGGGGCAAACACTTGCAAAAGGGCTGGAACAATCAATCTCTGCTGAGGATCTGTCCCAGTTTCTTTCAAAGACAGACTCGAATAGCCCAAGAGCTTGGCACAGCCCTCATGTCAGTCATGTCATACAGCTGCCAAAGTGGGAGTCATGTCTGAGTTGTTTGTAAATTCTGGACAGGTCACGTTGGTCACTTCTTGTTATGACTTCCCAGTGGTTTCAAAGAAAATGAGATCTGTGTATGTGGATGCAAGCCAGATCATACCTTTTGACTGGTTAATCAATTGACACATAGTTTGTCTGAAGAGCGATGTTTCTCTGATGTCTGTTGCAAAGTAAAAATATCTTTTCTTGATGATTCATTTTCCACACTAAAGAACGTCCGTGGGTGGGAGAACAGAGCTGAAGCAATTCTATTTTTTTTCTCCTTGTCACTATTGTAGCAGCTCTGAACTCCAGCATGAAATAAAAACGAAGCACTGGCAAGATGTTTCCAGCAACTGAACTGAACAGCAACTGAACTGTTTTGTTACCTCTTTTGTCATAATTTTTATCCAAATGCATATTATATTAAAATCATTTCAGCACTGTTATACCCTCAGAATTTGACTTTCCAAACACAGAGGCAGAAGTGGGGTTTTTATCGCATCAGCTACTCAAATGGATGGTGCGTTATTTGCAAAAACTTCTTCACTGTTGGTGTTGTGAGTCCAGTCACGCTTTAGTTAAGTTAGGACTACAGTCTCTATGAATTTAATGAGAATATATTTATCCCACAGGATTAGACTAAACAACAGCTTCTCAGAGTAGGGAGTGCCTCAGAAAACCTCTGCAACATTGCTGGACTCTGATACTACAGAGCTCCGCAAGGGGTTTCTCCTGCCCCAGTGCCCCTCTACTACACCACGCTTCACGTGAAGGTGATACATCATCCCTTTTGTTCTAGATGGTTAAAGACGTGGGATACTGACACCTAGTATCAGGACAAGTAGGTGATCCCAGCATCCTCCTAGGGAAGGAATAATTTTCATACGCTCAGAAGCTGGGCAGAAAACAGCCCACAGCTTCTGAACCAGTGTGCCCAAAACAGAAACAGCAGGAAGTGTGGGAAGATTAATCATAAAAGGAGATTTCCTCGCCTCCTCCTCCTTCCCTTGAGCAAGCTGACTCACGGTTTCTCAGCAGTACAGGCACAGGCTTTCCCAGCAATGGCAAAGCTCCCATCCTGAAGCAGCTGTAAGAGAACTCCAGTGAGCTGAAAGGGGTTGACAGAAAAATGGAGATTTTTTAAAAGGTAGGGTGCCAGGAGGATCTAGTTTCAAGGGGGATCAGAAAGCTCTCATCAGGTGGTAAGAAGGACTGGGTATCTCTTGCCCTCCAGTATCTCACCCTGTTGTCATACACCTCCAGTATCCATTATCCTTCCAGCAGAAGTTGAAGAGCCACACTGTCCCGCACTCTAAGCATCCATTCTGCCCTCACTGACACATGCCTCTCCACCTGCCGCAGACGGGAGTGGACATGGCTGGACAAGGGGGAGGCCAATACTCTTTGTCCTTGCCACCACAGAAAGAGCAAGCATAAAAAATAAATTTTTCTGGGTCAGGAGGAGGCAGATAAACTATCTCTGTACAGAAGGCCATTCAAATGCAGATTACCCCAACAGGTCCTACGCTTTGTACATAAATATAAACCAAGAGTTGCCTTCTGTGCTTAAGAGGGAAGCCATTTATGCTCACTTTCTGTGAAATATTAATGTACATTAATTTAAACTGAAGTGCTTCTAGTTGTTTTGAGACAATTTTCTCTAATGCTTTGCTGTGTTGCAAAAGTCATTACTTTATAGTGTTGTCTGTGACAAGTCAGGAATTTCTTCCTGAGTTTGCTCTTTTCTTATTTGCTATATAAATGTACGTATTTATTCAGGTTTAAATATTACACAGTTCCAGCTCTGCCCCCTGTTAAAACCACTGAAAACACAGGTGTCCAGTTGAACCTGTCCAACAACAAATATTTGGCATGGTTCATAGATCTCTACTGAGATAATACAATCTCGCAGACTGACTTTGATTTTACATTTATAAGGGGAAAGGATCAAGGTTTGCTCATACAAGAAGAGAGGACAGGTGCTGTCAGGCAGAGACAAAAATCTTCACAAGCAACCATAGATACACCCAAACCAGTAGTGTTTTCAGAGAGCATTTGTGCAAGCAGCCCTAAAAATACAGCCTCTTGTGTGTATAAACTTCTCAGCCCAGCAGCTGCTGATCTGAGAGCAGATCTCAAGAAGCCTTTTCACACCATATCTCAAGTCAGTACCAAATACACATCTACAGATTTATTTCCCAGATTTTTCAGCATGAGAATAATCTGGGCACCTTTTACTCACCGCAGACCCAGTACCACGTAACACCAAAAGGATTCACTAATATTTGTAGGATATGATGAAGAAACAGACACAACAGAGGCATGAGCACTCCTGAGCTGCAGAACTGTGCATCAGAAGAAGCACTAAGGTTTTCTGTTCACTGCATTTCCAACTCAAGCATGATTTTCTTTAAACTGCTGACACTGTCAAAGCACTGACAGCTGTCATACACGGTCAGTTATTTCTCTCAGTGAACCTTTTCACTTCTGAAATCTTGACAAATGTAGGTGCTAAGCCAAGAAAATCTAGTATGAGTTACTATTCTGTATTTACTTCAGTGAAGAAAATACCCTCAGTGTATCTCCCAGGGTTAGAGATATAGCCACAATAAATAGAGTACAGTCACCATGTAAGTCTACAGTTATAAACATGGGCCATATGTTGTCCATATCTGTCTGAGTCTGTAGTACACAAATACTAGCTAAACATGGATCATCTGCCAAACAAGAAAACTATTTCTGGAAGATTCATAGAACTTCAGAGAGTTCAGGTTTCACTGGACTACTGTGCAAGGGCAAAGTGTTCACTCAGGACTCTGATTTCATGTTAGTCAGAAGTAGTCATAACTCATATAAAATTTTTGCAGGCTTATCAAATCTTTCCTTAGCTGAGAACCTCCAAAGCAATGTATCACAGAAGAACACGAGATCTGTCTTCACTGGGCTCAAAGATTCTTTAGTCTTTCAATGTACTGTATTATGCTTTATTTCTTTTAGGTGTGGGTCAGAACAGAACACCAGGCAAAATATGAAAGATGTGCAAATTCCTGTCTCAGAGGGGTTTTTATCCATTCATGCCCTATACCTTAACACAAACAAGAATAGATAAAGGTTTATTTCTCTTTCCCTCAACTTCAAACTGATCTAGATGAAAATCTTGTACTTTCACTGATAGCTTGTGTGGTGGTTTAGGCCCTGCTGGGAATGGAGACCACGTTGCCATTGTCCCTCCCCCACCCTCAGCTGGTCAGTGTCGGAAGTTAGGCACAAACCCCAGGGTTGAAATAAGAAAAGATTTAATACAACAGTGTAATAAACAATCTGAACAACAACAATAGCGATAATAACAACAACAAACAGTAATAACAGTAAACAAGACAAAAGATATAGAGAGAAATACCACAGTGAACACAGCCAGCCTGCCGTATGTGCTTCCTGCAACAAAAGCCACAAAGGAAAAAGTTCCCGTGCTGCCGCGCCGGACCTGACATCAGCATGGTATGAATAACCCGGCTGGAGACCCCTTCCCCCTGCTGGGGAAACCTAACCCTATCCCAGCTGAACCAGGACATAATCCACCCCTTTATTCTATACCATCTGCGTCATGTCCAGCTGCCATTTAGCAGTTAGCAATAACAAAACAACAATTAACAAAGGCACAGCATAAATCATGGTGTGTTCTCACCCAGAATCAAGTCCCCCTGTGGTACGCATCGGACCTCTCCATTGTCCTGCATCACCCACCAGGTGCACCCAGGTCCTTGGGCAAAAGCAATCCCGTGGATGGGTTTGCCTTTACCTTTGCCTGACGCAGGACTAAACAAGACCATTTTCCCCCACATATTCCTCATGTGCACCACAGGGACTTTATCTCCATCTACAGCACATGGAGGTTTCGACTGAGCCGGGCCAGCTCGACTGGCAGACCCTCTTGTGTTGACTAGCCAGGTGGCCTTTGCTAGATGTGCATCCGTCTTTGAAGGTCCCACCTCCCAGTGCTTTCAATGTGGTGTTTAACAGTCCATTGTAGCGCTCGATCTTCCCAGAGGCTGGTGCGTGGTGGGGGATGTGGTAGACCCACTCAATGCCGTGTTCTTCTGTCCAGGCATTTATGAGGTTGTTTTGGAAGTGGGTCCCGTTGTCTGACTCAATTCTCTCTGGGGTGCCGTGTCGCCACAGGACTTGGGTCTCAAGCCCAGGATGGTGTTCCGGGCGGTGGCGTGGGGCACTGGGTAAGTTTCCAGCCACCCAGTGGTTACTTCCACCATTGTGAGCACGTGGCGCTTCCTGTGGCGGGTCTGTGGCAGTGTGATGTAGTCGATCTGCCAGGCCTCTCCATATCTATATTTCAGCCATCACTCTCCATTTCGCTGGGGCTTCACCTGCTTGGCATGTCTGATTGCAGCACACGTCTCACATCCGTGGATGATCTCTGCAATGGTGTCAATAGTAAGATCCACCCCTCGATCTCGAGCCCACCTGTATGTTGCATCCCTACCTTGGTGGCCCGAGGTCTCATGGGCCCACTGGGCTATGAACAGTTCACCTTTGCGCTGCCAGGCCAAGTCCACCTGAGCCACTCTAATCTTAGCAGCTTGGTCTGCCTGGTGATTGTGTCGATGTTCATCAATGGCCCGACTCTTGGGTACGTGGGCATCCACATGGCGCACCTTCACAACAAGGTTTTCCACACGGCCTGCAATGTCCTGCCATACTTCAGCAGCCCAGACAGTTTTACCCTTACGTTGCCAGTTGCTCTGTTTCCATTGCTGCAACCATTTCCACAGGGTATTCACCACTGCACACAAGTGTAGAGGTAGAGCCTTGGCCATTTATCCCGCTCAGCAATATCCAAAGCAAGCTGGATGGCTTTCAGCTCTGTGAACTGGCTCGATTCACCCTGTCCCTCAGCAGCTTCAGTGACCCATCGTGTGGGACTCCACACAGCAGCCTTCCACTGTCGATGTTTTCCCACAATGCGACAAGACCCATCAGTGAACAGGGCAAATCGCTTCTCCTCATCCGGCAGTTCGTTACATGGTGGGGCCTCCTTAGCACGTGTCACCTCCTGTTCTGGTGACATCCCGGAATCTTTGCTCTCTGGCCAGTTCGTGATCACCTCTAGTATCCCTGGGCGGCTGGGGTTCCCTATTCGAGCCCATCGTGTTATCAACACAACCCATTTACTCCACGTGGCATCGCTTGCATGATGCGTGGAGGAGGCTCTTCCTTTGAACATCCACCCCAGCACCGGCAGTCGGGGTGCCAGGAGGAGCTGTGTTTCAGTGCCGACCACTTCTGAGGCAGCCCGAACTCCTTCGTACGCTGCCAGTATCTCCTTCTCAGCTGGTGTGTAATTAGCTTCAGAGCCTTTGTATCCCCGGCTCCAAAAGCCTAGAGGTCAGCCTCAGGTTTCTCCAGGTGCTCTCTGCCAGAGGCTCCAGGTAGGGCCATTCTCCCCGGCTGTGGTGTAGAGCATGTTCTTAACCTCCTGCCCTTCCCGGACTGGCCCGAGGGCTACTGCTTGGGCAATCTCTCATTTAATCTGTTCAAAGGATTGTTGTTGCTCAGGGCCCCATTCAAAATCGTTCTTCTTACGGTTACGTGGTAGAGAGGGCTCACAATCAGGCTGTAGTTCGGGATGTACATCCTCCAGAACCCCACAGCGCCCAGGAAAGACTGAGTCTCCTTTTCAGAGGTTGGTGGGGCCATGGCTGTTATCCTGTTTATCACCTCCACTGGGATGTGGCGATGCCCATCTTGCCATTTTATTCCTAGGAACTGAATTTCCCTTGCAGGCCCCTTGACTTTCTTTTGCTTAATGGCAAAGCCGGCCTTCAGGAGGATTTCAATTATCTTCTTTCATTTTTCAAAGACTTCCTTGGTTGTGTCCCCCCATACAATGATGTCACCAATGTACTGCAGGTGTTCTGGAGCCTGTGCAAGTTTTAATTCTGTCCGGGATGAGAGAGCACGTGGCCATTACCCCTCCCCCACCCGCACCGGTCAGGCTAGAAGTCAAACACAGACCCCGGCTAAAATAACAAGAAATTTAATACAACAGAGTGATAGAACAATCTGAATAACAACAGTATCAATGGTGACAACATTAAACAGCAATAAGAGTGAACAAGACAAATGATATACAGAGAAATACCGCTGTCTGGTCTACAGAAAGCAAAATTCCCTCCCGAACCCACCAAGGAGCAAGGAAAAGGCTCCGCCCCTGGACCTGACGTCAGCATGGTATGAATAACCTGGCTGGAGATCCCTTCCCCCTCTCTCTCTGCTGGGGAAAACTTTACTCTATCCTGGCTGAACCAGGACAAGCCCCACCTTTCTCCAGTGCAGTATGGACCAGTCCATGGCAAATGGTGGAGCTGTGGTTACACCCCTGGGGCAATCGATTCCAGGTGTACTGGATGCCTCTCCAAGTGAACACAAACTGTGGCCTGCACTCTGGCGCTATCGGAATGGAGAAGAACGCGTTAGTAATGTCAATCATGGCGTACCACTTGGCTGCCTTCGACTCCAGTTCATACTGGAGCTCTAGCATGTCCAGCACTGCAGCACTCATTGCTGGTGTAACTTCATTCAGGCCACGGTAGTCCACAGTTAGCCTCCATTCGCCATTAGTCTTTCTCACTGGCCATACAGGGCTGTTGAAGGGTGAGTGAGTTTTGCTGATCACCTTCTGGCTCTCTAGTTGACAGATCAGCTGATGAATAGGGACCAGGGAATCTCGGTTGGTGCGGTACTGCCGCTGCTGCACCGTCCTGGTAGCAATCGGCACTCGCTGCTCCTCAACCTTAAGCCGCCCCACCACTGAGGGATCCTCTGAGAGGCCAGGTAAGGTGGACAACTGTTCAACCTCCTCCAGGGCAGCTACACCAAAAGCCCACCGGTACCCTTCTGGGTCTTTGAAGTACCCTCTCCTGAGATAGTCTATGCCCAGGATGCACGGGGCATCTGGGCCAGTCACAATGGGGTGCTTATGCCAGTCCTTCCCAGTCAGGCTCACTTCAGCTTCCAGTAGGGTCAGCTGTTGGGATCCCCCTGTCACTCTGGAGATGCAGATGGATTCAACCCCACTGTAGCTCGATGGCATCAGGGTGCACTGTGCGCCGGTGTCGGCCAAAGCCTTATACTCTTGTGGGTCTGACGTGCCAGGCCATCGGATCCACACTGTCCAGTAAATCCGATTGTCCCTTTCCTCCACCTGGCTGGAGGCAGGGCCCCTCTAATCCTGCTCATCATCACTCACTTCTTGTAAGAATGATTTACTGGTCCCCTCAAGAGGGTCAGACATAACGTTCACCATTCTATTCTGCCTGGGGGATTTCTGACTGGACAGTGGAGCTGCGCTCTTCTTGGAGGACTCCCCTTTCGTGGTGGTCCTCCCTTTCAGCTGCTCTACTTGCAGCTAGGGCGGCAGTGGGCTGCCCATCCCACCTCCTCATGTTTTCTCCATGGTCGCGGAGGAAAAACCACAGGGTGCCTTGTGGTGTGTGCCTTCTGCTGCCTTTCTCTTGGGTGGGGAAACGTTTACTTCTAATGGCTGAGACATCAGCCCGTGCAGGTGGAATGTAGGACATGTCCTCTTCCATTTTCTGGACCCTCTGAGACAGTTCCTCCACAGCTGAGACCAGGGAATGTTGAGATGAAGGGAGATTTCCCTCATATTGCCGGAGCTTGCCAACCACTCCATCCACTGTTAGAGTGTGGGTGTCTGTCCACCAGGACACTACTGCCAATGCTTTCGAGTGTGCTTCTGGTGCGCTCTTCAGGAACTTTCGCCTCATCAGGTGTGTGCAAGGGGCCTGATCTGGGTCCATGGGTGACTGCTCATCATTCAGATCACCATAGATCATCTCAAACACAGCCAGTTCCCTGAAGTTCTGGATGTCCTTCTCAGTGTTGGTCCATTTGCCTTGCTGACATAGGATATCATCCTTGTAGGGGTGCCTCTCCCTTACACGGAGCAGGAGTCGCTTCCAAAGGCTGAGGGTTTGAGTCTGTTTCCTGTTTCCCTATCAATGCCAGCATCCTTGGCCAAAGATCCCAGCTGCTTGGCCTCTCCCCCCTCCATTTCAAAAGCACTGGCTCCGTTGTCCCAGCGTCGGAGCAACCAGGTGCAAATCTGCTCGCCTCCCAGGCGGCTGAAATCTCTCTGAATATCTCACAGCTCAGTTGGGGACAGAGATCGGACAATCACCACTGGCCCTTCCTCCTGTTCCTGTGCTGGGCCTGGCTCATCCCCATCCCCCACTTTGCGAGCTGACTTTCTGGTATATTCGGTTTTCTGTATCGGGGCGACTGATACCGGCACTGGCTGGCTCTCTGGCTCAGCTGCTGTGCTGGTGGAGGTGACTGATACTGACTCTGCCTGTTCCCCCGGCCCAGCTGCTGTACCAGTAAGTTCTCTCTCAGATCCTGCAGCCCTTTCTCCCCCTTGAGGGCAGCGGGTGGTATTAAAGAGGACACGGTACGCATGGGCAAGTCCCCAACACATTGCAGAGAGTTGTGTCACGTGGGTTTTGCCAGCTTGGTAACACACTCTTTCTAAGAACTCCATCAGTTTATCAGGGCTCTGCATTTGTTTGAGAGTGAAGTTCCAAAGCATTGGAGGTGACCACTGACCCAGGCCTTTGCCCATCTTTTCCCACACCCCTTGCCACTCACTATTATCTGACCTCGGGGCAGGTTTCCGGGCACTGCTATTGTTAGAGAAGTGACGCATGGCCCAAAACAAGATCTGGCAGACACCCAGAAAGCACTGTGCCACAAACACACTGGCCTGAAAGCTCCAGGGATAATTGAAACTCCTGAAAACCGAGAGGATCTCTTCCCCTGGCTCACCCATAGAGGGGGTGAGACCCCTAACAAAAGCCCAGATGGCAAACAGGTACCGGCCCACCCCCTCCCCAGCGATACAAACACATTATAAGCAGTCAGTAACCAATATAACAAAAAGAGACCCCTTACACATTTTCCACCACCACCAAACATCAGCACTGGGATCATACACTGGATATAAGGATTAATCCAGCCCCACCACTCAAGCAAGTGGGCCAGCATTCCAAACATTTTCTTATCAAACAGTACAAATACAAACAGAAAAAATTGCACCCAATAGATTGCTCCAACACACTCTGCTCAGGGTCTGTCCTTTTTGAGCCTTATTTCAACACTCTTGTGCCCCACGTTGGGCATTAAAGAAGGCTGTGTTGGTTTAGGCCCTGCTGGGACAAGAGACCATGTTGCCGTTGTCCCTCCCCCACCCTCAACCAGCCAGGGTTGGAAGTGAGGCACAAACCCCGGGGCTGAAATAAGAAAAGATTTAATACAACAGTGTAATAAACAATCTGAACAACAGCAACAGCAATAATAACAATAATAAACAGCAATAACAGTAAACATGACAAAAGATATACAGAGATATACCGCAGTGAACACAGCCAGCCTGCCTTGCGTGCTTCCCGGGATAAAAGCCACAAAGAAAAGCTTCCCATGCTGCCACATCGGACCTGTCAGCATGGTATGAATAACCCGCCTGGAGATCCCTTCCCCCTCTCTGCTGGGGAAACTTAACCCTATCCTAGCTGAACCAGGACAGCTTGTTACCTCCTTTGCAAAGAGATAATTTTTCACCCTTGGCACTTCATTTATATATGGTGAGGTCAGAAATCTGGCAAAAATATCTTTGCTGGTATGTATTTCAAAATGATCAATAAGTGAAACAGAAAGGAAACAAGAGGCACTGGAATGAAAATAGAAGAAACCCAACAGCAAACATGGCACACAATCCTTAGCAGTCTTGGAGATTATTTTTAAGATTTAAAGGAAAAAAAAAATCTTTTCCCTCTCCCCCATTATAAAGCAGCCTGTCTAGATGAAGTGCAGCACTTGGCCTGGTGCTCTGTCCCAGCAACATGGGTCCTCTGCCACCCTTGGCCAGCAGACAAAAGAACACTTGTTTTCCACATCCTCAACTCACTTAATTCTCAGGACTGAGCAGCCTGAAAATACACTACTCATATTCCATGCCAACTTGTTTCCCCATCTTGTAAAAAAATCCTAAGTGACAATAAATTCAAAACTATTTTTAACTTAAAAATGTGTATGTTACTATATATTCATCATATGAGTAAAATCTGGTAGCATTAATTTGACAGTTTCTAAAATCTACATTTTAAATACAAATTAACACTAGGAAAGCATTGTTGGGCCATGAAAATAGAAGTCTTAGAAGAATAGAATAGAATAGAAGATTTTGTGGAATAGAAAAAAGAATAGAATAGAAGATTTTGTGGAAAGCTAAGATTTCCAAAGCATTTTAAAAATAGTTCATGTTTACAATATTAAAGTGTACATTTATTTATTAAATAAATTATTAAATTTACTTTTGCTAAGGATTCCTGCACTTCAAACTACATTGCTTTAAAATTACTGAAAGGGCAACATTGGTTTCTCTTTCTTCTGTTCTTTTAATCACTTACTGGTACACAAACAAACTTTACTGCATTCTAATATGGTGAGACTATCAAGGCCTCCATTCCCTCTCTCCCCTAAGATATCTTTCTTCTGATTTGCCTATCAGATTCTCTCCTCCTTCCCAATTTTCTTCTGCATTTTATTTTCTCATCTTCTCTTCACATCCATTTTGTCTCTCTTGCTCTGCAATGAGCTCCAAAAGGGCTATAGTTCATTATGCTAAATGAAATGGGTTTAAGAATTCCCCATTTATTTAACCACTGAAAATCATGTCTCCACTAAACCAAAAAATTCCATAAGAAACATATGCTTCCTATAGATGAGTTTTCAATCAAAATGGTAAACACCTTTCAACTGAAATATTTTTATATGGCCTTAGTGCATCCTGGAAATTGTAGTTGAGGAACCTCACGTTCTCAGTGGCCTGAATGGAGCAACCATCCCATATTTAACACAGTGTCAGTCCCTCTTGCACATGATCCATCACCCCAGGCAAATAACCAACCAACCAACCAACCAACCACACATTGCACTGCTAACAGATAATAAATTGGCACAGAAGCTCCATGGCAGCCAAAGTGCAAAATGTCTTGGGCCGAAAAGAGAAATATAAACTTTGCTGCCTTGAGCTGCCAGATAAGGCCAGCACAAAAGGCAGAGAAGCAACAGCCCAGAGGTCACCAGGAACAGTAACATTCATTTGCCTTGAAGTTTCTTTGCAAATAGCACAGTGAGGAAGATAAGAAACAGTATCAGGCCAGTATCTAAGCTGAAGTGTTTACAAACTTTTATAATTAGACAATTTATGATCAAAAATCACTTTAATTGAATTTAATGATAAACAGCTTAAATTAATTACTTGTACAACATTAACTCGGGCAAGAGTGGAGCTCCCTGTGCCTTGCACAGACATACATTATGGGAGTACCTACCCAAGCACAGCTACAGACTCATTTGATCAAGGTTTCACATGACAGAAACACACAAATACATAGCAAAACTGGACTAAAATTTATGGATTTAGATGTGAGATGCTGCATTTAACCAGGGAGGGAATGTCCATACCAGGACTTTGCAAATACACAATGCACAAGATAATGTGGCTCTTCCTACTTTAATGTAGGTTCACCTATATATGCTGGAGAGATGACTGACTTAGACCTTTCAATTGTTTTCCATCCTGCTAGGATGGGTGACCTGATGGTGGCAGCCATTAATACTCAGCGGTGAGATCCTATCCTCTGGTAGGAGGCACTAGGATGATCTTTTCAAACTAATAAATCCTCACCACGGTCACTAATACCACAGGACACTAAACTGTGAAAGAAGACTAATATCTTTCACTGAGTATTTCTGTACAATAAAAACTGCTACGCAACTAGGACCAGACCTTCCTGTGTTTTTAGTTGATGACGATGACTGAGAAACAAGATACATAGCAAAGCAAGTTTGATATAAGTTGTCAGGGAGGCTTAGTATCTACTGCTCTATCCCCTCAGTTTATTCGGTCCTTCTAAAACTTAGCACTCCTTCCACCAGGGACTTTTCTGCCTCTCGGAGGGAGAAAAAAACAAACTTCAGCTGAAAATTGCACTTCACAATTAAAATCCTCCCTAGGCTATACTACCAAGTATTATAGAGTATTTACTCAAAAGCACTAAAGGGGATGAGATGCATAAGCCTCATTACAGAATACACAGACTTCTGAATTAAATTAATATTCTCTTCCTTTTCCACAATTCATATTAGAACACAGAATTAACAATTCCCATCTAAGTGTCAGTGGTAATAAATAATAAAAAATAATAATAATACTAGGGCACGGACAGGAAACTCTCCACAACCTGAGGGTATAGAAAGGATATTTATTTTGCCCCTATGACTTGCCTCATAGGCTATATTGGTCAAGTAAATAAATAAAGCACAAAACCCAAATCCCACTCTCCCCATAATATCTAAATTATAATATTAGTGCAAAGTTATTAAGGCCTTTTATTATGATCCTCCTGCAGTTCCAAACAACTTTCACATTTTGCATACTTACAAATCTATTAAAATGGATCCTAGCTAAATTATTGTTTTGGTTACTTTGGAGTCCGTTCATTAGCAAAACCTCTACCTTCTCCATACGTTATTAAAATTATTTTCTTAATGAATCTTTCTACACATGGAAATAAATTATTGACACAACTCAAACACAAGCATGCATTGTGTCAACAATGCTAAATTATCTTCATTACAAAGCAATGCAGAACTGAAACAAAAGCTACAGCACTGCATCATTTTATATGGCATGCTGGGCTAAATGGTCCCACTTCAATAAACAGTCTAGAAATCATGGATTTCAAAGATAAGATCATCTATTGATTTAATACAGGTATCAGAAAGATTTACACAAAAAAGAGAGATTTGTAACTCCATGCTTTCTCTAAAATGGAGAGGGAAAAATAGACTTTTTTCCCTGAGGAAAACATAACAGCTGAAGAGAGAACACACAGAGAAAAACAGCTTGTTTTGATCATTTCATCTTCACATAGTCAAACATCATACAATCAAATGACCAAAGCCAGAAGGCAAAAATATATAACAGTAAATGCAAGAAAGAATAAAAATGCTACATTAATTCAAGAAAGTTAAGAGAGTTATACTAAATAATATACTTTTCACATCAATTCTACCCATTGGAGCAGAAGCATCAGTTCCAGGCAAGCAGCTAAAGCTAGCTGGAATACATCTATGTCCATGTCAAGAACCCTACAGAATTTGAAGACAATGCACAGAGAAACAAAGGCATGGCCTTGCTTGAAGACATGCCTATGTGGAAAAATCTTGACTGAGGGCCTGGTTTGCAGCTCATACATTGCTGTTGCTCTAACGAAGCAACAGAAACAGCTTATGCCAGTCCTTTCATATGCAAAGTATAAATTGGTAATCAGTAAATATAAATCCAAGTATGGCTTTATCATACACAGTGTATCAGGTGCAAGTAGAAAATACACACCAATGGAAAAAAAAAAAAAAAAAAAAAAAAAAGTGCAGTTTTTATTTTTTTTGCCTCAGGGGAAATGAAAGTACTTCTATAGCCATTTTTGAGCTATGTCTATGTCTATGTATGCCATGTATTGAGACTCTCCACTAGGGTCAGAAAGCCAACTATATGAATTACAAAGTATTCATACATATTTCCATTTGCCTTAATTTTATCCTAACATTTTAATTTTTATATATAAAAGGACACATCCCCTTTATCACTAGATCTTCCAGAAAAAATTTTATTACCAAAAGTCAGTGCAACATACACATGTATTAAAGTACCGAGAAAATTCTTCCACAGGCTGTTTCTTCCAACTCTACCACATGTGAATCTACGAATTATCAAACTGTATTTTAAAAACATTGTTAGAATGAAACAGCCGTGTCAAACAAACAGGACTGTTAGACAATGCTAGGGAACACTGAGTTCCTTCATTTACACCATTATCTTATACTAAGGACAGACAGCTCGAAAGAAAATGCAAACATTCCCTTATGAGATACCAGGGTAATGGATGCCTCTTTTTAAATGGCTGAAATCTTTTCCAGCTGAGCATAACAAATGAAATGCAGCCATGAAGCAGCAGCTATGGCCTTCACTTACATACCTCTAATTCAGAAGTCTCTTTCTTTTAATCATATATACTTGCTGAAGGTAGAGTTAATAAACATTTACAAACGCTTTAACAGGCCCTACCTAACCAAACACAATATAAGCCTAAGTGCGAAGAGAATGAGAGTTTATTCTGCAGCCTAAAATCAGACATCGTTTCCCAGGTTCTTCACTGCCATTCCCAAACTGAACAATGATTAGAAGGATCCTACCGGAGAGGCCAAGAAAACACAAAGCTGAGATGAGCATGACTTGTCTCAGACAAAATTCCAAAAGAAAGAGCAACTACTGTTGCTCTATATGTAATGGAAAACATTTGTTCAAGAACAAGTGGATGAGCTAGGTCAGAAATGCAAAAAGTTTCTAATAATCAAAAGAAAGGTGCCCAAAACTGTCTCTCAACATCATTAATTTAACTTATATGGAGATTTATACATCTATCAAGCGGATTACCATGAAAGGATTGTCCAGAAATAGCTTGGATTCAGTGCTACAGTATCTATTCAATTTTCTATTGAAAGCTTCCACCAAGTTTCTCACCAGAATTCATCATCTTCAGAAAGTCCACCCAATTCTTAGCGATATTATTAGGAAGGCAAACCCCAAAGCATGTCCACTCCTTTCCCAGTTCTTTTACTTCATGCACAAGGACGTGGCTGCCTAGTTATCAGAGTTTAGTAGATGCAGATAGTTTAGTAGATGCAGATAGTTAGAAGTCATAATACCATCACTGCTACCCTACAGTTATTATTATTTAAGCTAAAGAAATTTTCTGATCGTGAATTCTCAACCTGCCAGCTATAACCAGAGCCTAGTGGGAGCAGAACTGCTCCTGAATCCTTAAGTCTGTGTGTAGCAATGTTGTGCCTGTTCCTCCCGCTGCAGCAAGACAGTGAGAGATCGTCTCAATGTGCTCTATGCATAAAAACATGAGTCTGAAGGAGCGAATGTTACAGCATACATCACCTCTCCTTGGGCATCAGAGGAACTAAACGCCAGAAAGTGTACACCTCCTTGTTGTTGGCCCTACCTTATTGTGTTAGGTAGGGCCTGCTAAATCAGTAGTAAATGTTTATCAGCTGCACTTTTGACAAGTATATATGATTAAAGAGAAGAGACTTCTGTATCAGAGGTTTGTAACTGAAGGCCATAGCTTCTTGTTCATGGCTGTATTTCATTTATTCTGCTCAGCTGGAAAATATTTCAGCGAAACCAGACCACAGGGATACAAGGCAAGATGCTTATGGTTTTCACTATCAGAATGTGTATGGCATACAGCTATGTCTGGGAGGACAAATGTATAAATACAAGGGATGAAGCAAAACAAGTTAAAACCACAGGAGACTGAAATGTTCTGACTGACAGAAGAGATATGGGCAAACAAGGACAGTGAGTTACAGCAGTAAGGAAAGCACTCAGAGTTAACTAAGTATTAAGATATCTCAGAGAACAGCTTTGTACTGTGTTTAATTAGACCTAACAGTGGGCTGCCACCAAAAAAAGGCACCCCCTTTTCTCCCCTCCTCTGTTTTCACTGCTCTCAAGATCCAGTGATCCATTTCATCTCTCCCTTGTGCTGCATCTAATGACCGTGCATCATCAGTTCTCTAACAAATCAACATACTGGTGGAAGGGATGGGCTACTGATACAGCCACATATCCCTCTTTACCAGGGAATAGTGAAAAAGCTGCCTTTTCCTGAAGCAGTCTGCAGCTAGGTTGGACTACATACAACAAGGACCAAACTCTGGAACTGCACAGCCATTCCTGTTAGGAAACCCATGTTTTCCTAAATGTTTCACCAATTTCAGTCTTGAACTTGTATTATCTGCCTTAAATTCTCCAATCTGGATAGCTGTACACATGAGAGACCATCTTGCTTATGAAGACGTTTTCCCCACCTAGTCCCAGAACTATTAACAAAAAGCTTTCAGACACATCAAGGGATGTCAAAGCCCCCAAGAAAATAACTAGCATGGCCACAAGCATAAACTGTGAATGTAAATCCATGTAAATCGTTGAAAAGCTAAGAACTGAAATGTCAAGTCCTAAAGTGTATATCCACAAAGACTTAAAAGTACCAATTGCATATGTAGTTCAAGAAAAAAGAAATGTAAATGTTGTGCAAGCAAAGACAAAAAAAAAAAAGAAAAGAAAAAAGAAAACACAATGACATTTGCTAGGCAGATAAATGGATTACCTTGTAATTTTCACACTAGCCACAGCAGGCAAATACACAAAGTTCAGATGGGGGAGCAGAGATCATCTAGTGCAGAAACTGAAACTTCTTCAGCTGCCTGAACTTCAGATATCATAACAATGGCGAGCTTTGACAGTTTTGCTTTAACATTGATAAAGCACCATAAACTAATTAATCTCAGAATAATAGTATGAAGTAAAGGAACATTATTCCCATGCAATATTGCTGAAATTGAGGTACTAAAAGAGTTTATAGTTTAAACTATTTTCTGGCTTTCAGGCATGTACCATAGGCTTGCTTTTGTAAGAACAAAATATTTTCTGCAACAAACTGAACTCACCACCGATCATTTGTTCTGTGACCATACAAAGATTAAGGACGTGACAGTTGAAAGGCACAAAAACTGAAAAATAATATTTTCAATTTTTGCTTACACAATTGAATAATATGTATTACAAAACATGGACTCTCTGGTGCTTAAAACATATTAACCTTTCTGCAAATCTCTATTGTAAAGTCACTGTAAGCACCTATGCATATGGAAGAAGCAACCTTTCAAAAAATCTTCTATGTGCATCAGATTAATTCTGGCAACACACTATGAGGTTTTACCCATACAGTAACCCCTCTGAAACTGACAGTTTCCTTCTCTGAAACTGTTACACTGAGGTATCCTCTCCCCCAACATGTACTCAGCCTTTATTTCAGCCCTCACACACAGGACCTGTGCAGGGTTTTCTGTGCGGGATGGCAGCAATTACAACTAGAGTCGATGAACGTTGCACAAGGTGCATCCACCCCTGCCCAAGTTTCAAGGCTCCACTCGGGCACAAAAAGCCCAAAGGAAGCCAAGACAGCAGAAGGCAACATGAAAGAGAGAAGGACTCAGGAGAGTATCTACACTGGGCATCTTAAGCCTGTATTTTTGCATACAAAAGAATGCATGTACAACTGAAAGCATGACAAAAACTTTACAGAAAGGAGGCAGCACAAGCAAAACTTAAAAATACTGTCTGCAGTGCTGTGAGTGAATCTATATCTATAAAACACATTAATTCTGTTTTGCCCTTATGCACTGCCTCTATTTTTATGTCTAACAGCTGCTTTTCACTCTGTGTATCAAACTGTGCTCCTTCCGCTAAAAGAAGAGCAATAACAACTATCAATTTGTCAGGGGAAAAAGAAACACTACAGTAATTAAGAGCTAGTAAGTAATGAGTAAGGTTAGTTCAACACAAAATAGCTTTTTTCTGTTTTCTCTGGAAAAGATGTTAAGTTAAGAAATAAGTAACTTCCACAGTAACGAAGAGTCCAGGCTTCGACGCTGCCTCCTGCGATCTCTCGGGGACTGAGGGGAGGGACACAAGGACAGAAGTGCCAAGCCGAAGACAGGCTGAGAGGTAGGGCTTTCCTGGCAGGCAAGTAAGCCTCAAATTTGGGGGTCAGCCTGCTCTCTGGGAAGGTGATTTACACAGATGAAAGCCAGCGCAGAAGACTCAGACACAGGGCCACAAGATGTTTCACAGCATCAAAGAAATAAGCCAGTCATCTTCTAAATTAAGCAAAGCAGACAAGGAACCCATGTTGAACCTACCCTTCTACTTGTTTCCTTTTATCTCTCACTTCACAGCTACTTGTTAAAGTGTAAATTCACCCTGGAGGTGAAACTCTGGAAACAAATGTTAATGAGCAGTGCAGAGCCTGAGGCACCAGCAGCAGCACTGGGACCTGTAAGCTACTTGGTCCAAAGCCTGGAAGGGTAATAGAGTGCCCATGCTCAGGGAACATGTGGATTTAAAAAAAAAGTGGTAGCCTCTACAAAACACAAAGAAACGTGGAACTACAATTACACGACCCAAACTCCATCTCCCACCGACTGTACAGGAGGTGGCAGAGGTAACAGCAGCCTTGCAGCTTTGCTTGTTGTATCCTTGCACCCGATTTCCTGTCCTAGTCTACCCTTTTCTGACTGCCACCTCTACCACTTCGCTTTTGGAGGAAGACCCACATCAGTCAAGAGAGGAAGCTAGTAAGTCTGACATGTTTCTAAAAAGCCTCTACTTAAATAATGTGCACGGCACAAAAACCTGCTTTGGTTCTTTGAAAGACCGGGATATAGCTAAGGAGACCTATTAGAAGCTGCTTAGACAATGTTACTTTTCAAAAACACCATGGGTGACCAGGTAGACCTGTATGTGAAACCCATGGACAAAACACTTAGCTGGGAAGATCTCACTTCTCTCGGGGAGATCAGATGAATTCATACTCTGAGCATCTTTAGGATACATGATAATCCCTTCCTGTCAGACAAAGCATTTCTAACACACCCAAATCATTCACAACACAAAATGCATTCTATGCAGAAGGCACAGAAGTAGAAACGCTTCTCGTAAAGCAAAAAGTATTGAACATCAAGAGCTACTTTGTACAGAAGAGCCTCAGGTTCCTAGAAGCCAAATATCTACAGATGTTATATTTCTACATATACATATACATATACATATACATATACATATACATATACATATACATATACATATACATATACATATACATATACATATACATATACATACACATACACATACACATACACATACACACAGGTAGACAGAGGCCACTTTCACAGCAGAATCAGAGCACTTATGCTTAAATGGGAGCAAGGTTAGGCGAGTCTAAGCTTTGGTACAGAGAATATTTGGTTGTACATCTGGGCTTCCTATGCAAGCCAGCAGAGACAACTAGGAGTGTGACCAGTACACCCCACTCCTCAGATACAGCATTTCTGCACGGCAGAAACACAGTGCTCCTGCTCTGCCTGCAAATGTGAGTACCTACAGACCTCAGTGATCGTGCTGTTTCAGCAGCAGATATTAATGGAACAGTTTGGAAGGGATGCTGTTAAATAACAGCACTGGCAGCACCCATTTACATAAATCTTACCCTCTTTCAAAAAAGAGGAAACTCTTCAAAGTGTAGAATCCAGGGGGATGACATTCCCATTGGTGCCTCCAGAGAGTACACAGATGACTGGCTCTAATCCACAGCTCTGTGCTGCTGTAAGGGTGAAAATCAGACACTCCTCTTTTCTTTATGAAATGTATACAGTAAAAAACAGTTAATGGGACCATGTATTTCAATTTTAAGTGTCTCAGCACTGATGGATTATATAAATGACAGCATAAAAATGTCATTTACCTTTCTTTCAGGACCACTGAATATCTGAGTTCCCACTGCTACTGGAAGTCTTAAATGAAAAAGGAAGATCTGAATTAAATCAGATTCTCCCTCAGATGTATTTTTTCCGTCTGTTGAACAGAAGTGCCCAAAGGTTTATTTTTACGCGAATTAGTGGAGGAAAATAGTTTTTGGTCAGGTAGTTACATCCTCTGAAGAATAAAATGTGGGCTGCTATTCTGACCTGACTTAATTTCCCTGAACCCAGAAAAGTGTCTCTGGTGTCTCACTTCACCTAAGACTTTGGTTTCACATGGTTTTAGTGGCTACAACTATATGAAACATGAGGTATATAAATTAAAGCAATCATTGGAACAGATACAAATATTTGTTAAACATGCTTCAATTACACTTTAAAACTTTTTATGGATTTCACACAAATCAAGGTGGGTCAGAATTGATACTATTTAGGATCAAAGTCATCTACAGTCAGATGTGTGAAAGGAAGCATGCAAGATTAAAAGAGAATGAGGTTGGGTTTTTTGTTTTGTTTTGGTTTGGGGTTTTTTTAGCTTGGTTATACTTCCATCAAACTTTATTGATTTCAAAGTAAAATGTGCACAATTTATATGTCATTTGTGAGGGGAGAAGGGGACTTATCTGAGCTGGAAAATAATTAGCAACTTATTTCCTTCTTCCTGTAGGAGGAAAAATTCCCATAAATGCCTGTGTCACTACAGACTAACATACAGCCTCTTAGTTTATGTGTTAGATATTTCTTGAATTATCAGTAAGTACAGTACTGTGCTGTTTTTGTCTAGGATAGAGTTAATGTTCTTCATAGTAGCTTGTATGGTACTGTGTTTTGGATGTGTGACCAGACCAGCATTGGTAACACTGGGATATTTTAGTTACTGCTGAACAGTGCTTATACAGCATCAAGACCATTTCTGCTTCTCACTCTGCCCAACCAGACAGTTGCCTGAGGGTGAGCAAGAGTTTGGGAGGGGACACAGCTGGGACAGCTGACCCCAAGTGACTCTGGCTGAGGGGAATGAGCGAGCGGCTGTGCTGGGCTGAGCTGCCTGATCTGGTTAATCGCAAACAGGTACAGCATTAGAAGGCAGCTCATAACATTATGTACTGTAAAATTAGATTTCTTGTAGTAGTATGAATGTCTCCAAATTCAAGTACTTTACATCCAGATCCACTTTTCTTATCTCTCTTCTCCATTTTAACTTGTACAGGTCCCAGCAAGACTGTGCATCTCCAGTTTAAAAGGAACTTTGAAAAGCATCAAGGATATTACCTTTTCAAAGATGCCCTGTCTTGTTTCAGGTTTTTAATGCTGGAATAACATGAGAGCTACTTTTAAAATACTCAGGACCAGCAACAGACCCATACATCACTTCAGCTCCTGTCAGCAACTCTATCCACCATAGTCCCCATGTACTTCTGTAGACTTCATTCTGAACCCTTACCTAAGCATCCTTTGCTGTAACCTCTTTATGAGTAAATTTATGTAAATCAGGATTGCGATCCATATTTAAAATCCCATTGACAATTAGACAGATGTTACAAACATCTCCTTCATCTTTATGAATGTAAATATGCAAGTATTTCGTTTTCAGACAGCAAGCCAAAACGTATTTTAATAAGAAAACTATGCTATATACATCCGAAAGCTATTCTATAGTTAACACAGTTTTAATTTGTTTGCCTGAAATGAAAATGCTACTTCGGCCAGGAGTTAGATCTGGTGATTGCTATTACAGTTTGCACACTCAGAAGTTATAGGGACACCAATTAATTTAAAGGCAAATTTGAATCAGATCGTGGTACATAGCATGGCCACCATTAAAAATGTCCTGTGATTCTATCAGACTAATGTCTTAGGGGCAGTTTCCCCAACAGGTTATCTTCAGTTTTCATTTTTAAAAAATGTAAAATCTAAAATGGGCCATTTCTAAGAATAAGATTAATAAAGGCAATGTTCTTTACTTATATGAAAAAAAAAATATATATACAACTTTGCAAGACCTGGAGGCCTCACACTTTAGATCAAGAAGTTGATGGTTGGAGAGAGAGAGGCAGTGTTTCAGGTATCCATCCGCATGAACTTCTGGCCATAATACATACTGATAAAACCTGCCTTTTTCTGCACAGCTGCACTGAATACATATACAATTACACACTGCTCTGATTTTTGCTCTATTTTAGTTTTCTATAGTCTATTTTGTCCCTGCAAATAGAGCAACAAAATGTATTTTTCCCTTTACTCCTAGCCTATTTTAATTATTTCAGTATGGAATGGTACATTTCTATAGAATATAACACATTTTAAAATCCTCTCCTTTTTTCTCAAGAGGTTTTCTTTTTTTTTTTTTTTTTTTCCCAGACACGCTCTTTCCTTACATGCTTTTATTGGCATTAATTTTCTCTCTGACTTAAGCTCTCACACATCTTTCCATTTCCCCTTCTAAAGTATGTGTGTATATTCTTGTCACCCTCTGCCCTTTCTATCAGTATCCAGTGATCTTCTGCTCCTCATTCTCCCCCAGTTTCTCCACCACTGTCTCCTCATTACCCCCTTCTCCAGACCTGTTCTTGCTCTGACTGGGTAAGGCAGCTCCAGAACACCCAGCGGAAGACTGCCTTTGCGTATCAAGGCTGAGCTATGGTCCCAAGTCAGATATTCAACCTGTATAGCCACTGGAAGGCACGAAGCTGGATGTGGGCAGTGAAAGAGCATTACTATTGCAATGTCTCAAAGCACCAGTGCAGCCATGGACACCCCCATATGTCACTAACCTTTGCATCTGTAGATTTCATAATGAAACAAAACAACATCATTCACTGAATTGAGAGACATCACAAAAGCTGCATTAGGGCAAGACTTGCATAATCATATTGCTTTAAAATTGACTTAACAGCATTTCTCATCGTTGAGATCCACAGATGTCCATGCTGGTGAAACTATATGTCACCTTCTCCTAAGCCATTAAATAACACCTTAAACATGATTTCAAATATCTGAATGAAGGTATATGAATTCAAACAGTACAGATACTCAGGTTCATAAACTCATGATTGGATTGCATTGTTTCAGCAATGCAATACCCATCTGTGAAATATAATCTAATCTAGACCTTCTCCACTATTTCTAATTTTTTTTAAGAAATACCATCTGAGAAGGAGAACATATGAGAGAGAAACTGGTTATAAACCATGTTGCACCATGGCAGATTGAGGGATCAGAATACATAGACTTTACCAATGAAAAAACTTAGTTGTTATTTTTCTTTACTGATTAAATATATCCTAGATATCAAGAGCTTGATGTATCCTTCACAATTCAGTGGCTCCTGAATCTCACACAGATGGTATGCTGGAGCTGCAACTGTCATTTTACTCAAAACATCAGAGTGAGGCAAGAATCTCACAACTGCTTTGTATTAAAAGATGGATCTAGAGCAAAATTCCTTTGAAAAATACATGAAGCTGTGTCAACTGACATCAGATGAGTTTCACTTCATAAAAGGAACTCATTAGCTGACCCAGGAGACAGAAGATTGAATGCTCATTAAAAAGTCTTGTGACATCTCCGTTCCTAGCCAGCATGTCCCCTAAGCACCTACATTTCTGCTCTGGAGCCTGCATCCAAGCTGCTGGCGTCCAAGCAGTCTTACACAATTAAGTCACTGGCATACAAAGAGATTTAGAGATTGTGAGACCAAATTTTAGAAACCTCCACAGCTAAATGACAGTCAAGAACGGGCCTGGACAATGAAAGTTTTTAAGAAGTGTTCAGGCTCTGTTTTCAGGCTAGAGCAGCCTCATTATGGGGCAGGATGTGCTGCAGAGTCTCACAGCTGAGTATCCTGGTATCTCTACACCTGGGCCTAGAGCAAGATCATACACTACTGAAAGAAGGGGAACCACTGCCAGAAGACATTTAGCCCCATTTTGGAACAAAAAGGACTGGGCTAGCATAGATACCTAATGCTTCATGATTCCAGAGAGGAGGCAAGTACCTAAATTCCCTGAGCGTGCATGTCCCGACACAAGCCTGGCAGCTTTTCCTACCAGGCACCTCAGAACATTCCCTCTGCAAAGCCTATCCTCTCTCTCTCCTGCCAGGAGCTGGGTCCCCACACTGGTAGCTTCGAGGCAGAGGAAACTAGACACAGGCCAGTACACACTGCAAGACAGGTGCTGTAAGACAAATAAGTCTCATTCCATAGATACTTGGATAACAGTTCAAAAAGCCAAGAAGCATAAGTTTCTCTGATGCAAACACCCCACTGCCTTCTTACTACTACTACACAGGCACTACTTAGCATGTTCATCCATATTCACTTTCAATGGAAAATAAAAGTTCTTTTAGATTTCATTCTAAAAGACGAATGTTTTTACCACACTGTTTCTCCACATACCTCTGCAGGGTCATTTTCCATTTTACTAGTTTAACTGTGAAGTAGTTGGTTATGAATAATCAAAGCTGAAAGTTCAGCGACTCACCTTCCCATCATCAACATAAACATGGTTTTTTATCAGAAACATAAACATGGCATGTTACATGTTGGAGGATCCTGATGGATATCTCAGATAAAGGAGAATCCCTCACAAGTTTAGTTAATGGATAGTCCCCTGACAACTTATTCTTCTGTCAAAATGCTATTGACCATGACATTGATCATGTGAGATGGCCAATGTTAACGCAAATAATCCTAAGAAAGGAATCTGAGTACCTGAAGTCTCTGTAAATAAATATACATTACATATAAACATAAGGAGGAGTTTTAGCTAGAGAGATGGCCGGGTAGATAAGTAGGGTTAAGTTCTTCGAGTGTAAATAAAACCAGCATCACAGCTTTATGCAGACAACTGCAGCTACAGGTATTAAGATAGCAAAACACATCAAAGCAATTTGAACTATAAATGGAATTCTTCCCAAATGAAATTTTTCCAATGAAATATTTTTCTCAATTACTCCAATAATCTCTTAACTGAAATAAAAGGAATGACAAGGACAAAATATGACCATATAAAGGAAATTAAACTGGGCTTTCTCTTTATCTAGGCTTATGTCATGTCATCAGTTTACATGGTCTAGAGGTGGAGAGAAACAGGTTAAATGTAGAAACCTTTTATGTATTTAATTTTAGACAAAATACTGATCAGCAACAATGTTTATGCTGATCTCCTGAGATTTATCAAGCACAGCAATAAAACCCACAGCAGTTCTGTTTGACTGACTTCAAAATAGAAATAATCTACACCGGAAAGTCACAACATCAACCCAGCCCACTCAGCCTTCACCTCACAATTCAAGGATTTTTCAGTAGAGTATATCAGCTAGTTAATCATGAGCATATTGCAATCATTAGACATTGAAATCACTGAAGTCTGAGAACTGTAAAGGATTCTCAGTAGCAGCTAATGTCCCAATCAATGTACTGCCACTTCAGAGCCATGGGCAGCATCCTACAAAGAACTTCAAAATATGAGGGGCAGAACAGCTCAGCTGTTCTACCTACCTGAGCCTTGAATGCATGTCAGTCAGATGCTTTTTTTTTTTCTTAATTTTATTTAGAAATATGAGAATAAGGTGTGGTATTGAACACTCTCAGCCCTTTGAAATAAAATGAAACAAAACCTGGCATTGTATCTCTGAAGGAAATAATACTACCATAATATGTAACACACCCAGCTTTAACCTCCTGTCAGAATTATTCATTAAAAACAAATGATAAACAACTCTGAGAGAAAATACAGAGGTAAACAGACAATGAGAAAACAGTTATTTACATTGTGCTTATTGTCTTTTACAGTATTTTAATTGTAGATGCAATGGCAACAAGTTAACATCTTATTGTCTTCACTGTTTAACACACAATCTCTTTAATAAAGATGCCTTTCCACACACAGCCAGACTTCCACTTTGCACTGATGTAACTCAGAGTTGAATGCTGACCCACACTCTTGCTTTTCATCTCTCCCTCCAGGTTTATCTTCTATAGCTCTTCATACAACAGTAGCAGCAACAAAAAGGAAACAGCAGACCTCTTCCTGTGACAAGGCTCTGCCGTTCCGCCACATCTTAGCACTCCTCCGATCAGTGGTGCGGAACCTCTGCCACCCTCCTGGACATTGTGGCAACTTACTAAGAAACTAAGGGGGCACAACTCATTTGCATGCACGTTTTAAAAACGCACACATATTTGAATCAGAGAAGAAAAAAAAATTATTATGGAGAGCTCAGATGTGTTCAGAGCTATAAAATCCCTGAGGAAGAAGAAAGCACAGAATGCTAAAGAGAAAGCTGACACCACTTGTCTAAAATCACCATGCATGCATGCATTGGATATGGTCTGGAGCAGGTGCATATGCTACAGCTTTGTGCACACTAGATTACTATATGAAATACACACTGGAAAAGAGACTCTCTGCTCAGCTCTTATCTAGAAGAAATATTTTATGTTTACACTGAAGGGCTCCGAGATCTCTGAGAAGCAGAGATAATGAGAAAGGTCTGTGATCCATCTTCAACTCTTTTTTTTTTTTTTTCCAAATTTCACCAGTACTGAACTCTCAGAATTCCTTCCATTTGCTTGATGAGCTTTTTATTGGCAACAAAAGGCTTCCCCCCCCCATGTATTATTTCATTGAATTAGTTACATTTATTTTACCTGACCTGACTCCCACTGAATGGTCCTGTGGAGCTGTGCTATCTGCCAGCCTATCATGAGTCACACTTGTCCTGACACGGGACGAGAGCCATCATTCAGCAGTGCAGGCAGGGCAGGCTCCCATGGCAGGCTGACAGGCTGTGCCCCGCAGCCAGTGGAGCACACTGGCATGCTGTGCTGCTCCACCTGGAGCAGCTCTCCATCTTGCTCTGAAACCTCTCTAATCATAGATGGTCACTTCAGGGAGATCCCAGTGCTGCACTAGCTGAGGCGTGGAAGAGCAGCCTTCAGGGAGGATATATGCACAAGAATTTCACTTTCTCTCTCTCCATTTACACGGTTGTGCAGGGCACAGCCCATGAACCGTTCCTCCTGCTGTATCTACTGGCACACCACCCCAGCAGATTTCCTTGGCTATTCAGGTCTTGTGTGCTGAGGGTAAACCTTACCCCTCCTGTGCTTATGAGGCTGGTGATCTGCACAACAGGCAAACCAGGTTTTCAAGCCTGACCCTTAAAAAAACACAAACATACCCAAGGAGTCCAGCTCACACTCTTGAAACTCCACCAGCACATGTGCAACAGGGTGAGTCTTTAATCTGTCACTTATATTATTAAAAATCAAAGCCAACCAAGGAAAACCTCAAACAGCATGACAGAGGTCAAAAAGTCACCCTCAACCAGTTATATTACAGGTTACATTAAAAGAAAATTGTAATGACCCCCAAAGCAATTGTAATGACCCCCTGCACCCTGGGAAGTACAGGGTGACAGTTATCAGCACTATGCACCTAATGAAATGTCCATTGTTACTAATGGAAATATCAGAAGGTTTCCTATATTTAGGGGAACAGAATTAAAAGATTGTTACTGGAGAGAGACTCCCAGAGGTCTATGAAGAGTGCTTTTTGAAGAATAAGTAGCCTGTAAAATGAAGAATGGGAAACTTGAAAGCAACATCTATTCTTTTATTTGCTTTGAAGTTCTATTTAAAACATTTTCTATAATGCGTAAGACCATACAACTTTTGTTGGTTCAAGCTAAAATGCATTCTTACATCTGTGCAGTATCTACAGTGAAAGATCTGAAATACAATACTATCTATAAACATCTCTGTTCAGTCTTACTTAGGTACAACAGAAATCTCAAAATACCACAGCCAAAGCAGATTTTTAAACCTAAATCAGCAAACAAGTCAGGCTGCAGCTGCAATTATTTCAGCAGTGATTTTTTTTCTAGACACCCACATATTTGACACCAAAACCAGCATAACAAACAGCAAAGAACAGGTTATTGCTCTGATCAAGTCTGAGCATCTGTTATTCTGGTGACACTTTCCAAGGACTGAAGCAAGCATTTCAGGAGATATATATATATATAGATATATATATATATATATAATCTAAACAGATCTGGGAGGTTAAGTGATCTCTACTGCTCCATGTTATTGACTTGCATAGTACAGCTGATTAATACCAACTATTTCACGTCTGTCTGCTTCAATAATACAACACAACAGATACAGGTTTTTGTTGGAATAAATGCAGAGCACTTCTGGAAAACCAAAGGCAAAAAGAAAGAAGGGTGGAAAATGACAAACTGGAAAGGACTGGAAAGACAACAAAGGAACCTATGATCTCTCGTGGCACAGCCAAAATGAAAACGGCATGATCAGGGTTGGTGTGAAACCCCTAACTTCTGCCAATTGAAGTCATCATTATCTCTCAAGGCGAAGTGCAGAGGTGGTATTTTCTGTGGGACAAGACCTTCCTTGTGCCAGAGGGATCCTGTGGGCACATCTACATTCTACACAGGCAAGTGCTCTGACAAGCTCACCCTAGCACTTAAAATGAAAGACCACTGCAGTGTCTTGGCTAGTGCCTTTTCTCATGGGGGTTGCACCACATGCAAACCTGAGCCCCACATGCCACACTGCTGAGAACATCTGTCTGCCGGGCAGGAAAACTTCTCAAGTCTCTATGACTTAAGGCATCTCTGCCCCATTTTTGTGTTATCCCCCCACCTTTAATATTACAAGACATTCCCAAAGAACATAATTTATATATCACTTTATCAGCTTCCATGAAACTTGTCCTGCCACCTAAAATGCAAACACAAATAATGTGTAATTTCACTTTAGTATGTAATATATTAAACTATTATTAGAAGTCAATGAAGATAATATATTGCATTTACATTTAGCTGTGCTCTATTTAAACTTCCTTACCAAGATGAATATAATTATAGACAGGTCCTCAGTGCTACAAGTTGGCATGACTTCACTGAATTCCATGGCAATTTGTCAATTTAAATTAGCTGAGAATATGGTAATAATGTTACATTATATAAAGTACAACAGAGAAATAACTTGGGACAAAATACAGATGGGAATATGCTGTAAGCAGCCAGAGTAATGGTGAAATGCTCATTAATACCAGCAAATGTTGATGATCTGCTCAGCACGTATGTCAAAAGTTCTGCAACTGTTATATACACTGAAATATGCTGGAAGCATGCCTTAGAAACTGCTGTGCCAGACAAGACATGCCACCTTTCACAGTGGCCTTTCAAAGACTTGACTCACTGTGCTGTTGGTTGATGATGCCTTATGAACTGGGGAATGAGGAAGGACTTTGTAGCCAGGGTAAAAGATTATCTTGACCCTAAACAATTATTTATGTCCTCCATGAGCAAAATCAATAGTTTTTGTAATTTCTATCCTGAGTCATGTAACTGCAACTCCTATTCTCTTCATGGACAGCAAATGCCTAATCCTTATTAGCACAATGGGAGGCCAGCATCTTCCACACATCCATGCCTGCTTTGAAGCCTGACAGTGCTAGATGTAAAAGGTATCTACACTCAGTATCTCTGTGTGTTTGTGGTCCTTGGCAAAGGTCAGTCTTTAGCCGAACTACAGAATTAATGTGTTTCTTCTTGCCTTAAAGACATGCACATTTATGAAATAGTATTTTTCAATATCTAGTTATTGATGTTTAAACACAGAAAGAGTATAGTAAGCAGTTATTCTTCACAAGAGGGACAATCTAAAACAAATAAAAGCATATGAGTAAAATAAATTCATGTACAGAAATCTCCCTCCACTCACCTACTCCCTATAGTGTGGTGCAATTTAATATATATAGCTAAAACCAAATAAACACTAGAATTCCTCATAGTTTGTAATTTTAAATAAAAATACCAAAACAAACAAACAAACAAAAAAAAACCCCACAAAATTTAAGAGCTAAAACATGGAATTATAAAAATCCTTAGATTACTAAGCAAAATACCTTAACAAGAAGAACTAAACTGGTGGCTGCTAATCCCATGTAATTTTACTTCAGTAATGAAGGTAGAGCAGCTTTAATCAGCACTGAAGTTTGATGTAAAAATTCCATCAACAACTAAATCTGGCACAGCCAACATGCAGAAAGCAAGACTGTATGCTAAAGGCAATGCTGCTCTGATGCTATACAGATATTTTTTTAAAAAAAAAGTATGCCACACATGTCTGCTACAGGCAAGAAAGCTTGCATCTTTGGTGGGCTGATTACTGTGACTTTGTACTCTAGAGACCAATATTAAACTAATTTAAAACTTCTATTGGCTTGAGTTAACAAAACTAGTATATGCCCAAGGAGATGCTTGCAGTGGTTATGTTCCTCCTGTTGCCACCTAAACATACCAAATTTCACTGATCTTGTCATCCACTGATAAAACATGAGTCCTTCTTCAACATATAAACCAACAAAATCCTACTACTAAAATTTTTTGCAAGGCCTAACAAGCTTTGTTCTACAGAATGATTAAAAGTCTTTATAGCAAAATGTCCTGGTTCAGCTAGGATAGGGTTAAGTTTCCCCAGCAGAGAGGGGGAAGGGATCTCCAGGCGGGTTATTCATACCATGCTGACATCAGGTCCGGGCATGGGAGCGCGGGAGCTTTTTCCTGTGTGGCTTTGGTGACGGGGAGCATCGCGAGCGAGCTGTCTGTAACCACTGTGGTATTTCTCTGTATATCTTTTGTCTTGTTCACTGTTATTGCTGTTTATTGTTGTTATCATTGCTACTGTTGTTGTTCAGATTGATTATTACACTGTTGTATTAAATTTCTTCTTATTTTAACCCAGGGTTTGTGCCTCACTTCCAGCCCGACCAGTTGAGGGTGGGGGAGGGGCAACGGCAACGTGGTCTCCGGTCCTGGCAGGCTTAAGCCACCACACAAAATAATTCTCTAACTTAAAAGAATTAATAAGGTCAGTTTTCTGCTGTAACTCTATTATAGCTACAACCATGTACAAAAGATTTCATGCAATAGTCATAGAACTGTATTGAACCACTAGACTACCTTAATTTATATAAATCCCTATGTATAAGGGGAGGCTCTTGATAAGTGTCCATAACTGCCATACTAAAGCATTAACCAAATAAATGCTTTCCAGAAGTTTTTGATATGAAGGTTACATTTCTTGGTCTGAAATACTGTAAAACTCTATTTGTTTTTAATTTTTTCCAGTGCTTTGCACACATATATACTGAAATGGCCAAATTTCACGCAGTTTTAATCTGGACCAAGTCAATATGTTCCTTTTGGCTTTTTTCACAGAACATTCCTTGTGATGAAATCACCACTTCTATGTCAACTAATGGTTATATCTACAAAGAGCTCTGAAATAATTTTGGGACTCAGTTTAAGATTTAACACTGATTCTGAGTGACTGACAGGTTTTCATGTGGCCTAGCAAATTAAGTTCTTAGGACTCTGTGAAAGACCACGTTTTCAGATGCTGAGGCTAAAAAGACAGAGGAAGAAAAGCATGGTTTTGACAACTGGCCTTTATGTCTATGCCCTCTACAACACCAGTAACTTAGTAAGAATGTATGAAAGCAATCTTTTTTCCTTGGATAAATTGCAGCACTCCCACCATCCAGGAAAGTACTCAGAAATGAGAATACATCTGCAAAGATGAGAGAAAACAAAATTCGGGTCTTCATAACTTCTCCCCAGGTAAAAAAAACAAAACAAACCTCAAATTGTCATTCACTAGTAGTAGTCAGGCCCAGATCAAAAATTCAGCAGTATCACTGTGGACCCAAGTGAGCCCCATCACATCAGCAGAATTACTCCGGATTTATACAGCTGTAATTGAGATCAAGCAGTTGACTATCAGCAAGTACTTCTATGACAATGAAGTGCTTCCTGGTTTTAAAACCTTCCTCAACCCCAGGTCCTAATCTGACAGAACAGCTTCCTAATTATTGTCATATTTTGCTGTATGTATGATAACATCATACATCAAAGATGAATTTTTCAACATTAAGGAAAGAGAATAAGCAAGAATGAGTGATATCACAAAAAACCCCTCTAAAAAATATTCTACTATTTGTAGAAAAGCTAATAACCTATAATACCATGTCTAACCCATAGGTTATTTTTTCTGCTTGAGAGCAAATGCTGCCTGTCACAAACACCTTACTGGGTAGAAACATGAGAGTTGAATGGTGCAAAGTAATCCTGCCTTCTAGCTTGGCTTTTAAAATATGAACTATAAAATGGAACATTCATTTAAAGAAACAAGATTGCAAAATGGCAACTTGTATGAGATGAAATGCAGAATGCTACATAGTTTAAAAGGAACTTTTTAAAAATTATACACTGCTCTCTACAAATGGTATAATTTTTTGCATTCTCTTTTGACAGTGTATTTCATTACACAGGAGACACGCTGTTGCCCCTTTTATTTCTGATCAATGCCTCGAGGCTGGAAGATGTCAGGAGGGTTTGCCGGTTTCTTTGAGCTTCTTCTTTGCCCTCAATTCTTTGCTCCAGACAGGCTCCCACTGAGCACTATTGAAGTCTGCCTCCAAAGTGATACAGCTCAATCCTAATTGCCAGGACATAGCATGGTCTTCTACAACAGCCAGGAGAAACCAAAGCCTTCTACAGGTCTCATACAGGTACTCTGCCTTCAAGCAAGCTATGGAAAGATGCTCACCCTCCAACTTTTAGCTAAGACTGTTGTCTGCCTGTTACCTTATGTGAGCATGTGCAGACCATGATTTACTCCCCTGAGATTACATAATGCCAACAGTTCGTATGATGGTGTTTAGCCCTTGCAGTAGAGGAACACAATGTCTGACATAAAGCTCCCTGGAGATAATGGGTCCTCCCAGGAGAAGTCTGACTCATAAAAGCAACAATTGTTCCCCGTCCTTAGGCAAGGCTCTTTCCTGCTTTTCCACTCACAGAAATGGGCTATATGTAATCTTGTGTGAGCATGCAGAAGGCTGTCAGGGAGATGTTCTTTCTGTACCTTGTTTAGTGCCTCTTCTTTCAGTGAGATTTTCTAGCTACTGCTGCACTGGATAGTAGCCTTATCTTTATGAGTCAGTTTTACCCTTCTAAAAGGAGCTCCTCCTAGATCAGTCCAGTTCAATGTAACATCTGTAAATAACTTCACCCTCCTGAGTGATGAGGACATTAATTCTTAAGAATGGTCACCTTCAGTGGGATTTATTTAATGTCAAGGCAGAATTATACATTTGAGTTTTTCTAGATTGGCTCACATTTCATCCCTTTCTTAGTTTTAATTGTAACTAAAGTAAACTCTTCCAGCAGTTTAAAATTTACTTTCCCTCTAGGTGCTGAAGCTTATTAATGTAGGTATTTTGACTCTGAGTGACTAGACTGAGTGATTAGATGCAGACTGATTAGATGCAGAGGGAAACACAGTAACTAAGGATGAAGAAAAGGCTGAGGTGCTCAACACCTACTTTGCCTCAGTCTCTACCAGTGGAACTGTCTGTTCCCTGGACACCCAGCCTCTGAGCTGGGAGATGGGGAGGGGAAGCAGATTGAGGTCAGCACAGTTGACGAGGAGTTGGTCAGAGACCTGCTACACCACTTGGGTGCACACAAGTCTGTGGGACCAGATGGGTTAAACCCAAGGGTGCTGAGGGAGTTGGCAGATGTGCTTGCCAAGCCACTGTCCATGGTTTACCTGAAATCATGGTTAACTGGGGAGGTCCCACTGGACTGGAGGGTGGCAAATGTGACATCCATCTACAGGAGAGGCAGAAAGGAGGATCCAGGAAACTACAGACCTGTCAGTCTGCCCATGGTACCAGGGAAGGTCATGGAGCACGTTACCTTGGGTGCCATTAAAAGCCATATAAGGGCAACCAAGGGATCAGGCCCAGTCAGCATGGGGCTATGAAAGGCAGGTCCTGCCTGACAAACCTGATCTCCTTCTATGACAACCCAACTATTGGACGAGGGAAAAGCTGTGGATATTGTCTACCTGGATTTTTGAAAAACATTCAACACAGTTCCCCATTGAATTCTCACAGAAAAACTGGCTGCTCATGAGCAAACGGTCTGCAGGGTCAAGCACTGGCTGGATGGTCCCAGAGAGTGGTGGTCAATGGGATTAAATCCAGCTGGTGGCCGGTCACAAGTGGTGTTCCTCAGGGCTCGGTGTTGGGACCATTTCTGTTCAACATCTTTATTGATGATCTTGATAAAGACACAGTGTGTATCATCAGTGAGTTCACAGCTGACACCAAGTTAAGTGGGAGTGTCAATCTGCATGAGGACAGGGAGGCTCTACAGAGAGACTTGGATAGATTGAATCGGTGGCCAATGTTAACGGGATGAGCTTCCACAAGGCCAAGTGCCAGGTCCTGCACTTGGGCCACAACACCCCCCTGCATGGCTACAGGCTGGGGGAGGTGTGGCTGGAGCTGTGAGGGAGAGAAGGATCTGGGGGTTCTCATTGACAGGCAGCTGAACATGAGCCAGCAGTGTGCCCAGGTGGCCAAGAAAGCCAACGGCATCCTGGCTTGTGTTAGAAACAGTGTGACCAGCAGGAGTAGGGAGGTGACAGTCCCCCTGTGCTCTGCACTGGTGAGGCCACACCTGGAGTATTGTGTCCAGTTTTGGGCACCTCAATGCGAGAGAGATCTCAAGGTGCTGGAGTGAGTGCGGAGGAGGGCAACCAAGCTGGTGAAGGGCCTGGAGAGCAAATCCTATGAGGAGAGATTGAAGGAGCTGGGACTGTTCAGCTTGAGGAAGAGAAGGCTGAGGGGAGACCTCATCACTCTCTGCAACTACCTGAAAGGACATTGCAGAGAGGTTGGTGCCGGTCTCTTCTCACAGATGATTAGCAACAGAACAAGGGGGAACAGCTTTAAACTCCAATAGGGGAGGTTTAGACTGGATATTAGGAAGAAAAATTTCACAGAAAGAGTGGTCAGACAGTGGAATAGGCTGCCCAGGGAGGTGGTGGAGTCACCAACCCTGGATGTGTTTAAGGGTCATTTAGATGAGGTGTTAGGGGATGTGGTGTAGGGGAGAACTTTGTAGAGTTGGGCTGAGGGTTGGACTTGATGATCCCAAGGGTCTTTTCCAGCCTGAATGATTCTATGATTCTAATGAGAATTCATATTCTGCACAGTAAGTTTTCCATGGAAAAAGTATGCCAACAGGTATCTTCAGCTCTTTATTTATGAGCAATGAAAAACATGGGAAATTATTCGAGACTAACAGGAAAAGCCAGAAATGGTATTAGACCCAATACAGTGAAAAGTGATCTAAATTAATCCTTCCAGAATTAACTCTGCTTTCAAATTTATTTTTCTTATCACACTAACACTTTAACAATGACAGCCTACAGGTCTTTTTTTTTTTTTTTTTTTAGTAGGCACTTCATATGTTAAAATATGTGATGAAAGCAGAGAAAGAAGTTACTGAAAATGTTTTCTGTAAAAACATTCAAGCACTCTTCCCAATTTTGTTGCTGGTGAACCAAACAACAGTACCTGCCTTGATACAACAAAAACAACCCACATAAAGACTGTAATGCTTTTTAAAAGGGCTAAGCAACACGTAATAATACTGAGATCACCATGTGGTGTGGGAGTTTGTCACTTCTGAAAACTAGGTCATTCTTTTAAGTGCCAAAACACACATTTTTCTCACTGAAAGGTATATGTTCACAATTTGAATTTATTGTTCTTAGTATCAGTACAGTATGAAGCTGAAAGAGAATGGCCACTCACTTCACCAGACCAGTAAGAGATTTCCACAAGACCATACTGTGCCTGAAGTATGTGATTTTTACAAGATGCAGTGATAGGGACTGTATTAATTTCAGACAGTGCTAATTTTCTAACAGCAAGGCAAGAAGGATCTGTCAGACACAAGGCCATCAAAAAAGACTGTGGGTAGAATGGTGTTGATTTTGCCTTTCACAAACCCTCAACATTGCACTTAATGATTTTTTTTACTATAGCGTTCTACTAGTTCTCTTTTTAGGATGAATCATTTGTTAAATTCACCTACTGGATTTCTTGTAGTATCTATCAAAAAATCTATCTGTAGGAATGTATGGGTAGGTTTCATTTACGTACTACACACTGCCAGTACTAGAAGGTAGTATAAAGTCAGAACAGGTACATTAGTAGGAATTCATAGAATGGAAAGCGCTTGTCTTAAAGAGAGATTTAATTAATACCTGACACAAACCTGTTTTTTAGAAGTACCTGAGTACTTTAGAAGTACAGTATTCAACATTATTTCATCTACTGAATCTTTAATGAAGAGATGAAAATCACAATGCTTGCCGTGTTATAGCTAAACTAGATTCCTGCCTCATATCGCAGACTTCTCTCACAGGAAATGGTGCACTCCCAGCAAAAATGTTAAGCCCTATTCGATAAGAAAGTTAAAATTGAAAGATGATGTACAATCTTCCAGGTATTTTGAAGGAGCAATAAACAGATGGCTAAATACAAGCTGTATATCTAGTTTTCACCCCTCCCTTACTGTAGTAGATGTAGATTTTAGGGGTGTAATTACATATTTAATAACCTGAACACAAAGTTAAGCACAGCTATCAGCAACAGAAGATGAACTCTACTTGTGCCAGCCCTTCCTAAATGCTGTACAAAGCCAATTCCAGCTACACCATTCAGAGCAATGGATTCCATAAAAAGTGTCTTCTCATCTCAAGTCATACTTTCATGGATACTTTAATCTTATGTAAGCCACCACTGCTTCCAAAAGGGACAGCCTAACTTTCTCTTCCCAAATCTGGCATAGCCAGTAAACACACTTGCCACACAATGAACCTGACAGAGGAGCTAGGTTAAAACTAAACTATTGAAAAAAGGCTGGTCTTAAAGTAGATAATTTTGGAAAAGAAAGACAAAAATGAAAATGTTCAGAAAAGTGTTCAATTTTGATATTTTCTGATGGACACAATTTTATGTCTTGGTTTGGGCAAATAGTGCTGGACACATTTGGTGGCCTTCTATGACAGGGTTACAACATTGGTAGATAAGGCAAGAGCAATTGATGTCATCAACCTGGACTTGTGGAAAGCATTTGACACTGCCCAGCATTAACATCATTGTCTTTAAATTGGAGAAAAATTGATTTTAGAGATGGACCACTCAGTAAATAAGACATTGGCCGAACTTAGGCCAATGTTGACTTGTTGAAATTGACTATAGGTCAATGGCTCTATATCCAAGTGGAGAGCAGTGACGAGTGGCGTTACTTGTGGGTTGGTGTTGGCACCTGTGCTGTGTAACACCTTTGTGGGAGCCATGGACAGTGGGATTGAGTGCACCCTCAGCAAGTCTGCTGATGACACCAAGCTGTGTGGTACGGTCGACACTCTGGAGGGAAGGGATGTGCCATACAGGGACAGGTTTGAGGTGGGCCTACGTGAACCTCATGAAGTTCAGCAAGGCCAAGTGCAAGGTCCTGAACATGGGTCAAGGCTATCCCAAGCACAAATACAAGCTGGGTCAAGAGTGGATTGAGAGCAGCCCTGAGAAAGAGTGTGGGGGTATTAGTAGATGGAAAACTAGGTATGAGCCAGAAATGTGCTCACCACCCAGAAAGCCAACCCTATCCTGGGCTGCATCAAGAGAAGTGTGGCCAGCAGGTCGAGAGGAGAGAAGTGATTCTGCCCCTCTGCTCTTCTCTCTTAGGACCCCACATGGAGTCCTGCGTCCAGCTCTGGGGGCCCCAACATAAGGACACAGACCTGCTCAAGCAGGTTCAGAGGAGGCCACAATGATCAGGGGTCTGCAGCACCTTCCTCATGAGGACAGGCTGAGAGAGTTGGGTTGTTCAGCCTAGAGAAGAGAAGGCTCTGGGCAGTCTTCCAGTACCTAAAGAGGGCCTATAGGAAAAAAGGGGAAGGACTTTTTATACGGGAATGTAGTGATAGCACAAGGGGCAATGATTTAAACTGACAGAGGGTAGATTTAGATTAGACATCAGGAAGAAATTCTTCACTGTGAGGGTGATGAGGCCCTGGCATAGGTTGCCCAGAGAAGCTGTGGCTGCTCCCTCCCTGGCAGTGTTCAAGGCCAGGCTGGACAGGGCTTTGAGCAACCTGGTCTAGTGGAAGGTTGGCACTGGGGTTGGAGCTAGATGGTCCCTTCCAACCCAAACCATTCTATGATTGGATGATAATGTGCTAGGACTTCAGATAGTGGTTTTATTCTCTAGCTATAGAAAGCCACAAACAATTTAGACACTCTTTCAGTGGCACAGCTCCCCAGCTGTGAAGTATTTCACTGCTACAGTGAGGTGGGAATTAATTCATCAGTTTACAGGAGAATTTCCGATGCTACAATATTAAGCACTATGTGTAACCTCTTGAACAGAAAACAAAAAGCCAAATATTCAAAATCAAAACAGCTTAAATTAACAATTTGTCATTACTTTAAGCAAAAATAAGCAATTAGTTCAGATTAAAATTCAATTTTGCTTGTTTCTTCAGAACTGCCACTGCAATAATCATTGTGCTAAAATAGGGAAAGCAGAACACAAGGGTCCACTGTGCAAACAGGAGATAGGAATTTTGCTGACAAAATTAATTTGCATGTTCAGTTCCCAGTTCCTACAGGTTTTATCTAATTTCTTTACAGTATGCTCCGGTATTAGATCTGTTCTCATGCACAGCCTTATTGTCATTGTCTCTTACTGCCAATGAAAGTTAAGTACATATTTGAATGAAGAGGTATTTCTGGACTGATATGATGTCCTTGTTTAGCCTCAGAAGAAAAAAAAAAAAAAAAA
>NW_020799142.1:19447523-19453043 GCF_003259725.1 Athene cunicularia
AAAAGGAAAAAAAAAAAAAAAGGTGAGAAAATCACTAAAAAAATAAACTTTTTTTTTTCTTCAGGACAACCAAGCACTGCTTCTGCGTAAACCATGTCAAATGACATATAAAGTGAAAACAACTTCAAGGCATCATGCATTAATTCAAAAGATGACAGATCAGCAGTTCTGTCCAGCCTGCATGGTTTCTAGAGAAATGTTTCATACAGGGTCAGAAAACAGGAAAAAGGAAACAAGATTTCATTTTAGAAAAAAGACAACTTGACACTTTCACACTTAAATATCCTTTTTAGATCCTACAGTAAAAAGTATAAAACATCCAGCCAATTCCATTATTCTGCCAAATATAGTTACAGAAAAGAGTAAATCTTGCAGAGTCACAGCACCTGAAGGAACACCTCACTTTGTAAGAAATCCATCACCCTACTTATTGCTTTCTGACAATGAAATTAAAAATTATTAAATTGATAAACAATCTGGCCCATATTTAGTGCCCACATTATACACAAAGATGTGCTTCACTAATAAATTGTTAGTTAAAACCTTCCCAAACCAGGCAGTATCTCTGCAGTGTCAAACAACTCAGTAATTTGGAAGTGTGAACACAGTGCTTTCAAAAACAAACAAGCAAACAAGTACAGTAAGTACAGTGACATTTAACTGAAATACAAAGGTAAAGGCTTATTTATGGTAATTCACACAATACAAATGTGTTTGTACTTAGAGAGATTCTTCCCTTCTAACGTTTTAAGAAAAATCCTGCAAATGCAGAATCTCTTTAAACCGTATTTATGCCTATCCAGTGATCATACACATATTTACACAATATAATAACAGTATCACCTAAAGGTCAAACGTTGGAACAGGTCTATATAAATAGTTTTTAGACAGCTTCTTTGTAACATCTGTTCTTGAACAAAAGCTAAAACATGGCCTCAGGGTTTGGTTCAGCCTTTTACTGTGGGAATCCAAGTTGACTCCACTGAAGCAATGATAAATGTGCTCCAGATCAAGCCTACCTATTTGGATTGATCTGCAGTGTGGTTATGTATTGCCTCAACATTTGAATAGTACTAATGTAAGAAGAGGCTGTGCAATCAATCCAAGTAACAGAGAAAAATCAGATCAAGTAAGAGAAACTGGCCCCAGGAAGAAAACTCACACAGATAACAGTTTAAAGAACAAATACAAACAAACCTTAGGTCCTCATCATAACTGAAGTAATACTTGTACGTTGACTTCCATTGACTTACACTGATTTACTGAGAATCTGGCTCTGAGTTTATAAATTAAGACCACTGATGAATGGCACTAGAGGCAAGTACAGTATGCATAGGAAACCTCCAGTGATCTTGTCCTGGTTTCAGCTGGGACAGAGTTAATTTTCTTCCTAGTAGCTGGTACAGTGATGTATTTTGGACTTGGTATTAGAATAATGTTGATAACACACTGATGTTTTAGTTGTTGCTAAGTAGTGAGTATCATAAGGTAAGGATTTTTTTAGTTTCCCATGCTCTGCCAGCAAGTAAGTGTGGCCAGGACAGCTGACCCAAACTAGGCAAAGGGATATTCCATACCACAGGATGTCATGCTCAGTATAGAAACTGGGGAATGTTGGCCAGGAGGTGCCAGCTGCTGCTCAGGGACTCGCTGGGCATCGGTCAGTGCGTGGTGAGCAATTGCACTGTGCATCACACGTCTCTCCTGGGTTTTATTTCTCTCTCTTTTTGTTATATTCCTTTTCATTACAATTATTATTATTACTACTAGTAGTAGTATATTTTATTTCAATTATTAAACTGTTCTTATCTCAACCCGTAAATTTTTACTTTTTTTTCCAATTCTTCTCCTAATCCCACCAGGGGCAGGAGGGAGGAGTGAGCAAGTGGCTGCATGGTGCTTAGTTGCCAGCTGGGGTTAAACCATGACAGATGTCTAACTTGCTAGTATTGTCAGCTGCCTTTATACAAGTGTAAGACAAAGAATCCTCCTTCTCAAAAATAAAACAGATTGCCTTCCTTTAAGGGTTGCTCTTGTATCTAACCACTATGGCTAGAACAAATGCATACTACACACTGACCTAAAGGAACATTTAAAGGAAACAGAGCATGAAAAAGACTTAGTTCCAAGCACAGCTAATGCATGATAATGTACTGTAATCTTCCTACACACAATTTTACTCATCTAAATGTTTGTTGGTTTGAACATCCATTCAGTGAACATCCACCCCTTTGCCCATTACTCAAAAGCCTATGTTGGTGTCAGTCTAAAAAACAAAGTTAGCAGACTGAGTATCTGAAGTAACTGGACAAGGCCTGTTGGATGATACTCAAGTCTATGATCATGAACTAAAAGCAGTTTTGTCATTTAGGCACAACTCCTGAGCCCAATAGTAAAAAAATGGGGTCACCACTCCAAAAGTTCACAGCTGCAGCAGTGGCAGTAAGAAAAGTATCATGGCCAAGTGCAAGAAAAAGATCATTAGATAGCCTTATGCTCTCCTAAACTGTTACCATGTACAAATCTTTGCTGCTGACCCTGTACTGGAGACTCACCTAAATGCTGCACATGGTGCAATACAGCTGCTGCTCAGCCAGCACCTTCTTTAAGAAGAAACCACTAACTCATCTTTGATGTGAGAAGCTGAAATTTGGCTTTTAATAGTCAAGGCTTGGGTTTTCATTTTGTGTAGTTCACAAGAGAGCTTAGTACCATAAGCCTGCCACTGCATACACCACTGTACACTAAGAATATTGCAAAATGTCTTTCTAAATCATAATACAAACAAGCAGAGAACATGAAACCCTTATCTCAAAGGATTCTTTTTAAATATCCTTGAAATGTGACATGTTAAGTGAAATTTGAGTATACTTTAAGTAAGAAACCACTTTTCACCAGTTTGTGTAAGTATAATGTTTCTTTCTCAATTCAGCTTGAATTTTAAGGTCCTGAGACTAGTTCTCAGTAAACAGTTTCCTAATGCTGACCCCAGTTAAAATTCAAGGCTCTGAGATTTAAGGCCCTCTTCCATCTCTTGTAGAAGTGAAAACACTTTGCTTGAACATTTATAAACCAGTTTATTTACTGTCAGCTATGGCTTTAGGCTTTTTACTTTATTCAGCTTGGAAAATAGAAAATAGACAGGTTTCACTTCCTGGTTTCTTGCTGAAGTATTTGGTTTAGAAAACAGTGCAAAGTAACTTTCAAATTTGATCATTTTAATTACATGATAATATTTGTTATCTAATTTTTTACTGCTTCAAGCCTTTCAACATTGTCTTTTAAAACAAGATAAAAACAAACATATACTAAAACCCCAAATGAAAGTGTATACTGCAAGCCATCTAAATATACATGAATTCTAAGCTACTTGGTGAACTATTCTACTCCACTGAAAATGACACTGAAATGTGTCTACTCCACTGAAATGACACTGAAAATCCACTGAAAAGTTGTCTTTTCCTGTAGTAGGAAGGGGCAGGGTAGTGAGATGGGAAGGCATTTTTCTGAGCAGTCTTGCAGCCTGAGGGACCTGATCCTGCAGCCAGACCCTGAAGCATGCAGAAGGGAGAACCAATGGCTATGGGACCTCTGCCTGCACTGTATATTATTTGTACGAAGTATATTATTTGTATTAAGTAGTATATTATTTGCAAGGTTCACTTGCAAATAATATACTACTTAAACCTGACAGACTCTAGGAAAGAAAAACAATTGCATAAGCCATCAGATGAACTGAGAAAAAAAATAAACAGAAAACCTAAGACTTCTTGCCAAATTAGTCCAGTGGGAAGAGGAAGGGAGAGAGGGAGAGGGAGAGAGAAGAGAGAAGAGAGAAGAGAGAGAAGAGAGAAGAGAGAAGAGAGAAGAGAGAAGAGAGGAGAAGAGAGAAGAGAGAAGAGGAGAGGAGAGGAGAGGAGAGGAGAAGAGAGGAGAAGAGAGGAGAAGAGAGGAGAAGAGAGGAGAAGAGAGGAGAAGAGAGGAGAAGAGAGGAGAAGAGAGGAGGAGAGAGGAGGAGAGAGGAGGAGAGAGAAAGAGAAGAGAAGAGAAGAGAAGAGAAGAGAAGAGAAGAGAAGAGAAGAGAAGAGAAGAGAAGAGAAGAGAAGAAGAGAAGAGAAGAGAAGAGAAGAGAAGAGAAGAGAAGAGAAGAGAAGAGAAGAGAAGAGAAGAGAAGAGAAGAGAAGAGAGCGTATACTGTTAACATCTTATTGAGCATAAGGTAACCAAGAGTCAGGGAAACGAAAAGGATGTGTGTTCAAGCTTTTACATGTATTACCTTCTGAAAACAGACAAACACAAGAAATGCTGAAATACAATTAAAAAATGTGTATATGCACAATCCAGTTTATAACCAAAAGCTCAGAACCACTTATAAATAATACTTTAACACTCATTAGAAACATTTTTTAGCCTTATAAGCTATACTGACATTTCACTTAATGTCTCAGGAATTTGATTTAGTCAATTACAGACAGCCTTGCATCTGTCATGGGACTAAATATGGCTCTCACACAAGACAATAAGGTGCTGATGTGAAATCTGGCCTATTTATTATTAAAATTGTAACTTTTCCCAGTGTTTAACATGAATTAACTTTATATATGTTGATGTCTTTGCTGTGTTTGTTAAGTTTACATACAGCAAAAATCCTATGTATCCACATAGTTTTAAAAAAAGAGAAACAGTGAAGCTTCACAGAACAGCACTGAGAGGAAAATGCCTTCGACAATTAAAATCACCTTTCTGATCACCTCCCTCGACACTTCCTCCTCAGTTTACGCTGCATGAAGGCACATGATTTACTGATCCTCCTTGCAAAAGGAAACAAAAAAGCCTGCACTTCACTGCCAGCAGGAAATGAAGGGAGTCATTACTGTGAAAATAAAAGTACCTTTTGGAGCCTCCAATATAGGTGAAGGTAAAGGTGGAGTCTGAGTACCTGAAATCTGAAAGACAGAGAGCTGCGTTATTACAACTTGTCTTTTTTATGGCTGAAATAGCCGAGGTTTTACAGACCAGCATTCAGCCACCGACGCGGGGGCGGGTGGAAGGGGGGGTCGGGGTGAATCAGAGGAAATGCAGCATCTTCCCCCCAGCCCTCGCAACAAGTGGCCGGTGCTATGGCAACGGCAGGGATTTCCATTGTCAGAAACGGCAACAGGCAGCCACCAGCCAGGCTTCTGCGACGGCTCAGCACGGCCGGCACCACACCGGCAAGGAAGCCGCGAAATCCCGGAGAGAGGGGGATGTGGCACGGAAAGGGCCCTTACTGCTCGCCATGCCCCTGGCCCTGAAGCCGTGCAGGCGTGCGGGGATAAAGGCAGGCACTGAGGGTGGCAGGAGCCCGGAAAACAACCGCGTAGCGCCCACCGGAGCGAAAAGCGCCAGGGCTGCGCTCGGCTGGGCGCTCGCCCCAGCGCCGCGGGCTGCGCCAGGCAGCGGGGGGCACGCAGACGCACACTCGCCCGCACCCGCCTGGTTCTGCGTGTGGCCACTGCCACGCTCCCTGACTCGGGATGC
>NW_020799142.1:19453093-19530540 GCF_003259725.1 Athene cunicularia
GCGGGCATGGCTGCTCTGCCTGGCCCTTCCCCGGACAGGGAAACCTGGGAGCCCACCCTGAGCGAGCGCCGAGTGCCATCCCCTGCTTGCCCCCGCCGCCGCCCTCGCGAGGGGATGCGTGCCCATGGAAACAGTAAGAGAGAATTAACGCGCTCATAGTCCCTCTCAGACCACCGTGGCCTTTCATCGTGCTCCCCTCCGTCTCCAGCAAAGCTGTCTCTGAAACCTAAGGGCTTTGGGGAGGACGCGGGCTGTCGGCGCTAATCCAGACTAGAGGCTTTGGGCGCTAATGCAATACAATCATAACCGTAAAATAGCTCGAAGGAATAGTCCACACTGCAAAACCAAGTATTTTTCCGGAAAGTGCAAAGTGAATAATTGATAAAAACGGGTGTGACTGTAGTAGAAACAGATTCGATTTAAAAAATTGAAAGATTATTCACAAAATCCAGTTTCTGCATACCCGCCCAGCTCTGACAGCTCCCATGGACTATTAGCTATTGAGCTCAGTCGTTGCAGTCTTGATTCATCATGCAAGTCTGTAATAATCATGTATTACTGATTTCAAACATGGGACAAACAATCATCATTATCTTACTTGTTCTTAAGTGGAAATAGCTAAAAAAGTGAGGGTAAAAAGATTCTGTATTTATTCCTATATCGATAAGATTTTGTGCCTGAAAGAGAGAACAGAAATTACAAGGAAAAGCAGGTAGTGTTTAATGAGAACACAAATCTGTCACATGATAGGACCCTCTGCCTATAAGAAAATAATTTATTTTTGAAGGGAGATTTCAGAGTTGTTCACTAAATTCTCTTTTATTGCAGCAAGACTTTTCCAAGGCATACAGAACTTGTGACTGTATCAGAAATACAGTGTAATATGGTAAGATACTGTCATTGTGTTGAGTTATGCCAGCTTGGTTAACAAATAATGCTTTAGAGGTTTTTTCTAGATATTCAAGCTAGGACATCAGCAGCCATGTTTGCTGCCTTTCCCTTAATCATAGTTAGAAGATGTAATCAGAACTTGATTTATTCTGTTGGAGTTTTGGTCCTGAACCTTATCCTTCCCATGTGGCTCAGAAAGGGCTGAGGGTATTACATAGTTACAGGATATTTATTCTGACAGTTCTGTTCACAGTTTATTCTGACCACAGGGTTCTTTTCAGTGTCATGTCAACACAATTCTTGACTGCCTTTCTAAGCCTCAGCCTATCTTCATAGGCTTGGTAATGGTGAACTGAAAGCCATCCACAAAGAAAGACCACTGTCTTCAAGAAAGCTAGTACAGTTGGCATCTGGTTTCACAGCATCAACTGAATAGGAAAGGAAGTCTAGAAATATGGTTGGTTATTCCATTTATTGTATTCATTGTAAGTAGCTCTTAAATTTATAGATTCTTAGCCAATTTGGCCCTCAATTTACCTGATAACTCCCGTACTGTTACAGCAGGAATAGCTGATTTCAGTGAGGAAAAGCTAGATTATATATTGAGGTCACTCAATCCAAATACTGAAAATGGAAGTGTTAGAAAATGGAAGTGAATCTTTAGAGTTGATCCCTAAATTTGTAAACTGCTGATATCCAGGTACCCTAAGTGTTATTATAATTATATTTGCAACAGTATCTGTATGCGTGCTGTGATCCCTGAAATGATACAGATTACACTACCCTCTTGAAGAAACTTTCTGAAGAGCTTTACAAGTAATTTCATGAACAATAGGACAGTTGGTCTTGAAAGTAATGGTCTTGGCTCAAGGGAATTCAATGTATGTCTTTACAATTGCTTTTTCGGTCTTAAAAATTTGCTCCTGTACTTTCTATTTTTGTCTCAAGTTCAGCTCGCCTCAGTAGATTGTACTGAACTGATTGCCCCAAATATGTAAAAAAGAAACACAAGTAACTTTTATGTTTGTATTCCTGGGAACCTGAAAACATTTACAGAGGTGTAAATAAGATAAAAAGAAATTGAAATCCATAGAGCTATATGATTATAAAATTTATGTGAGAAGATTGTCTCAAAACATAATGGGCAAAATTACCTAAAGAGAGAGAAACAAGACACTGAATGTGTTTCAATAATGTGAACAGTGACTGAGAAAATTATTGAGGATATGCACAGGTCTGCCAATTTCTGATCATAGGTGGGTTCAACCTCCTTTAGGAGAAGTGTAAAGTAAATTTTTTATATTTTGTGCCAGAAAAAAAGCCCTGTCCCCACCTCTTAGTAAAGCTGTTGGAAATGTTTCAGTAAGCATCAGGACACCCTGAAGTCTTAAGAAAAACAAAAATGTGCAGACTTGCCACTGTAGTGAATATACAGAACTTAGGGCAATAGAATATGGCATCTGTCCAATATTCCTAATATGGGAGAGCATTCAAAAGGGCAGACATAAGGAAAAAAATCCAAAACCTCCAAAACACAAAATTACCATCAACCCTCCAAAACAATAAAGAAACTGTCTCCACTTTTATATGCTCCAAACAAAACTCTAGTGCAAACCAAACCAAACCTCTGCTTTTTCTCCAATTTCAAGGACTGTTTGTTAGTCACTAATACAGAAAAGCTTATTGATGTCTGTAGACAGCTCTGGGAGGTAGAACATTTAAAGGATCAATATCATTTCACTCTTAGAGCATAAACCACGATGCTACCCATCCAGTAAGCTTCCTCAAAATGACAAGTCATTTCTAAGCGACACTGTAGCAGTAAAGTCTGAAAACATAGGCACTAAGTTGTGAGGAATGTAGGAGCAACACTAAGTGGTTCCCACCACCAGGTAAGTGACACAAAACATTAAAAAAATGTTTAGCTTTAAACTTTAGTATAATTTTCACTAGAACTCTATTATTAGCAGTCACAATCTAATATTCTGATGTAATATTCAGGTAAATACTCTGAGTTTATAGTTTATTTTCTTTAAGCCTGTTCCCGTTTTAGGCAGATAACAAATCAGCTGTCCTTTACACTATTGCTTACAGTTGTCCATCCAAGCAGTCATTGCCACTCTATGCAGCCACAATACTTACTTAGACAAAGCATTCCATGATAAAGCCACTGAAACAAAGCCACTCAAATCATGGTGAAGTTATAAGTAGACTGGCTTCTTTGGGTCATCACTGTAAGTCTGCGATGATTTGGATTAAAAATACACTGACAGGGTGGACCTATAATGATTTAAGAATGAATTTCACTGCGAGTAGAGTAGAGTATCTTAACTGATTTTGGGGTAAGTTAGCACTGGTCCATTGCTAAAAGGTCTTTTCTTTTTAAAAGAATGACAATTAAAATGGGATTAGTAACATGACTTAAAATACTGCTTAACTCTTAATAAAAACTTTATATATTTTGGCGTGATAAAAACTGAATTAGAAATTTAGATTACAATATGAAACAACAGCTTAAACTATCACCTGTCCAATCCTCCATAAGTTTTTAAAAACTTTTAAGCTGTCTAACCTAGCCTATGGAATGAAAAAACCTTCAGCTAATATCTTTTAACATTACATATTTTATTTGCTCTTTTTTTTTTTTTTAAATGACAATGGGGGGGGGAAGCATTGAAGTTTGTACCAGAGGACCAAGGCTTATTTTTTTCAATTCAGTGTTGAAATTTCCAAAGCAATTGTGGGTTTTTTTCCCTTTTAAAAAAATTATGTTAGACAGCAGCAGTAGTCACTTCAAACAAAACAAAAAGATGTACAAGTGCTACACAGAGATGTGTGGATTGCTATCACAGTGACCTCTAACTTTCCATCAAAGACAAAGTACACATCCTTCCAGACATCACTGAGGCCCACAATAGCTAAGCCTATGGCTGCTGGCATGATAGATGCTCCTAGCAATGTTCAATAAATCAAGCAATCAGAGTCCCAAATGACACCAGAGTTTATTGTAACTCTTAGCATTACACTTTCTAATGATGTTCTAAACTTGTTCTTGTTTTTCCTCCTTCACCAATGTCATCTCATCTGTCAGTCTCTGCCCATTAGCCTCATTACTCCTATTCCTTTTTCCCTTCCTCACGAGCTCTTACACTATTAAGACCTTTTTTTTCTCCTAGTGCATCTCATTATTCCCTTTTTTCAACCCTTCTGTCTATCCTGTCTATTCGGTTCCCCTCTTCCACCTCACTCTTAGCAGCTCACTTCATGAGCAGCTCAAGGAAGAGGGCTAAAATGGAGTTTTTTCTACAGAAACTGGAGTTTTATAAGAGAGGTAAGCAGGAATATTTGTAAACCTTTTGTCTATATCAGTCACAAATCCAGAAGGGAATCCTGTGCTTCCTGCCAGCTCCTGAAGCGAGTTGCCTCTTGCCAGCATCCTCGCTATTTCCATGAATTGTGGACATTTCTGGCTGCACAGTGGCAATGCTCAGTAACGCAAGTATCTCAATTACTCTGCAGCCCAGTAGCTAGAATATTTCTCTAGAAGTTGAAGGTTGTGAGTGTATACTGATAGGCTGACATTAAATTGATGCTTGCTGCCTCTGCAACTGTCTTTTATCAGTTACACCCTAAAGTCAAGCAGTGATCAGTGCTCAGGTACACCATCCTGCCCGAGTGTAACAAATGGCTCCCCAGTCACTCTGAGGTGCCTGTCTTAGGGGTGCAGATAAGCACCTAAGCCCAGGCAAGAGACAGAACTTCAGCTCCATTCCTCACCTGGAAGTGGGCTGTACTCCCTTTACAACTATTCTAAATCCCAGTCTCAAGAGCTTTACTGCTCCCATTCACTGTGCAGTGAACCTGGATGGCTTAGCTATGCTTGCAGAACAGCTGCATTTACAGCTAGAGACAGCACATAAACACTGCTTCTCCCAATTCACATTTAGTCCCAGATTATAATGTTTAGTAAATGCCTCAGGGGTATGCAGATTACTTCTGAAATCTGTAGTTTTACTGGGGTCATTTACTGCAGCTGAATTTACTACCTGTCAAGTTTCTCAACTGCTGAGCAAATACATGGTTAAAAAGCCTTAAAATAAAACTCCTCTGTAGCCTATATCCAGACTGCAATTTCTTAATTACAAATAGTCATGCCAGAAAGTACTCAAACTGTAAAATACTTACCTTGCAAAAAATATTCCATATAGTCCACTTTCTGCAACAATAAATAGATTCACTGTGTTACCATCTGTTACCAGGTACTGATACTCTCCTGCTATAACAACCTCCATTGCCGCCAACCTGTGCCTGATTTTAACTAAGAATTTGTAACACCAAATTAAAAGGAATTATCAAGTACTCTTAGTGTAGCTGAAATTGATAGGGTGGGAACACTCAGCACCTTGCAAGATTAGCCCTTAGAAACTGAGGACTAATTCTACCAGTAGACCATGTCTCATTTATACTGCAAGCTGTGGTGTACTGTTTTGATCTCTGACCAAACTCTAAATGAGAGGCTGAAAAAGAGGGAAAATTAGCACATGCAGAGTTTCATGCTGCTGCAACTACACTGCTTCCTGTACCCAACAAACTCAGTGTTTGCTCAGCTATTTCTGCACAACCAACTGTGTTTAACCTCACAGACTTAATTAGATTTGGGTGCCTGCATTTGTTCCCTTCAGAAGACTGAAACTGGGGGTTAATGCAATGTTCAGTCAGTCTTCTCAAACCAAGGCACTCTTTAATCTTAAGGAACTAAACATAAAAGAAAGTGACATTTACAATAATTAGTGACCATATGCAACTGTCTCACCTAACTTTTACCAAAAGCATCCCAAGCTTGCATACAACAGCCTAAATCTCAGACTCTATATGGGTGTCTTGCTTAGTCAGTTTCCCACACTCTCCTGTCCTGGCTAAGAAAAGGGTTTTGGCTTTTTAACTGTTTATAGGCCATCTTTTATGGCTATTGTGTAACCAGTCAGGAGACAGAGTAGATTTCCTTTCTGTATAAATAATAGTTAAGACTTTGTATTTAACATTGAACTCATACAAGGGAGTACATTGTGTGTTTTTTTCTTATTTAGCTGCTAGGAAACAGCCAAATATATACAGTATTCATCCCATTGAACGTATCTCTTGGTAGTTATCCAGAAAATTTTTTGCAAGCCATGGTCATGATTATTACAAGTCAACCCGTTCCCTGGTTTCCCTGTTACCTTAACCCTGAAGTACATTGTGAGCCAACAGTATCCAGAATGGAGAAGCCACTGTTAAACTAAATAACACCATAATCTAAACTAGTAAATCTGCAGTCTCTGTTATATCCCAGATAGACTGGAATAATTAAAAAAATCTTAGGCAAAATGCCTGTGGAGTTATAAATCAAAACCACTTAAGTGTTTGGAGAAACAAATCCACTCCCTTTCATGTATATGCTGCACTTTGTACAAAAGCATGCTTACCACATACACAGTGGATGTCTTTCCTTTTAAAACAGTGTGCTAACTTCAGAAAGCATTTCAGTAGATGTCCGCATTCAGATGTCCAGTGGTGAAACTGCTGGCTGTCCACAACATAGCAAATGTGGAAACAGTAGAAGTGGCAATGAAACAAGACCTGACACCCCTCAGGGACATACATATAAAATGCAAAAGGAAGTGTGCAATACTTACAACAAAAAGAACTGTCTTGAGGTAAATCTACAATGTGGCAGGGAAGGGAGGAAGGGAAGGAAAAAGGTGGAGGAGTTAAAGTTCTGAAATAGCTGGGAGAGAAGGAGTAAAATTGCTTTTACTTGGAAGAGAAGAAATATTTACGTACTTCACTTGATTTTTTTTTAAAAAAAAGGAGATCATGTCAGTATTCTTGCTTCTTACTAAAAATAATAATGTCCATGGGTATTAACAATTAATAATGAAGACCTTGCTTTTGTAAATCACATCAAAGTTTTCAGCATGAGTAGTCTCACTGACATGAGCAAGACGAGTTATGAATTAAAATTAAATTATTTTTTTAACACAGGTCTTAGTTGTGCCAAATCCATATTTTGATTTTAAAACCCATAAGTTTGTGTGCAGCATATAAAAAAAGTGAGATATTCTGTATACCTAGTGAAGCTTTGCTTATAAATGCCTTTGCAAGACAGGAGGTTGGGTTATGTCCATTAATGAAGCAATGTCTATACAGTGTACATGTTTGAATTCACAGTGCTATCTACCTTCTTGGTTCCTTCTCTGATACACAAAACATGCAATAAGATTAAGGTTATAGCCTAAAAGCAAAATAAAGATACCCTCTTGTAGGCAATTCCTCTACCGCAGGCCAGAGGGCTGCCACATTACTTCAAACACACAAAATTAATGAGGAAAAACATGCAAAAAAAGGTTTCTGGATTAAGTGTGTTTTTCAGATCTTCTATGTGACCTTTTTCTCCCTCTTCTTCCTCAGTTCTGCTTTGACTCCTCTGAAATGAGATCTAGGCTGCCAGCAGTGAAGTAACTCATTTTACAAATCCTGTTGGAGCCCCATCTGTTTTGGTTGAACTTTGTATTATTTTGTCCCATCTAACACCCATAAACACTAATTAAATATATTATAAAATGTAGATGAGCTGTCTTGTAACTGATAAGGTTGTTTTACTAGGCTTACAGTGTTTATACTAAAGCTTGTATAGTATCAGACCGATTTCTTCTAACATTCACAACATACATACTTGTCTAAATACACTAACTCAATTATACAACTATGCTTGCTCTGTGGGTATAGTATAGAAAAACAGCCACAATTGAAACTAGGTCATTATTACTGATTTCTAGATGTAAACTTCAGTGATTTTATTTTTTATATAGCATTTTACATTTGGTTCTTCTATTTTTTTCTTTCAAAATGGTGAAAACCATGAGGCCAACAGATGAATCTTTCAAAGTATTTCAAGGTTGAAATTTCCTGTAATCAGTTGATAATGTTTCAGAAGACTTTTCTTTATACATTGGCCATTCCTCAAAATCAATTATTGATATGTCCCTCATTGTCTTTAAACTGTTTCAGTTTTATAGAGGTGGTCTATGAGGTTTTGGTGTGCAAAACAGTGAAAAAATGTTACATAAGGAGATTTATCTTAGTTCTTGTGTCTTGGTGATTTTTTTAAATGCAGCTATGGACAGTTCTGTACTATAAACCATATTTTTATTTTCAAATTAATTTTTCAACTTCTTACATAATTATCTAAATTCTGTAAACTACACAGATAAAGCTCTTGGCACAATATTTCACACTCACAAGAGAATGCTAAAGGAGAAATACAGCTGGATAGACTCCTAAAATACTCAGCACTGATTTATGCATTTCAATAAACTCAGTCACAAGAGCAGAGCTGGGTAAATAACAGGAAAAAATTATTTATGAAGATATTTACAAATCTCTTACAATTTTGCTGTAGTGCCACCCCTTATACTCACTTGTTTTAAAAAATATTCAGCAGGATTGTTTTATTGGATTATGTCAATATGCAGGTATGATAAATCTGGTACCAGTATTAGTATTTATATTTGAGCCATAAAATTAGTTTCCTTTGTTTACATGGTCAAGAAAGACACAGTATTATGTCATATAATTCTAACACATCTAGTAAAGTATTATAAATTATTAAGAATGTTAGAGTGAACAGTTCTGAAGCAATACAGTACTTGATAGCTGTCCACATAAAGGTGTTTAAACAATGAAGAAGTGATACATACATTAATAAAAATGGAAAGGCAAAGGTCTCCAGAATTCTGAGGTCCTTTCAACTGGGACTTCTGCTCTTGAATCAAAGAAAAAGGAAAATCATATTTGGTTTGTATCAAGCTAAACTTATTTTTGTCATCTCTTTGTGATTGAAATAGGAGATAGAAAAGTTCTGGTCTGTTTACCACAAAATTAATCTTTCCAGCCCAAAACAAAAAGTTTCATTTTGGGACACTCATATGAGGAAATCTGAGAAGTCATAAAACTGCACTATAAAGAAACATCATTTTCTTCTGTAGTTTACAAGGCCTGAGGAGACCTCATGTTGATGTCTCACATCGTGGCCTCTTGACATTTACTGAAGTATTTTACAGAAGGTGAAACAACTTCAACAAGAGCACCCCACTCGAGAAGATTCCCCCAGCTCCTAGCTAGAATACTTGACAGAAGCCAGGTTTGGTTTTGCTCCTGCCTTGATTGGAACAGGGAAGCAATGAACCTTCAGCTCCATTGTTTGAACAGTCACTCAGGAGGATGCTGGGCCCTTGCTCAATGTACTTTTCATTTAGACAGTTTCACGAGTGCACAGCAAGAGCACTCTTCTGAGAGCTGAGTATTTATGGCACTCTGTTTAGAAGCATAAGATCTGTCTCCTGAAGAGGAAGGAACTCAGTTCAGCTACCTTGTATCTGGAGTGAATAATCTAGCCACATTACTCAATGAAGGAGATGCTTATTTTCTGCTGGGATAAAAATCTATCCATACAATTAACCAGAATAAGTAATTCAAGATCTCCCTTAGAAGGCATTTTTGTTATTTGATAAAAAGAGCAATTGCTCATATATTCTGATAGTTTGGAGATCCTTGACTCTCAGAAAAATATTTGAGTGACATAGTCATTAGTGTTGTCTGGGACCATGTTTCACAAATGGTCAAAATATGATCAATGAAAATGTCTGTAAAATAGATTTTTAAGCATATGCACAAGCAGGGAAACAAACACAAAGAGGATAGAGATAAAAAAACCCCATGACTAAACTTTGAATATGAATTTATATGTGAATGTAAACAACAGCCGCTGCAACATACTCTACAAGGTAGTTCCTTCATTGTCCTCTTTTCCACCCCCAAAACAATTGATGAAATTTCACAGATTAAGTTCAAGCTTCCACACTCTTTATTTACCTTCTACCTTCATCATTTTAAGCCCCTTTGCTAGACCAGCAGTGGAACTTGTGCAAATCCACAATAACGTGGTTCAGGGAATAAAACCAAAAATCAGGTATACAAAAAAAGCAGTTTTCAACAAGATCAACTCTTGAAGTGGCTTATTACAAAACTACACATTAAGCAACATTGATTCAAGAGAGGGGACAAGACCACAGCAAACCCCATTGATAGGTTGTAGCTATTCTGAGAAGTTTCCCAAGACCAAATCTTATCTCACATACACTGATTACAGTTCAGTAGTCTACTTACCCCTTGCACTGACAAGAACATAAATCCTGCAGTCTGAAATGTAAATCTTTTACTGAAGTACAGAATATGTCACTTCACATCAGGGCTCCTAAAAAAATGCCAGTTGAGCTGTACTGCATGAAACACCTGATGTGAGAAGGACACAATAACTCATCACAAAGTGGAGTTTTAGAAACCAGAATGCTAAATAACAGGATGCAATTATCTCAGTGATTTCTTTACTGCAGAGGTGACAAGGATAGCTCAGATCTGGACAGGGGGAGGCTGCCAAATGGGTAAGGACACAGACTAACCAGGAAAGAATGTGATAATGTCACAGTCTCAAAACCATTTTTCACATAGCCTAGGAACAGATCTGTGAGTCCCAGTTTATGAAGGCACAGAGCCCCGAGTCAAATTGCCCCCTTGCAGCCTGGAATAACAAATGTCATACCTACATAGACAACAGCATTTTTCATGAGGTGAGCTTCCCCACTGCATGATCCACAGAAGCAATCCTCATTAGGACCATCCTTCACTTCTGTCCTCCTACTTAGGGAGGAGTGGTGATACTATCCAATAAATTATTTTAAGCACCACTTGTAAGGAATATAATTCTGAAAAAATCTTGCAAAGAAAAAAAGGCGTAGTTACTCTCTATACATGCATTTGATCACAAATTCAGAAACTCATTTCCTCTAGTAGCATATGGCCCATTAAACTCTTTCACATTTTAAAATTATATATTGTTCTGTAGCCATGTTACATTTTAAGAAACCAATGTAGCATTTATAATTCTTCAAGAAAAAATGAGTGTGGAGAGCTATATAATTGCATTCTTTCTTTGTCCATTGCAGTATTCTGTTGTAGTTTTAAGTCAATTTATCCAAGTTATCCTGAAATATTTTGTACCGATAAAACCAATATATTGGATTCAAACTTCTCCCAGTCAGTCTGAAGAATGTAGCATTTTATGTGGCCTTTTGCAGCTTTCTTTAAATATTCCATGCATTTATTTTCTGATTTACATCCAGAAACAACTGGGAGAAAAGGAGTAAGTTTATGCTTCATAACTTCATACTACAAAATGTAAAAAGGATTTGAAGTGATAGGATTTGCTACATCTCACCTTAATATCTAATTGACTCTCAGATCATACCAAATAATAGACTCCTGAGTGAGAAAGGAACTGTGCAAGGCGTGTACCACTGCCCTACATGTGTATATAATCAGAACTATTCAGTTAGACATCTGAGGCCTTGTATAGTCAATATTTTTGAAAGCTAAAAATTGCCTTTTGACTGTACAGATTCTTTGGATTCTAGGACTGCTTGTCAAGATGATCAGTGCAATTTTGTTTGGGGTATTGTGGGAGATGGGTTTGGTTGAGGGTTTTGGGGAGTTAAACCATAACAGATGAACAAGAAAGGAAATGTGCTAGGTACGTAAGCGAAGGGGACAACAAAAGTGGATGGTTTAGTTTTAATTTTAAAGTTTCCTCCCATCATACTTCTGTTTTTTCTTAAGCAACCATGCTTTTATATCAGAAGCTGAATTCTAGATCATAGTTTCAAGAAACATTCCTTTTGTCTCATCAGTGTCCTGATCACTGCACATGGCAAAAATTATTGCAACACTCAGAGCTAGGGGACAGCTAATTGTAGAGATGAGGCTTCTGTACACAGCTTCAGCTGCTCTCTCAGTAGCTGGAGGCAAGCTGCCTGTCCTACTGAATTGCATACATATGTTCTGAAGCCCACTTACCCTGTCCAGCTAGTTCCAAGTGTCACCAGATAGCCAGAGTTTCCTCCTCTGCTGTGGGCTGGAGGTGTCCCAAGACTACCTGCTTGTTTCTGCCTGCAACTGCCTTGAGTTTCTTAAAACTCTTTGCTGTTCCTGTTGTCTGCCAGGCTGTGACCTCTGCTCAAACTCCATTGTGCAAAAAGGTTTCCTTCAGTATTAGGCGGAAGACAGACTGGGACGGCGATGATACACAATGTCAGATTGTCTTCAAATGGCACGATCGTACTGCTGAAATACACAGTAAAACAAAGGCAAGGACAATGTGATTGTATAGTTTCCAGGCTGATAGAATATACACTGGAGAAATAGTTGCAGAAAGAAGTTACAAATAGCCTTTTTGGCTACAGTCATAGTGCTTTGAGGTTATAGAAGCAGAATCATACAGTGTCTCCTACAGACACTGTATGGAAAACCAGATTCAATTTGACTCTCTTGTTCGTGTTGTTGGTGTCTAGTTTAACCCTGATGTTCTAGTTTAACTTTACAACTTATTTGATAGTGTTTCATTGGTAAAGTATATTATCTTTCAAAAAATAATATGGTTAAGTATCTCAAAGTAAACACCTGCAATAACTTCCCCCCCAATATAGCTTCAAATTCATGTACATATCTTCCAAATTACTTTCTCATATGGATGAGATATTTCCTTTTTCTGAATTAGGTCATTACTACACAGTATTATTTTCTGTTTTGAAGAAGAGAAGAATCACTCCTGGGTATCTGAAGAAACATGACCACTTGTAGTTTAAGCAAAATAGGGTGTCCTGATCCAATGTCAAGGGAGGCTTGATATGATCCCAAGAATGAGATTAAGACACAGATGAGGTCAAATGCCATATACCCAAAACAGAATGGAAGGCAAAGACAGAAATCAAGCAGGCATCTGGAATAGAGTCAAAATAATAGTCACCACCATGGATCCAGCAGCGTCCCATTGGTCCTCAGTCTTCAGTTCTTTGGTGGTGGGTGAACACACAGTAAAGTTCTCTGTTGCCTTTTAAACTCATCAGATGATTTGCATACTAGACAAAGAGAGGCAGGTATTCCATTAACTCAGTTCCATGAGAGACGAAGAAAAAGGTGGAGCATGGGTTCTGTGCATACACTGAAGGGAAATAGGGTGCACCACCCATTGTCCAACTGAGTTGGGCATTGTGCTTGCCCTGCCCACCTTTGTTTTTGCCTCAGTTCCCAGAGATCTGCTGCCTTCATGCTTCTTGAGCAATCACCCCCCAGCTTCTGGGGCAAAAATGATCACATCTTATCAGTTCTTATCACTTCTTCACTGATGAAGTCTCAAAGTCGTTTGCAAGGCATGCATAGCATCTGTCATACACAACAGAGCCACAAAGTATTTGGCTTATACAATGGAGCTGGTGATGAACAGTCCTTGTGCTTCATAAGAAACACCTGGTTTCACCCAGTACACTGTTTCCCCCTTTGAGCTTTATCTAAGGAGTTTGTCAATACAGCTGCAAGGGAGTGGGAGGGTGTGTCCGATACACTCCTGCTTCCTAGGGTGACATTCCTTAGACCGATTACAAAGGCCACAGCTGGTCCTTGATGGATGTTCGAGGCATTACTGACACCACCCTGTGATGCAAAGTACACACACAAGCAAGCTTTGAGACAATAATTTGGTATTTCAGTCTCAAATAGGGGTTTATGTTAAAATATCATCTTGTGGTTAATAAACAGCCATCCATATATACAGACTGCTGTACTGGGTTGTAATAACTGTTCCACTTTGTAATGGTGTAGGGCAGCCTAAATTCAAATCTAAATACTTCATCCAGTTTTGAAGCACATCCAAAATTTATCACTGGCAGCTTTTTCTGTATTTTGTATCAGGTTGACAGTGTATGTTGTGTACAGTTTAGTAACACAAAGAATTAATAAAAAATAAATAGCTTTTAAATATATATCATGGTAAACAGTTACAATCCAAAAATGTGTTGACAGAAAAAATAGGAGAGAAAAGACTGCAAGGGATAAGATGGTTCAGAGATGACTAAGAGCATTAAAAAATTAAAAACAAGCAAAGGACATTTTACTTGTTTATTGTTTTACATTGAAGACACTAATTTTCAGTTATATTCTCTGATGCCTGCTCCAGAAATTGGAATCTCAGAGCTATACCATTCTGTTCATCCCTAAAAAATACAGCTGAATGTGGTAACTAACTGGTTTACCAGTGTTATTTACTCTGTCACAGTAGCATGTATTTTATTTGTTTTCCAAGGTGAAGTATAATCAGTTTTCTCTGGTGAAACTGAACAGTCTTGAAACTATATTAGTGATCATTTAAAAAAACCACTCAAATTACCTTTTGATCTGAAAGACATTTAAAATTTTGCCATGGCAAAGTTTAACTCACCTTTAAAAGTGGAGAAATCTATCCTCAAATTATGATGATGTATTGGTCAAAAACTGATTTAATCATGTTACTGACAGTTCCCAGAGGAACTGATTTGGGGGAGTGTAGATGAGTTCACAGAATCACAGAATCATCTAGGTTGGAAAGGACCTTGAAGATCATCCAGTCCAACCATTAACCTCACACCGACAGTTCCCAACTACACCATATCCCTCAGTGCTAAATTGACCCAACTCTTAAACACCTCCAGGGATGGAGACTCCACCACTGCCCTGGGCAGCCCATTCCAACGCCTAAAAACCCATTCTGGAAAGAAATGCTTCCTGACATCTAGTCTAAACTTTCCCTGGTGCAACTTGAGGCCATTCCCTCTTGTCCTGTCACTTACTACCAGGTTAGAGACTCATCCCCAGCTCTCTGCACCCTCCTTTCAGGGAGTTGTAGAGGGCGATGAGGTCTCCCCTCAGCCTCCTCTTCTCCAGACTAAACCCCCCCAGTTCCCTCAGCCGCTCCCCGTATGACCTGTGCTCCAGACCCTGCACCAGCTCCGTTGCCCTTCTCTGGACACGCTCGAGTCATTCAATGTCCTTTTTGTAGTGAGGGGCCCAAAACTGAACACAGGAATCGAGGGGCGGCCTCCCCAGTGCCGAGTACAGGGGTCAGATCCCTTCCCTGTCCCTGCTGGCCACGCTATTGCTGACACAAGCCAGGATGCCATTGGCCTTCTTGGCCCCCTGGGCACACTGCTGGCTCCTGTTCAGCCGGCTGTCAATCAGCACCCCCAGGTCCCTCTCTGACTGGCAGCTCTCCAGCCACTCCTCCCCAAGCCTGTAGCTCTGCTGCTGGTTGTTGTGGCCCAAGGGCAGCCCCTGGCATTTGCCCTTAGTGAAACTCCTCCAGTTGGGTTCAGCCCATGGCTCCAGCCTGTCCAGGTCTCTCTGCAGAGCCTCCCTACCCTCGAGCAGATCAACACTCCCACCCAACTGGGGTCATCTGCAAACTGACTGAGGGTGCACTCGATCCCCTCGTCGGAGTGGCCCCAAAACCGAGCCCTGGGGGACACCACTCGTGACCGTCCGCCAGCTGGATTTAACTCCGTTCACCACAACTCTTTGAGCCCGGCATCCAGACAGTTTTTTACCCAGCAAAGAGTGTGCAATTGTCCAAGCCTCAAGCAGCCATTTTTGCCAGGAGAATGCTGTGGGAAATGTCAAAAGCCTTGCTAAAGTTAAGGTAAATTACATACACAGCCTTTCCCTTAAGTTTTCTCTGTATCTTGATGTTTCAGTACTTGGAATTACTTATGGTCTCTGAGTTAGGTCATCAGGAAAGACTAGGTATCTTCAAAAGCCTTAGCCAGCTAAAGTCCTTACATTAGACAACTTATTGACCTCTTGAAGTTTTCCCAGTTCAGAATGATTCTACTTATTTGTAAGTTATTTTACTGTTCCTTTCTTAAATGATGTGAAAATTCTTCCTCCTGAAAAGTCAGGTTGATTTTCAACATAGTGCAACAAATGCACTGGGTTATAGGCCTATTAACATTGGGTGCAAGCTTCATTATATTCTCTGAAACTGAAATGACATCTGCTTTGGTTTATAATACTTCTGCCATACCTTCTTCTGCCTTTTACCAAGGAGCCTCAGGAAGGAAAAGTAATTTTTGAAAGGAACATTTTGACTAGAACCGACTATTTAAGAAATCATTGCCAAGCCCTAAAGAGGTACAAACTGATGACAAATTACATGCATAAAAATATAGGCAAAATGCTGACTATTGTACAACATGAGCAGTTCTTACTGAGGCTTGAAAGTAACAGATGAGTAGAATGGTGTGTACAGGTGCATTTTTACTTCAAGAATTGCTGAAACACTAAAATTACTGATGATTTTACTTCAGTTATATGTTATTAGCAAGAACTCACTGCTCTACTTCAGAAAAACAACATAATTAAAGGAGTAAGAACTACTATATTTCTCCTTGGACTTATTTAGATAAAATGAAATACTAAAATCCTGGACTATTATCAAATCTAGACTTTCCTGAATGAGAATAAAAGAGGATATTTAAAGAATGAGCTATGTAGAAGTGCTTCAGTTTTGAGGAGATTCACAATAACAAAAGAGTTTTCCTGTCTTGAGGCAATGAAAGATTTTTTATTAAGAGATATTATGTCAGTCCTTTAGAGAAAATGTAACCCTTAGGAGGTATGTAACAATCAGACTATAGCTAGTATGAATTTGGGATAGATCCAGGGAAACAGACAGGTTCTTTATGTAGGCATTCAGAGAGAAATGATCTACTCAGCCTGAAAACACCATTTAGCTGGCACCTTACCTTGGAGATACCCATATGCCACGGGCTGTGCCTTCAACAGACCTCTCAGAAGAGCCAGCTCTGTACATCATGCGTTTGTTTTGACAGGACTGAGTGCTCAGCTTCCCCAGCCAGACTGCACTATAATCCAATGTATGTGTCTCTGTGTTTTGGGGTGGCTTTTTTAGCACTGCTAAGAACCAGCTCCTTTCCTGAGGGGACCCAATCGCCTAATACTAGCTCCATATAGGACACCCAGGGACCAGCCCCGCAGTGAGTCCCAGGAGCCAGAGTTAATGATCAGCAGTAGGATGCTCCCATAAGCAGCAGCTTCTGTTCAAAGTTCCCTTGCAAAGCCTTGTCCAGGGGGATGTCCTGTTCAGCCTGTCTCACCTCACCAGCAAGGCTACCCCATCGCTGCTGACAGTCCCTGTTCAGTAACTGCATTTCAGGGGCTGGCAGTAACATGAAAGGGATTTAACTTCACAAGACATTTTCCTGGTCTTTGCTCCAAGGTCTGTTATTAATTAAACTGTCATTAGATGAAACATTCATGTAATGACTGGAGTGGGGCCTAGCACATGAACAACACTGTTGCCTGCTTGCACTGCCTGCCTTGGTGGCCCTTCGCTGTCCTCTCGCACCTCTGCATGCTCATGGGCTCCGTCACAGAAATACTCCTCCACCCAGGCCAGCCGCCTCCTCAAAATGAGAAATAAAGACGTACCTGAAAGAGGCAGATGTCTGGTCACAGCACCCATTGTCAGCCCTGCCAGGTAGTCCCAGAGGAGCCAGACTGCAGACATTGCAACGGGGTCCTAACCTCCACCCTGCAGGCAGGACCTGAGACAGGCACACCAAAAACACAGCCCAGGCAGGGACTGGCAGCCTGATCTGGATGGAAACAGGGGTACGGGCAGGCTGGGGGAGGCTGGGGGGCCAGGCAGGACCTGCTGATGACCTCCAGGCCTGGTGCATACAGGTGCCAGGAGGGATATGACGGGCCTTGTGGGGAGAGGTAAGAAGAGGACACTGCCTCTATGGCTTGATAACTTCGTTTGTCTTTTGCTTTCTGACCTTTGAGGAAATACTCATTTTCAAATTTGTACTCGGAGGTGCTAGAGTTACTAAGAGTGCCATGAACACCTCAGGGCTGGGGCTTGGCACCCTCCCCTGCTGCCAGGGCTGCTTCTGCTTCCCACCACAGGGCTGAAAAATCTCTTCACTATAGAAAAAACATGACTTGATACCTACTTGGTAAGACTTTCACACTGGAAGTAAAATTTGAAATAGAAAATTAAATTAAATGAAAAATTGGATTCCCAATGATGTTTCAAGAACAGTTACTGAATAAAGTACATCATTTATGATGTAGATTATTTCCAGTTACTCCCCAGTGAGTGCTCTGACTGCATGGCCATAGATTCATGCTCCTTTTCAGTCTGTCTGTTTGGCCCAATTAATCTTTAATTATGCTATGACAAATGTAAGAGCTATTGGAGAAGGGCTGGAGAGTGAGGGATGGGGCTGAAGCCTGCTATGATGAAAGAGCAAGTCCCATCTCAGTGCTGCCTTGATGTGGGGATTTTATCACACTCTGGATGTTAAGAGGATGTAATTTCACAATTTCTCATTTATCAACCAACTTATGTCAGGGTCAATCCCTACAACAGATCTCTGCATCTGTTTTAACTATAAATGTAGAAAGGGCAATTTAGTTGGGATGCTGGTATCAATAACTTCTCTTGAGAATGATCTTGCAATGTCTGGTTATGTACTTTAAGTACCCTATAGGGGAGACAAAGGCAGATTTGCTTTACCTTCTTCCTTAAGGAAATCAATATATTCTGAAGTGTCTGTACAAGCATAGCTATTAAAACAATTAAAAAAAAAATAATCCACAAACAATGCCAAATAGGTACAAAAATAAAAGCACTGCCTTCAGTCTTGGACCTGAGACAGAAGGGAGTCTGTTAAAAGGACAAAGCTCTAGAGAGTGTCAGGACAAGTCAGAGAGCGAGGTAACAAAAAAGACAATCCCTTCTTGAGGGAGAGAAGTGTAAGCCCTGAGAAGATACAAATGATGACAGACTACAAGCATAAAAACACAGGCAAGCTGCTGACTGTAGTACTGAATATGCCGTTCTAAATTCAGCATAATGATAGCTGAGCAGATTTTCATGTGCATGAGTACATGAATTGCTTGCTCCAACAAAATAAACAGTTGAGACAAAATCTAAAACAACATTTGGATTATAAACAGTGAGAGAATTTAGTGCAAGCAAAGACAGGTAAAAAAAGGACACAAATCTTCCTCTGAGGTATAACTTTCTCACGTCCCAACTTTTCTCACCATGAAGGGAAATGTGGAAAACATTGAATTCATGAAGGTTTGGGTAGGTACAACAAGGAAAAAGAAACAGAAATAGGTAGGTGCTGACTTTACACACAGGGAAAGGCATGCAAAGAAATAGTGAGACACACCACCACTTTATTCCTGAAAGCGGTTTCCCTAGCTTTCCCACTAGTTTTGCTAGATGCTGTCTACAACATGAAACATCTTAAAGGTATTAAAGGTGTTGTGCCAAAGAACTGTTAAGGACTCGACTCACACTTCTGCATTTTTTTTCCCTTTAAAAGAAATGAAAGCTCTCAAAAACTCCTGTGCTGAATTTTTTCACAATGTATTTATCACCATTACAACTCTGGAGTTATCATCTACAATTAGATAATGACGATAATTACCACATTACAGGGATCTCCTCAGTGGCATTTGGGCAGATATGCCAGGATTAACTGTAGCATTCAAGTGTTTGAAATAATGCACTTTAATGTTCGCAAGCAAGAGCCAAGGCATTGATTGTTTCTATGGCCATCTTCTCATTTTGTATTGATTGCAACAAAAAGTATTCCAACATTCAGTATTCAGAATTCTCTCAGATTTCTGCCTGAAACAGACCCAACAGTGTCATCATCCAACCTACAGTTATAATAGGCATAAGAGAGATTAATAATGGTTTGAAAAGTTGAGTTGATGTAAGCATTATCAGAAATAACAGCAAAAAAATCACACAGGCCGTGTTCAAACATTTGCACTTCTGATCTAGTCATATGGCCGATATTCATAACCTTGTGGCTTGATATTGAGAGGAAACAAGACATTCTTAAATGCAATCCTGCATACTTACAAAGCCCATTTCTCTTGGCTGAGGAAAAAGCAGGGGTCTGATACACACTGGTGACAGCTGGAAACCTTTCTTCTTTTCAAACTTCTGTTGAAAACACTGTTTAACAAAGTTTATTTTGTCACTTCACTGTTGTACTAGTTCTTCATGACCATGGTATTTCTGATGCTTCTTTGAAATTCTCTGTAAGCTTATGTGCCAGTTCTGTTTCTTTATCAGAGCTCACCCTGGAAGTAATCAATACTGAAATGGCATTCAAATCCAAGAGTAAAGGACCCCTATAAAAACACACAACTCATTTCTTATCCTAGCCTTTCCCTTTTTATTATAAACTCTCCACAACTCTATTTAAACCACCCATACAATAAAGTGCTCATTTTTAATGTCTTGTACACTGTGTCACAGCTTTATTTTTTTATGCAATACTCAGCAGAAGATAATGCAAGTCAGTGAATACTGACATTTCAGCAGTTCAATACTATTAGTAAAATTCAGTGATTAGGAACACTGATGTTATTAGGACTATGACATTTCACTAAAGGCATGATTTACCACAACCAGTCTCACCTGACTCCTGTCACATCCACTCAAAAAACCAAAATGTCCCAAACCAACCAAACATGCAGTATCTTCTAGCAAGGATTAATTAATTTTTTTTACATTAGAACTACACAGCTGTTTTGGTGTCTCCAGAGAATGATCACCTCTTCTTTTATCTTACAGGTCAGCAGTTCAAAACTAGCTTGTCTCAGCAATGAGTGAATGCTGTTACCTTCATAAAAGTATTCAGTACTCTATATACTGCACTATAAAGTGTTGTTGCATTCTGAGGTTTTTACACCAAAACTTCATTGCACTATATGGAGTGCAATCATATTGCTCTAGATAATTTTAGCACATTTAAAAACAATTGGAATATTCACCTTTAGCTATGTCCCAACTAAAAGAAGAAATAGTAACTTCAGAAAAATGAAAACAAGCATAGACTGCTCATCTATTTTTGAAGGACGGTGGCTTTAAAATGAAAGAATAAAGGGACAAAATGTGTGAGTGTGCAGTGCAGTAACAAAACACAGTATGAATCTAACACTGGTTGGAGACACAAAGAAGTACACAAGGAAGTTATTTATTGTAATAGAGGAATGCTACCAGATTCTTAACTGTGTTTAAAATAGTACCAGACATTGCAGTCCCAGGAGTTGCTCTGTAGTCTCAAAGCCAAACACAAGGGAACAAGGGAACTACTGTCCAAATGCACGTTCACAGTGCCATCTTAGCATGGACCAGCTACGAGATACTCGTTTCCGAACCTGCTGGGGTCTGGAGTACAAAGACAGCCTTGCTGCAGGGGTGCTTGCTGCAAGGCATTGTGCCTCTGTTGTTCGGAGCTGGAATTCAGCAGATTCACAATTTACACCGAGTATCAGAGGGAGATCAAATTCCCCCAAGAGGGCTGGCTCTACTCGGGAAAGATTTCTAGTCATAAATACAGAGGAAACTAGATGGCGTTCCAGGAGTAAGATTAGACAGAACTGCGGTTCAGACATACACTCACCTAGCCAGAGAGCATAAATACCTACGTAAAGTGCAGCAGAAAGTGAAAAGAAGTCAAGACAAATCCAATTTTCTAAGTTATCATTTTCTAAAGATAGATATGTGTCAAAAGAATTGTTGAGAACTCAGAGAAGGCAGATTATGTATGATTTTAAGATGAATGTTACACTTGGTTGTCTTTAAAAGGGAAAGCTTTTTCTTAATATTTATCAGTGATTTCTGTTATACATGAGTTTAAGCCACCACCGAATTGCTGCAGAAATGTGCACTTTTCTTGTTAGTTTAACAGAGCTTACTGATTTGAAAAACAGAGACTGTGATTCAAAAATATGTTTAGTGAAAGACAGACTGTGATAAAAGTCAATTTATCTCCCAGCTGAGCAGAGATCACCTTCTTCCCCAAAATAAAATAGCTGCCCATCTACTCTCTCCTCTCACTGAATCCATCACGCTGCAAAGTCAGTATGTCAGTATAAGCAGTGAAGTTGCCTAGGGATAATGAGGCAGAACCTATAGAGAGGAGGCTTTCTTTCCTGCAGAATTGTTGCCCAGGGCAGATTACTGCTATCTGTGAAACGACTGGTCATTACCATACAAAAAGATAATTTTGCACTGGAGAAAGGTCTCTTGTTTTGTTCTAAGCCTGATTTGCATATTCCTCTTAGTTGGGTTTTATATAAACATGGCTTGTTTTGGCTATGTCTACACTGCCTTCAAAATACAGACCCAAATCTTCACTCAAGTCCAGGTTCATCCATGCCAGAGGTCCATGGACTTTGGGCGAGATTTGACCATTCCTAGTTGGACAGTGAATCACACACTACCATTTAGTATGATCCCAAGCACATTCCTGCCTGCCCTCTGATCAGTGCCTGCTGACAGTAACACTGCTACCTCAGGGACACTGTGAAGAACTAATGGATGTTTCATACGAGCTGTTTTTTCATGCCTGTAGTTCATGATCTGATAGTATTCTACAGCCAGCATTTTCCCTCTAGGTCTATGTAGGAAGAAAAGTGATAAATAAAGAAATACTCTATAACCATTGCATTAAGGGGGCCATACTCACATTTCTTATCTCCTCCAGTAAGAAATACAACTGATGACTGTACTTCTCCATTCAAATTACATGCACACACACACAAAATGTCAAAAGCTACTGCAGGTAGGTAACACCAAGAGAGCAAGAAACAAACATGCAGTTGATAAATATTATTCTCTGGCTTCTCCTGTAAGAGTGAAAAAGTAGTCAACACTGCACAAAGACATTATTTGAATAAGAGACGTAAAATGCTATTCAAAGCACTGCTGTTCTCAATAGAAATTTTTTTTAAAAATGTTTGCTCAGTTCCCAGAAAAATACAGTCCTTTTGTGAGACATCTACTTTTTGTACTCTGCTTCCTTTTTAAAAGCCCAGTTTAATTTTTTGAACTACAGAGGATGCCTGTGTAGGACTAAATGTGGACAGTCATACCGTGAATCAGATAAGCTGCATACTTGGCATAGAGACAAAGAATTGAAAATGGTGATGTTTCCGGCTTTAGTTTACTTCAGGTTGCCATTACAAGATCCTGTCTCTTTTGAAAAGCTCAGTGTGGGTTTTTTTTGTGTGTTACACACTGTTATGCAGTACGTGTTTTAGGAAAATGTGGACAGTAAAAATAACCCCCTTTCTTCTGACATCAATTTAACACTACCAAATAGTAAGTGAAAAAAAAATAGTTTGCAAATAACAGTGTGAAATTAGGTTATCGAAAGGTCATCACTCAGTCTGTTAGTGAGGTTAAATTAAGCATTGTGTAGACCGTATCATACTCCTTTTTACAAATCTATGTAGAGATAGGCTTACCTTGCAAGGATCTCTGTTTCTCCAATAATAACACCTGTATTGCTTCTTCCTGAGACATCACAGAACGTGCTTTCAAGGTCTACTAAAGAGCAAAAGTTTTCAAGAATAAATTTGTAGCCTAAAGGGGAAACTGCTAAAAAAAGGTAATAAATGCACTAGTAATTTTTTTCATACTAGGAAGGAAGGATGCATTTCCCACTGTTTCAGTGGGCAGAGCAACTTCTGCAGCACACAACAGCTGGAAAAATGAATGCACTGTCGTGAGAGCTGCTTTAGAACTGTTTTTTTCTTTCACTGTTGAAGGATGAGGCTGCAGAAAAGCTGTAGAAATCCTGATTAATTGTGCTGCACTGATAAACTGGAATGCATTAGATGATGCAGGATGTTTGTCCATACCCATATAGAATCACAAAATCATAGAAGGTTTTAGGTTGGAAGGGACCTTTAAAGGTCATCTAGTCCAACTCTCCTTATCAAGATTAAGTAGAACAGTGAGCAAAAGGTGTGTGAAAAGAGGATCATGTATTTCTAATTCACTCTAGCCACAGACTTCTGTCAGAAATTTCTGAAATCCAGATTTATTCTCCTATTTTTGCTACTACTAAATTTAATTAATTTACTGCATGGCAGTCATGATCTCTTTGTTAAGTACAAACTATTTAATGATTAAAACATGTAATTAACACCTGTGCTGCCTCTGGCTTGATACACTGTAATAGTTAGCCACCTTCATCCTCAAGGGTATATTATCAAGAGAATAAAAACCCCCTTAATTTAGAATTAATAAGCTTGTTTTAGCAACTTTTTAGGAAGCTTTAAACAATTTTATGAAACTTTCAAGCATGTTTAAAATAACTGTGTACCTGTACTGAAACTGTAACTGAAATTTTATTTCTAGTTTGAATATCCCAGGACAGTTTAAATGTACGAGTGAGCATACCACTTTTACAGTAAAGCTGGACAGTATTTATCTGTAAAGCGGACAAAAGGCACATCTGTAAGAAGCTTCAGCTTAAACCCCAGCATTTTTCCTAGTTGGTATACTACACTAGCTGTAGGTTCAGGAGACCCGTAATCATCAAGTCCTAGAGATCTACAATCAAATCCCTTGCAGAAGTCCTAGAGGACAATGAACCTGTTGTACAACAGCAGTTTTTCAGGTTGCTGGTACTTGGAATCCAATTTCCAGCATAATGCCAATTTGTGAAAACATTCAAACATTTGCTTGCATTAAGATCACCATGTTCACACAGCTGTCTGCAGTCTCAGATGCTCACCTTGGAATCTGTGCTGTGTGTTAGAGGGGGCAACTCAAATTCTTCCCAAGCCAAGTCCAAACATGCTGTCTGTACAAAGGGCATAGCTTGCTCTCTCCTAAAAGAAAGAGGAGTCATAAAAAAGGTCGTCAGCAAATGCCTTTTCTTCAGTCCACCCAGAATAGCCTTTTCTATCTATTCAGCTTTATCCCGAGGAATCAAAAAGAACCTGGCATAGGGCAGAATGAGTTAGAAAAGAACAGTCAAGTGTAACCCTTTTCCTGGGTTATCTCAGGTGAGCCACTTAGTGTCTCACTGCAGTTAACATTACCCACAAGACTGATATGCTGACAAACACATTAAATGTTGCCAAGCATGGGAATAGGGTCCATGTGGAGAGATCGCATTTTCCTCTGACAGAATAATTTCAAACACTGTGAGAAGTCAGTCAGAGGAATATATGTCAACTAAAGAGTCAGAATGACCCATCATCCTCACAGTAGACCAATTTACATTTTTCTCTACAGTAAATAATTATGTAACCCTTAGCAATATGCTTTCTAATGTCTTGCTGATGTCAGATGTGATTTATTACTTATTCTTCTTGTCTGAGCTACTTAAAAAACATTTCTTTTTTTTTGTTTTTTCTTCTAAAAAGCTGTCTTAGTATTACTAACTCTAACCTGTGGCTGAATTAATAAAAATGGAGTATTTACAACAAACTAATTATTATACTATACCTTGAAATTCTACAATACAGTTTACTATTGGTTCTAGCAACTCTCATAACCAAAACAAGGTGGAACAAACTGCAGATGAAGCTGGAACAACGTAGAAAATAAAAGGTGTTTTTTTCCTGGCATTTGTGGGGTTTACAAGACCTGAAATAATAGATCAGCCAGAATAAGTTGATATAAGCTATTGTTGAAAAAATTACATTACCTTTGTAGATTTTTCCCTACTGATATGTTCTGCACTTTCTTCTCTTCATGAGAAATCTTTGTTTTTAATTGTTGTATTGAAAGGTAATACTCAATTAGGATAACTTATCTTTGTGTAATCCTCCCTGAGTTTACTGAGTACAGAAGTATTTGGAAATATATATTAACAATTGCTGAATCAAATCTAAATGTAAAAACTACTTATTACCATTCTTTTTCACTTTGAAATTAATATCCTATACACTAATATATTTTAGGATTCTTTCACATATATATATATATATATATATATATATAAAATTTCACTATATATATATATGCATTTTTTTCCCTGGAAATATCGATAACATTGTCCAAGTTATAATATAACCCTGATGAATCCTTTGTGGAAATGCCTCACAGAACAAATCTGCTGTTAAAGTCAGAAGTTCATCTTTGAACCCTTCTGGTGTGACAAAAGCTCAGCTGAAAAATGCATTTTAACTCCATTATTACCAGTGTCAGATAAAATTTATGTATTAATGGGACTAAAAAGATACATAAAATGACTGTCCCAGAGCCCAGCAGTTTCTCTCTCACAGATCCCACTGGACACTTCTAATGGGATGGTTTACAGCTCTTGATGAAAATGTTTCCTGTGCAGAAGTAAAGAGTATGTATGGCTTTAGGCATCAGAGAAACTGTAGGATTATGATGCATAGCCAGGCTGTAAAAGCCAATGAGAGAAAATAGTTTTGTACAAATAAGCATTCCACAAATTCTAGACATGCAAAGCCTGACTCCTGATACTCTTTCTTACTGCAGACAACTAAGTTTCTTTATTAGTTATGGTGGCTTCTTTCATCTAAACTGTTTCCTACACGCTGTTTCCTCTTCTCCAGATGAAATATTTTCAGACTGTAAAACAATTTCTGAAAGAAGGTGTTCCACAAGTGAAGACCTAGCAATATTTGCAGACTGTTTAGTTTTATAATGATGTCTTCCTTCCCACTCAAAGAAAAATATCCAAGACCATCTCTCTCTGGACCAACACACTTTTTTTTTGGTCAAAGTACTGAGCTATTCAGTTCTCAGTATACATCACTTAAGAGACTATTTAAATAGCTCTGTACCTGTAACATAAATGTTGCATTCAGGTGACTTAAAAGCTATGAGAATTATCACTGTGGTAAACTCTGAAACTGAATTTTCTCTTTAACAGAAATAGTAAGGTACAAAAAATGTGGGTATACTTCTGTAGGTGCAGATTCCAGAGTACATTTACTTGTGTTGTCTTAGACCATGTGGTTCTGCCAATACATACAAGGATTCTTAAGTTTTACGAGAGTGAATTCACATTCACTCAGTCACTACTGTTGGGTCTTCCCAATGCATAGGGACTAAGGTCTGTGCCTCTGTGCTGATGAGGGAAGGGATGTATCTTACCTGTATTCCACAAAGTTACGAAGTGATCAAATGAGAGCATGTTTTTTTCCACTTCAGTTTGTCAGTTTTGTCTATGATGACTGCAGTCAGTAGAAGTGCCACAACTTTTGCAAACCTTTTCCTTCTTTCTTTTTTCTGCTCCCTTTCTGGGATTTCAGAAAGAACCCGTAGCTTTCATTTAGGAGAGAAAGAATTAAAAAGCAAAAGACTAATAAAAACTGTTTAAAAACTCAGGATTTTGAAATGACAAATAGTTTTAGTTAGATAGCTTTCTCCACTTTTTCCTGAAGTCCTCTTTTCTCTAAAATAATACATAGAGACTGAGGGAAAAACAATGTTGAAAGTGAAAGGATGCTGTTAGAGGTAGTTTCTAAAGTTAGTTAACTTGACTAATAAATACATGGAGTGGTGTTTAACACGAATGGCTCCCCTCCATCAGGAATATAATCAATAAGGCTTAGACCATTTGTTACTTATTTTATTCTGTTTTATATTCAGATCTTATCTTCAGCATTATGTATTTCCAACTCAAAAAAAAAAAAAATCAGATAAACTAGGTTTGTGTCAACTACCTGAAAAAAAAAACAAAACAGGTCAGTTGAATGAGATAGTCTCTCTCCACACCCACAAAAAAACAGAAAAGCATTATCGTGTGCAGCACACCCATTACTTCGCCCAGAGCAGGAGCCTCACATAAGCCCTGTTTCAATGTTGTAAACAAGACCTGTTTCACCAGACAATTTAGTGCTCCCACTTATTGCTGCTAATAATTGACTAAGTACAGCTGTAGAATGAAGACTTTCTTATGCAGTTTATTATATACAAGGCCTGTCATGATTTTTTATCTTTGCAACAAAAGAGAAGCTATTTTTAAGAGTCTGAAAGGTTGGAAAATGGAGAATTCATGAAAAAGAAAGACATTGAAGGTGATCTTCTTCCTGATACTTAAGCAATAGGAGAGACTGCATGCCTGGATAATTACAATTATACAGAATAATTGTTTTCAAATTGTATTCAGATCAGAGGCTGGCTTACTTTTTCCAGGTACATTACTGTAACGGAAGATAGTACCTTCCTCAAAGTCTGGTCTTGCTTAAGACATTTAAAATATTTTCTGCACATTTTGAAGCAGCAACTTGCAAGATGTGGTGTTATGAATTGGTATCACAGTGAACTTTATTTCTACATTAAACTAACAGACTACAGAAAACTCTTTATATGGCTGTACGTAAATTTTCAATCTAAATTGTGTTTTAAACAAAATACTGCTTTTTAATTGTATTTTCCATTTAAAATTGCCAATTTCATTCACGCTTTCAGTAGAAAGGCAAAAAGAACTGTTTGCTAAAAATCTTACTTGTCTTTCTGCTTGCCAGTTTCTGATGACAGTGTGTTTGCCATGTGAACAAAGACTCTTCTGAGCAGAGCCATACCACATAATCTGCAACCCCACACAAAATCAGGCCCCACACAATAACAATTGATACTGTATCCTGTCTGATCAGTATTGCTAATCTCAGTAATTGGTACTGGCAGCAACCTAAGGTTTTTAAGAAACAGGTTTCTACAGCACTACAGCCCCCATTTTTGTTTCATCTGCAGCTCAGATCATAGAACATGACATTAGGCATTTGATAAATGGCAGAATTATCAATAGAGATTATGTGATTAGTCTTGCAAATTGCCTTCGAGGAGGTGACATGAGATACTAGGATTTAAAGCCACTCAGAAGGATGCAGACATTGCAGAGTAGGCAACTGCAGAGTAGACAATTGCAGAGTATGCAGATTGCATAATCTGGCCTGTAATTTTATATCCAGCCAAGAGGTCAGTTTTAGTTAAATCCTTCAAAGACAGCAAGCGAAAGATAAATGTTTGGTGAAGACAATAAAATTCCATTCTGTAGCCTTGTACTACCATTCATTATATTGCTTTGGCTTTCAGAAACACATGCCTTCTGCATTTTTTTTTTTTAATTTTATTATAAACATTGAATGCTTTATTGTAACTGTTGAATAAACTGTTTTTATTTTGACTGTTACTGTAGAATGGGGAACCCATGGACATGTTGTATAGCATCTACTCTGGCACATATTTTGATAGCAGTCCACAGATTAGTAACACATTACCTCCTGGCCTCACAGAATTATCTCCTGGTCATGCTTACAAGACTTTATTTCTGAAGAAATTCTAACCTGTTTCTCCTACTTCCCACTGTTTATTTTCCTGCTTTTCCAAATAATAATTTCACACCCATTAACAAACATCTCTTCATTAAAGTTTATTGAATGTTAGAAAAAGCTAGCTAGAGTCTAATAAGGTCTGGATGATTCAGCTTCAGGTGCTGGAAGCTGCTGAGCACTATTCCTGAAACATACCTGAACTGCTATCTCAAGAGGTTTTCAGTCCCTTTTGACTTTTTCTTCTCAGTTCTTCTCGCATATGTGTTAGTTACCTTTCAAAATTTGAGTGAATTTTATAAAAAGCAAACCTCCAGCCAAGGAAACCACTGGATCAGGTATGGCCTTTGGTTATTTTACTGTTTTAGTTATTAACAGAAATAAATGAATGCCAAAGACTGGGCTTTGAGAACACAGACTTGGTTATTGGAGAAAAGGAGCGGTAAAAGTACAAATTATAATTCAGGTTCTTCTTCAACCAGCATGTCGCAGCAGTTTTCAAAGTTTCATTTACTTTCCTTCCGTCACAAAAATTTTGGCAAAGAACTTCCAGCTGAATAAACCAGCAATTTCTCCATATCAGAGGTTTTATTAAAAATAAAAGTTTTCTTACAAACCAGACTATAGTTCAACATATGAATCCTTGTTCAAAATGACCGTCAGATTTGCCAAGTAATTACCATGTGAGAATAAATCAAAGTTTCTCTCTAGAAGTGAGGGAAAAGAATTAGCTCAAGAGAGAAGAGGAAAATATGCTGGATGTTAATAGATGGAGCAAACTAGTTTTACTATTCAAAATTTAAATAGAGATACTTTTCCTGAAACTCCTAATTACTCATCAGATAGTGCTTCCAAATGCAAGCAAATGTGACAATATCCCAAATATTCTACTTTCTCACAGTTTGTTATCACTAGCCTTGTAATTTCTGGAATCTCTCACTTCTACTCTTTTAACGATTACCAAATCCAGCAGTAGTACTTGGGGAATAATCTAGTACTAGCATATTATTATGGTAAAGCAAGCTCTGGAGTACTGAAACCCCTCAAGGGCTATTTGGTTCTTTGCTTAACTGGTTCTTCCAAATTCTGCTTCCTCTTTGCCTTTCCCCCTTCCTGGTTCATAGCTTCTGTATCTCCGTAATATGAGCATAGCAAACAACAGGTCCCTCAGGGGCAGTTTAATGTTTGTTTTCCTCCCATTCAGCATTAGGTAAGTGTGGGTTGTACCATTAAGAGACAAGCCCTGAAAAAGAGTTTCTAAGGAATCCTGCCAAGGTCGTCATGTTTTCAGACTGCTTTGATGCTCCACCCAAAATTACTTGGTGGGAGAGACAGAAGCCAGTCCTATACAGGACAAACCCAAGTCACTCAAAACATATCATCAGAGCCTTGACAATTTCCACTAAGCAAGAAGTTCTAAAGCTACAGCTAGATCCTAGATCAGACTATGCTGGCAGCTCCATTCTTGCCAGCTAGCAGAGATTAGCCATAGATTTCTACCTAGACTTGCCCCACACTAACTAATCTATATGGTTTTGAGGTGGATAAAATCTGCCTCACCAAATGGTGCTGCATACCCCACTCCTAAATCAGGTGAATAAAAGTTCCTCTTTTCACCCGTTTCAAGGAGAGCTAACTGGAACTACAAACCAGCCCCTTCATACCTAAAGGCAGTCAAAATAACTTTTTTTTCCTCTTCCTTCCCCCTACCTCCCCAAGAGATAAGTCCCTTCAAGCCTAGCTGGTTCAGCTTTTATGCTCCAGCCATTTTTTTTTTTTCCCATTAAAAACTGAAGATCTGCCATTCCTAAACATCCTTTTGTGAACTGGATTCTCTCTGAATCCCACTGCTCTGTGCACTTGTAGCAGCCTGACAGATTAACAGAACTCTATCTCTCTTTAGAGGACACTGGTCTATCACACAACACCACAGAAATATAGGTCACAAATAAATTCCAAAAGCAGTGGATTCACAGCTTTTTAGACAACTATGGGTGCATTGGCTACCCATATATATAACTTCCTACTTTTTGTACATCAGCTAAATAACCTTAGAGATGGAGTACAGAAGGGTCCATTCCATGGCTTCAAGTATATGAAGGGTGTTCATTCTTTCAACAGAAAAGGCTCCTATATACACATGGTCCCATTTAGACAGTAATCTTGAGTCTTCCTGTAACATGCAGCAAAGGCTTAACAAAACAATCCTCTTCCCAGTCTCTTGCTGTTAGTTATATTTAATAGGAGATTTTATAATGGAAAATTTTAATCTGAGGAACACTGTACTGGTATTGGAGGACATGCATGGCAGCATCAACATGTTCAATGCTGGAAAATCAAGACACAGGGCATTTGACTTCTGCTCTGCATGAACTCCTACAGCTCTGCCAATGGGAGAGCTAAAATGATGTAAAGGCTTAGTTGCCGTAAGCCTTTTGCATTATTGCTACAAACATTATGCAGAATTCAACTTTTGCATTAGCTGAAGTAACCGTATCTTGGTAAGAAACAGCAAGTACCCCGTAATGGAGACTCTCCTTTAAAGGATGCCACCCTGACAGATTTTATGGTGTAAAATCCTAACAGCTATTTATCAAGAAATGCGTATATATGAATGGTTTTACTATATATGTACATGCACATATACAGATTAAAACAGTCTAAATAATTAAATTGCAATTTTAAAGGCACCAAGTGTCAGTCAGAAGTCCTGAGAAGCATGTTAGAAACGGTTCTCCTCAGCCATCGCTGCCCAAGCCCGGAGATTTAGAACAAGTGAGAAGCTTCAGCTCTCATACAGTATAACCCAGTTGCCCTGGAGCCACTGACCCTCAAAGCTGGGTTCTACACATCACCAGGCAAAGGGCAGACTCTGCTCTGCCCTAGGCAGCCTCCTCCTGGCAAACCCTACCCGCGGTAGCTGCCTCCGACAGTTGGGCGAGCTGAGAGCTGAGGTGGTCCTGCAGCAACAACCGCTTTCGGCCCAGAATACGACAGGACTCCATCTCCTACGAGCTCTGCCAGCCTCCAGCTCTCCCCAGCGGGGCTCCGAGCCGGATCAGCTGCAGAGGCTCCTCTCCAACCAGCCACCGGTGCTCACCCACGCCCTGCTTCTTCCCGCCTCACAAAGCGCGGCGGGGCCGCGCCGCCCGTTATATATCCTCCTCCTGAGGGAGCGGGCTACCTGCGGCGGCTCTTGCCCTTTTTTGCTGGTTGTTGCCTGGCGTTCGCCCTGGTTGATTTTGATTCCCGTGGCAGCAGCTGGCTCTCCCGCAGAGCTTCCTCCGCGGGCGGTGCGTGGCCGAGCCGAGCCGCCTGCCTGCGCGCCGCCGGGGGACCGGCAGCGGGAGCGCGGCGGGGGCACCATGCCTGCCGCCTTCTCCAAGAAGCGCCTGGGACTGCGGCTGCTGCTCTGCCTCAGCTTCTCCCTTTCGGGCGGGAGCCCCGCAGGTAAATGCTCCCTCGTCCCACGTCCCTCAGCGTCGGGCTGGACTGGGGCGAGGAGGGCAGGGGTCCTTCCTGCTCCGAAGCATCCCGCCTGGCTCCCCGGGGGGTACGAAGCGCTGGCCCAGCAAGGCGGCTGCCTCTCGGCCCTGCCTGCTGAAACAGCTGAGGCGTCTGTTCCCTCGGCGGCCCCGACCCCGTAACTCCCGGCTCTGCCTCCTCCCCGACACCCTCTGCAGGGGCAGCTGCCACCCCTGCCTCCCCGTCATCTCTCGCCTTCCGCTTCAAAAAAGCGTTCGGGTGTTTCGTGGGCCTGCTGGAAGGTAGGAATCCCTTTTTTGCTGTCCGCTAATGACTGGTTACGTGGCCGTTAGCGGTGCCTCCCCGTGTGTGTGTGTGTGTGCTGGTGGGCAGCAGATACGCTGGCTGCGGCGCTGAACCGCATCCAGTGATGTTCAGTCTTGTGGTTTAACGCCTCTGCCTCAATAACGGGAGGATTTATTAGTTCACAGGTACAGGACTTGGAGGTTGAGGTATAGTGTTTTGTTGCTGCCCTATCCTTATCAAATAAAACATTGTTTAACTCCTGAAAAAAACTCAAATTGGTAAGTTACGTTATTAAAAATATTAGTATGCCTAGCTGGCTGTGAGAAATGTACCTCGGACGATTTTATATTGCATTTTTAAGTACAGCATTTAAAACCCATGAAGGAGGATGGACTTGAGCTTTTTGGGCCCTATTCTTCCTCTAGTGATCTTAAGCAATTCAGGAGCAGGCAAGCCACTTCTAAAGAAATGGGAGCTTGTTTCTAAAGCTAGTGGATTTCTGTTGTTAACCCCTGTCTTTGAAGCATTGCAGGATGGTAGTGCAGAATGGTAATGGGAAGAAATAACGGACTGCTGACGATTGCTGAGCAATATGATATTGTTGGAGTATGACTTGCTAAGGCAGAAAGTTCTGGCAGTATGCGTATGTGAATATTATGGCTGTGACTTAAGCCATCAGTGGTTTAACTGCATTTTCAGTGTGACATGTAAGTAGTTACAGGTTTGTTCATGCCTCTGTTGGTCTTCATAATACTGAAAGGACCAGTACTTCTCCTGTAGTAGTACATAGCTTCTGTAAAATTTGTAATAGTTTCACATAATGTGAGAGGACGGAAAAAGTCTTTACCAGTTCTCAGGGCCTGTTTAAAATCCATATATTTATGTATGCACACAGAGGAAAATCTGCTGTAGTTCTTAAAGCTTCTTTAAAATATGTATGTGTCTTTTTATACATGCATATAAAACTTGAAGTCCTTTCTAACAGTTTATTTCATTGGCAAAGAAGCTTTTTGGCTTTAAATGCCCTGATATTTGTAGAAATGTGTGAGTCACATTTTGGCAAGTTAGCCACATGGTATTTATTTTGATAACTACTACTGTATAACTACTGAAAACTGTACCTAATGGTGGTTGAAGCAATTCTAAGTTTATGTAAAGCCCTTGGTGATAGATATATTTAAAAAAACCTCAAACCTCACAAAGCAACTTAAACATCAACAAAACCATATTCATATTTCCAAAATTTCCACAAATCTACAGTCTTCCTAAAGTGATGAATATTAATGTCTGCTTTTGAGCAGACATCATAAATGAGCTACCTGTTTTAGTACCCTTTATCTGTGTAAAGTGAGGCTTTTGGTTTAGACTTTTATTAAATGCTTTATTTGTATGAACTAGGGGTGAAGGCTTCGTACTGTGATTTCCATGATGATTTAAATGTGAAGGAAGAGTATTTTACTCTTCTACTGGGTATTAACCACATGTGTGAAAACCTGGTCAAGCACAGGGACTATCTGCACAGGTTCAGTAAGAGGAAGTTCATGCTCCCTTGGAGGAAGGAGAGCTGATACCATCTTCTAGTGAAGGCCAGAAACAGTGTATACGCGTCTGTCAGGGCGTTTGGAAGTCCTTCGTGTGTATCCTCAGGAGAGCTCAACCTGCAGCTTTTCCCTTTTTTTTAGGGACACTCTGGCAGCTGATTTTGGATGCTGCTGAATGCATGTGTGCTTGTACAGAGTATAAAATTATTATTAATTGACATTAAATTAAACATTAAATTAATATGTTAAATTAAACCAAATTGTATTCAGCCACTTTTATGGCTGAAGAAGAGAGCAGATACATTTTTAAAGCCTGAAATTGCTTTAGTGATGGCACGTATGGTACATCCATACTTCATTCCCTGAATATTTGCTTCTGTAGGGAGCAGAGGTAAGGTAGAAAAAAATAAATTAATGACCTCATACTCTCACCTACTCCTTTCAGCATAAAAATCAGGGCAACAAGAATTTGGCAAGCTACCACACGATTGATCAAATCTAATGCATATCAATTATAGGCTAAAGCATGCCATGACTCAACAGTTTGAGAAGTTATTCCACTTGACTTGCTTACCTCACTGCATGACTTGATGACATTAACCATGCAGTGCTGGGTCATTTCGATCTCTGATGCTATTTAGCAGGTGTCTGTGAGAGAAGAGCTTGTGAACCAAGGAAGAAAGCCTGGATGAGAACCCTCTTAGTATGCAAATTATGTTGCAGGTTATCTGCCTTCCTTGCAGATAGATAACAGAGCTCCTCTGTGGTTTGGCACTAGCACCTTCTACATTTATCAACTTTGGGGATTTTAATTACTGTGCAGGTGATGCATCTACTAGCCTGGCACAATCAGGTGATCCATGACATCCTTAGATTGCCTCAAGATGCTGCATATATAAAAATTCATGGACCTTTCTTTAACCTTACCATGAATATCAGAAGCATAATAGCTCTTTCTAATCTCAGCACCTCTGTCAAGCAGAGAATAAGGCTCAGTCTTCTCACTTACTGGATCATAAGCCAGCAGGTATGCAGAGCAGATGTCTTAAGTTCTTTGCTTGGGTGAAGGGCTGGGAGGGAACACTTTGCTGTGGGACCAGTGGACTGGTATGAAAAACTATGAGGCTGTTGTTAAGAACCACTAATGCTTAATTTTTTAATCATATCCTCTGATTACCTTGTTTTACTCTTGATCTGAACTGGTTGAAGTATAATAGACAGATTGAGAAAGCAGATGGTGCAAACTGGGCGTGACTCTGATCCAGTCTGGAGTAGCTGTGTGCTGGAGGTGCCAGTGGGAGAGTCTGTAGGTTGTATATGCCTATAGTGATGAAAAGGGGGAGTGTTAGTGGTGGTGTTCACTTGTGGGAACTGCCAGGATGCTGACTTTACTTCCTGTGTAAGGCACACAGTTCTCAACAAGTTTGAACACAAACTGTGATGTGGCTTCTCACTTTTCATCTGTGCTTGTTGCTGTATTAGATGTCCAGCAGAGTTGATTACCTCTCCCAGACTTTAATTACAACTGCAAAACACATGTCCTTTTTTCCCTCTGCAACTACTGGCCAAATCCCTTAACCTACTAATGTGAGAGTGATCTGAGTCTGAGGAAGTGCATTGTACTGCTATGGCAATAGAAGATATGGCATGTGAAGATCAGGTATTTACTGTATACTGACTAGTTCTGCCACCCAAATGTGGGAACAGAAGGGAAGTAGCAAACATCTCCATTTTTTATAAAACATCTAGGGACCTTGAATTCTTAATAGAAGAGTGACACAGCAACATATTCAAACTAAGCAAGTCTGCCTCTTATCCTGCTGTCCTTTTTCCAGTCAAGAACATAAAGCAAACCCCTAGAGTCTTGCCTGTCTTTTGCAAAAAGTGTATTATAGGAGCAGAATTAGATTTGCAATGGTGTTAAGGAAAGTGGAAATAGTAATTACTATTATTACTTGAAGTCAATGTTTGACCCATACACAAAATTTTGTTTTGCTCACCAAGGTGGTCATAGGAAAGAAGGTTGTTCACTGCATCGCAAAACAGGGTAGACATGTAAGGTTGTAATGAGGTCCTTACTTTATTAGTGAATCTACTAATCTATATTTCAAAATAACGTCATAAGCGGTGGTGGCGTAAGACCACAAACAAGACAGGATTTGTGTACAGGTTAAAGTTTATTGGTCTGCTGGATTATTCTGATGATTGGCTTTGTATGACTACAGGAAAATATCTGTATACGGAAATTAGAGGTCAAATAATACTGCCTCTGTTCTTTAATCTTCTCTTGCCAAAAGTAAGCTAAAGAACTAATGAAAAGTAGATCTTGTACATTTGGTTGTGTGTGCTCAGAACTTGAGGAAAAATGGCAGTAGTAGGCTGAGGTGAGGAGATTCTGTTTGAATTATTTTAATGAACTAGATACTTCTAAGTTCAGTTGAGAGAGAATAAAGTTTCTTTAAACCCTTTTTTCTTTTTAGATCCAACTGTGACAACACAAGATGTCAGTAAATCACAGGCAAACCTTTTGACTAAGATGCAAGCTGGACTTGAGTCATCTCCTGGTAATTGTTTTATTTCAGTACACCTAAATCTATAATACTTTTTCTTAGGAATACTGAGTTACCATGTAGACTTTACATTTTCATATTAAAGTCTTGAAATAAGATTGTGACTTTTCAGATGGAACAGAGGTAAGTACATAATCTAGGCCTTTTAAAGCCACCACAGGAGCTCAAGTGTCACAGGCATCCCAAGGACTGCTTATGACAGATGTTGTAAGCATCCCAAGGACTGAAAAAAGCTATGCAAGTAACAGTTGTGTGACCTGTTGTCTTTATGCATATATGCCATAAAAGCAGGCAGTGACACTGGAGAGAGGACAAATCCCAAACTAGAACCATTGTGGAAGGTTCTGTTCTAGTACTTATAACTCGTAGTGTGAAGGCTCCTCCTCATGTTCATGTATTAGTGAGAGATATAATAATGCCCTTGCATCACTGTGTCTGCTAGCTCTATCTTTTTTAAATTTTGGATGTGTCAAAACGTTCTGTTGTCCCCACAATTTATTTACCATATTCTGGACCTTAGTCATCGTTTTGATAGGGACTAGAGAATAAGTTCCATGCAGAAGAAACCAGTGAATGGTGATTCTACCTGTCCTTTCTCCATAAGGATCAGAGGCAGGAATTCAGCAGTGTACCAAAGCTCATGTTGATTAGTGCAAATCAAACATGAGCTGAGTTATATTTATACATGAACTCAAGCAAGTTCTGACAAGTTATTTTGTCTACAATTTTGTCATTGGAGATTATAATGCTATTTACTTGAGCTTTTTAGCACAATGTGAGAACTAGAGTGCAATAGCTTCAATTTCAAAAATTCAAATAATAGATTCAATAACTCTTTTTATATAAAAACTCACACATATATTTGAACTAAAATATACAAGCTATTTTTTATAATATGACTTCACCTGACTATTTTCATTTAATATGTGAATTGAGGAAGAGAGTCAGTATGAGGATCTTATTAGTGTGCAAGACATTTTAAAGGTCCTCTATTTTTTTGTGGATGGATAACAACTACCCTATGAACTGTCATTGGTGGCTTTTGAATGCATCATGATGAGGGATTTCAGTAAAAAAACAGGTGATGCATGTACTAGACTGATGTAAACTCTGGTGATCCATGACAACCTTGGCATGCTGTCAAGGTGTTTGCACACAAAGGAAGATTCTCCAGATCACTTTAAGCCCTTCACATGAAATTTCAGGGGTAAATACTTGGACTAGTTTGGTTTTCCATCAGGTGGAGATCAAGGCTTGCTTATGCTCTTGTCTAGAGGAACAAGACTTACTGTCTAGTGCTGGGAAACAGCTTTAATTTTTTTGCTTAAAAAGCAATTTTGGACTAGTAGTTAAGGTTGACCAGTCTACTGTGAACTACCACCAAACTAACTAGCCTGAAGCTATGTTCTTCCACATTGTCCACCTTAATATATAGGTTTATTTTTACTTAAACTGGTTGAAGGATAACAGAAGGTATGAAAGTGCAGATGGAACAAGCCAGGCAAAAGGCTGATTGCCTGTGGCATAGCATTCCTTGTGTTGTGAGCTAACATGTTAAAATAACCACTGCTTTACGGAACAGGCCAATAACTTGGAAGGCATGTGGTACCTCTGCTTATGCTTGCTCAGAGACCTCTAGAAGTAAACCAGTAGCAGGGACCTCCTTCAGTATAGCCAGAGTCTCTCAACTGTACCTGAAAGGCATGTGTTTAAGAACTTTACTTCAAAGTTCAGTATTTTATGCAGGAAAAGAGGAGTAATTCTGAGAAGATTTAGGCCTTCAGAGATACTGTTTCTACTGCTCTGTGATCAACTTTGCCACCCAGTGCTTCTGTTGTTGAGAAGACTGATGCTGTAGCCCAATTTATTTTTTCCTGATTGTGAATTGGAAATTTTTCAATCCATGGACAGGAGAGAATTCCTTCTACAAAAACTAGAATGGTTTCCTCCTATAATGATGTATGATAAAGCAGATTCACTTTGTAATTACTGTTTATGTGTTTCTGAAATGCATTATAAAATAACTGACAATAGAATTACTTTGCTAGCATGTAAAACATGTCTTAAAACATTAAGTGTATTATATATAGAGTGGTGGTGGGTGGTGGAAATATCTTTCTTATACTACTAAATTGAAAAAAAAAAATTTTCTGTAACAGGTTTGTTTTTTCACCTTTCAGAGCACATGACAACTACACAAACTGTCAACCAGCAAACTCAGGGGAACCTTTCAGATCATTTGACACTTGGGCATAATATCTCTACATCTGGTAAAAGTGATCACATGCTGTCTTCCACTTAAATTGTTAAATTTTGGTTATCTAAGGTTTTACCTTTATATTCTTTAGTTAAGCTGTTATGGAGGATTTATGGTGATTAATTAAGATAAACAATTTGGTGTTTAAAGTTGTAAAGAAAGTAACTGTAGGAACTGAAAAAATTGCTATAACTATTGAATAGACCTTTCCTTGAAGCATAATTTCCAGCGTCTTCCCCTATAGCATACTTCAGGTTACTAGGACCTTGTATGCAGATAGTACAATACTAATGAAGTAATGATGTGTATAGATGTGGGTGATGCGTCTTTAGCTGGGCGACATCCATTGTTAAAGCTGTAGCTTATTAACTGGCTTTCTTCCTCTATTCTTGAAATGCATAAAGCATGAGAACAAGTACAGTGGTAGGAAAAGACTGTTTATGCTTACAGTTGCCTGCCTGATAGCTGTGTCAAGCTTTGTAGAGCTTTATAGAGGTAGTCTTTGAATAGTATGCTATCCATAGCCATACAGAAAAGGATTTTTTGGCCACATTGAACCCTTTAAATGTAGTTTTACCTCACAGAAAGAAAGGATTGTATTGTAGTCAGGCAGATGATGGTCAGTATTGATATTCTTTGTGTGCAGAAGGGTATTCCCTGCAGCATAACAGGAGTTTTGTGGAGAAGTGTGGGACTCTGACCATGTTCCAGTGGAGCACAGGGCATTCTTGCCTCTGTATTCATTAGAGTTGCATCTAGATTAGATAGTCTACCTCTGGCTTTCTGGCTGTGTTGTTAAATTGTAGTAGCTTTGAGAATGGCAGTGTTTTGTCCTTCTGTTTATTCTTTTTTATTTTACTAAAGCTTACTACTTTTTCAAGCGCTACTTAAAACACTAATGTAGTCCTATACAGTTTTAGGACCCACCTGTAAGCTATAGGTGACTCTTCTAATCACTGAATTATAGTTATGATCTATTTAGAGTATGGACATTTCCAATTATAACGTTATATTAAAGCTAGAAACTATCTTCTAAAATGACATAACTACTACAGTAGCGATGACACAATACTGCTGCATTAAGATTCTGGCTGTTAACATTTAAGGTATATGAAAGGATCTCCATAGTAGTCAGCATTTGGCAAGATCCTTTTTTCCACTAAGATTACTATGAAAACCAATTGCAATACCATATTGACACTATGCTGTGTGATTATAGGATCATAGTATATCGCTTTGCTTCCCCCACAACTTGCTTAGGTCCAGATCTTGCAACAAAGGAGTTCAAGCAGGCAAGTGGAGGGAATGTGTCTGATGTCACTTTTGTGGAGTATGAGGTACTCCTGCCTGGTGAGTTTTTTTTTTCTTCCAGTTACGTTGTGTTGAATGCCTAAGATTACACACAGTAAGTTTGCATGAGTTGTAGAAGTATCTAGAATGGCAACTTCTTGATAAAGTATGTTAAAGCTCATGTGATGAGCTCAGTAAAAGCAAAGATTAGTAAGTTCGTGCTATCGAGTATTGTGTTCTAATGGCTATTTTGTAGTGGGAATGAGATTCTTTTCTTTATTAAAATCACAAGTAAAAACAACTCATAGCAATCTGTTCCCCCAAATCAACACAAAGTGACAGTTTCTTTGCAGTAGTGAATCTGCTTGGAGAAACCATATAAGCTAGGGTACTTGTTAACCAGCAGGTGTTGGTCAGCTTTGCAGTATTACAGGAGTTAAAGCATGAAGAAAAGGCAAGGTAAGCCTCTTCCTGAAGTAGATATGTAGTTCCCAGTTGACACATAATAATTTATAAGTAATTTCTAGGACAAATGGAAAAACTGATTAAAACCTCTCAATTGGACGGTATCAGTTAGAACTCCTTTGCAAAGTACTGGTATGATATTTTAAGGATGTAATTGCACAGTATTTATGCTGTGTTTTTTATCTAGTGGGAAACTTAAGGTAGGGTCCATTTCTTTTTCTGGTACATGCACTCTTGGTACAGAGATGCCTCAGATATCAGTATTGCTAGTGGTTAATCTTCAACAGCATAGGGTTTTCATGTTCCATTAATTTAAAGTGTGGATTTTTAAAATCTCAAAAGATACAGATTCTATCTCTTGCCAGTGCAACTAATTTGACTGTAGAACTCTTGCTGCTGTGAAACCAATTCCATTTGTAAAATCACTTAAGTTTATGATCAATGAGTTATGATCAGTGAGTTATGCTTGGCTCATTTGAGTGTAATGATTCTAATAAATGAGTTGCAGTCACTGACTTTGCTCTGCTATGAAAGATTGAGGTGTTGCACCTCTAACTCCAGTTCAACAGATCTGTAATATTTTGGCTGTGATTTAGAGTGCTGGGCATGCTGTTCTGCAGGCTGTAAATGTCTCTGCCAGACCCAGTGAAGTTAAAATATTCTGTGGGGATGTCTGGTGCTTCCACTTCAGCCAGACTTTGTTGCTTCTTAGGTATGACTTGCATTGCTAAGTCAGTGAGTTGTACCTTAAAACTGCCCTTTCTCTCAGCATGTGAGCTGTGAAATACAGATGGACTTCTTTGACCATCAAGTACTACAGGATAGGTCTAGGACTGAGGTGAGGCCTGGAATAAATTTGCATGGAGTGTTCAGATGGACTAACCACAGGTGTATCTAGAAAGCATGAAAGAAAAGACCAATTATGAATTAAAATGTCAGTGCTGTTGGGTACAAAGTCAGGGGTGTGTTTTTATAAAAGCCTGTTTGTATGTTTCCCAGAAGATATTTGCTCTTGAAAGCTACTTTTTAGAGTCACTCATTTTATGCTTATGAAGCTTGTTAAAAGCAAAAGTAAATTTTTTCTACTGTAGTGGAATGTTTTCACATTGTACTTCTACTGATTTGCCAGTAGGAAGGTGAAGACAGCCATAAATGGGTTTGAAGATGATTTAGTTTCGAGTAGCTGTAGCATGACAAACCAGATCCAACAATGTCAAGAGTTATGGATTTTATCAACTTCACTAGCAACAGGACATTACCTCTTATCTCACAGTATCATAAAAATCTGCAGCTGGCTAAAACTTCTATGCTTATAGATATGTACAAGTATAACTCTTTCTGATATTAATGTAAATACTTATATACTTACTAATATTTTAATGCGGTAAATCCTGCTTTTATAATACCTAATGTGAAGTCAAAAGGGAACTTTAAACTGAGAACAGACATTTTTACCCCTGGTTACAGCTAAGTACTTAACATGTTTTGGTTTGGGTTAAATTACATAGGAGTGTAAGTTAAAGGATTTCCCTAGACTCTACCTCCCTCTAGGCTTGCTTTATTAGCAACTGAGAGTTGGGCCATCACCTCAATGAGTGGCAACAGCTAACAAAAAGCACCCTCTCTATATATACCATATAATATAATGACAATATAATAATATATATAATAATATAGATAATATAATAATAATACAATACAATGAGTCTTTGGTGATTTTCCAGGAACTTTCAGCTCTTAGTTGATCATCGGTTTCAAAAGTCCATGGTATTCCACAGTTTTGACTTGTTCTTATCATTCCATTCTAATTCCTCTTCGGACATGACTATTGACTGATGCAGTTCCTCGGTCCTCATGGTTACTCCTCTTCAGTTTGTTCCTAGAGCACCTGTGCTCTATAAAACATATCTATTTATTAATTATTCCTAGTATTAATAATATCCTAAGAGAAAAGAGTTTTCTAAAGCTTGTTCATTTTACAGTGTAAATCTGTCTTGCTTTCAGTGAAATGAATATCTGTGGTTTTGTATTAGAGTCCCTATAGGAAGTTTACTTAAAGAATGGAGTGACTGTCATTTTTGTAATGGATGTGTATCATAACTCAGTTACAGTTTAAGAAAATTACTGTCAAACACTGATTGTCTGATTCGGTAGTTGTTTTACCCTGGAAAATATAGCAGCAGCACAATGCATTCACTTGTAATCCAGCATATGTGAAACACAATCTTTAAATTTCTTCTTCCTCCAGAATGAAGAAATGTTTTTCATAAACAGTTTCTTAAACTTTCAGGTGTTTCTGGTACTTCTGTGGAAAAAAATATCACTTTGGACCGTGGAACTAGAATTGAACTTTCATGCAGATTGGACAATAAATATTCTCATTTGAAAAGTCTTCAGGTGACTTGGAAGAGGGGAAATGAAACAGTCAAACACATCAATAAAACTGAAACTAGCTGGAGTATCCAGTAAGTAGCATTCTTTGCAGTTTTATTTGCAGGCTCTAATGATTTATCACATGAGCTAAATGTGATTAATATATGACCATAATCGACATATTGAAGCTGAAGGAGAGGAAAAACGTTGCAGTTGCCTTGAGCCTGGAGAGAAGAGCTCCTCTTCTTCCTGTAGTGCTGGAAAAGCAAGGTTTCTTCAAGACAAGCATACGGACATAGTTCTTTAAAAGTCCAGTAATTCTGTTCAGTAATGAAGTAGTAACCTCAGTCTAAGATTGCTAAAATAACTGTTTCTTTATCCATGTTCTCTTTTCCACCTCAGTGCTGCTTTGCAGAAGTGTGAAAACCATCAATGGGCAGGTTTTTTTTCTTTATAATTAACCAGAGAGAAGAAATTAGCTTTACAGTAAAGGTGTTTTGGATTGTTTTAAAGATTAACTCTTTCAAAGCTCTACAGAGACTCAAGAAATGATGTAGAAATTTTTCTTAATTTGATACAATTTACTGTTGGACTCTTAAAAATTTATAAATGGGTTAATTTTAACCAGGTTGATTTCTGTATAGCTTTGCTTTCTTAACATCAAAATGTTAGAAAATGTGATGAAAATGTTAACTTTTTTGTCTCTCGATATACACAAACACAACCATGTAAATCTTTTTTAGAGTGCTTGTGAAAGGTATAGTTTGCCGTCAGAGAAGATGCTGGACTTTGTTAGATGGCAGCTCCTTAAAACTATTCTGTGTTGAAGATATATTAGCCATTGACAGACTGGCTTTAGAAAGAGCAAATTATGTAAATAATATATTCACAAGTCCTACATATGATATGCTATATAGTTAACATGGTGAATCCATGTCTAATTAGGTAACCTGTAGATCATACTGCTTAAAGATGTTTGGCCTTCTGTGAGCAACAAGGGTGAAAAAGATGTTTGTTCTCAGGTGCGGTTGTGCTTTTTTAAAAAATGTCATGCTGTTTCTACATTGCACTAAACCCACATCCTAGTGTTTCAGCAATGGATGTCTCTGCTCTACTCTTAATGTCTTCTGGTTTCTTTAGAATGCTAGTTAACAGTCAGTGATAGTTGTATTTTCCTTTGTCCTACAAGCAAAAAAAGCAAATTGGTGAAACTTTTTTTTAAGATTGAGGATCTTGGATAACAGCAAGCTGGGAAGTTACAGCTGTACTCTGAAAGGTGAAGAAGAAATCAGTGCTGTATTTAATTTACAAGGTAATTGTATTTAATTTTACTTTTATTTTAAATTTTTGCTCTACCTGACAATTTAAATGTATTAATGTGGTTTCTGGCTAGTATGGGAATTGCAACTTAATTTGATAAACAGTGAGTAATATTGTCAAGCTAAGTGAGAATCAGTATCAGTGGCATTTCTGTAGCATGGAGGAAAGAATTTTGAAGCAAACCCCAGCCTTTTTAACAAAACTTGCTAACAACTGAAAGAGCATATAAGGCTACTCTTTTCCTAAATGAGTTACCGATTTCTCTTTACCTCTTCTACCCTAGAGCAGCAATGCATACAAATCACTTTCTGGGGGCTGGGAGGAAGGGATGGCGTCTCAGATAAATTTTTCTAAAAGCAGAGCCAATGACTTCAAAGTTTGGCCTGAGATTTGGTGTTACAAGAGGAACAATGATTTGCAGAATGGAGGCAGGTTTTTGAAAAAAATCAGTTGTATTTCTGAAACAACAAAATACTGCTTTAGTGCATCTTTAATTCCATATAATAAAAGAACAGCAGTTATATTCAGTGTTAGTGTACTTCACTGGGTAGTATGAGTGCCCTTTCTTCAGTTCTGTATTCTCTTCTCCAGTAATGTTGACCCTGACTGTAGAAGGTGAAATCCACTTGAATGGAAGATATGGAAAGGAAACAAATGCAAGCTGTTGAGAACCTTCATCTGTAATGAGAGCTATTCCCTTCCTTATGCCCACAGAATCATCAAGGCTGGAAAAGACCTTGAAGATAATCCAGTCCAACCATTAACATAACACTGACAGTTCCCAACTACACCATATCCTTAAGCGCTAAATTGACCCAACTCTTAAACACCTCCAGGGATGGGGACTCCACCACTGCCCTGGGCAGCCCATTCCAACGCCTAAAAACCCATTCTGGAAAGAAATGCTTCCTAATATCCAGTCTAAACCTTTCCTGGTGCAACTTGAGGCCATTCCCTCTTGTCCTATCGCTTGTTACTTGGTTCAAGAGGCTCATCCCCAGCTATCTGCACCCTCCTTTCAGGGAGTTGTAGAGGGCGATGAGGTCTCCCCTCAGCCTCCTCTTCTCCAGACTAAACACCCCCAGTTCCCTCAGCCGCTCCCCGTACGACCTGTGCTCCAGGCCCTGCACCAGCTCCGTTGCCCTTCTCTGGACACGCTCGAGTCATTCAATGTCCTTTTTGTAGTGAGGGGCCCAAAACTGAACACAGGAATCGAGGGGCGGCCTCCCCAGGGCCGAGTACAGGGGTCAGATCCCTTCCCTGTCCCTGCTGGCCACGCTATTGCTGACACAAGCCAGGATGCCATTGGCCTTCTTGCTCACCTGGGCACACTGCTGGCTCCTGTTCAGCCGGCTGTCAATCAGCACCCCCAGGTCCCTCTCTGACTGGCAGCTCTCCAGCCACTCCTTCCCAAGCCTGTAGCGCTGCTGGGGGTTGTTGTGGCTCAAGGGCAGCCCCCTGGCATTTGGCCTTAGTGAAACTCCTGCAGTTGGGCTCAGCCCATGGCTCCAGCCTGTCCAGGTCTCTCTGCAGAGCCTCCCCACCCTCGAGCAGATCAACACTCCCACCCAGCCTGGGGTCATCTGCAAACTGACTGAGGGTGCACTCGATCCCCTCGTCCAGATCATCAATAAAGATGTTAAACAGGAGTGGCCCCAAAACCAAGCCCTGGGGGACACCACTCGTGAACAGCCGCCAACTGGATTTAACTCTGTTCTCCACAACTCTTTGGGCCCGGCCATCCAGCCAGCTTCTTACCCAGCAAAGCCTGTGCCCATCCAAGCCATGAGCAGCCATTTTTGCCAGGAGAATGCTGTGGGAAATGGTGTCAAAAGCTTTACTGAAGTCAAGGTAAACAACATCCACAGCCTTTACCTCATCCAATAAGCAGGTCGCCCGGCCCTAGAAGGAGATCAGGTTTGTCAAGCAGGACCTGCCTTTCATAAACCCGCTGACTGGGCCTGAACATCTGGTTGTCCCGCAAGTGTTGTGTGGTGCTGCTCAGTATGAGCTGCTCCATCAGCTTCCTGGGCACTGATGTAAAGCTGACAGCCCTGTAATTTCCTGGGTCATCTTTCTGACCCTTCTTATAAATGGGTGTCACATTGGCCTAGTTCCAATCTGTTGGGACCTTCCTGGTCAGCCAGGATGACGGATAGTGGCTTGGCAATCACTCCAGCCAGCTCCTTCAGCACCCCCGGGTGTATCCCATCCAGTCCCATGGACTTGTGTGTGTCTGTGTGATGCAGCAGGTCACTGACTGTCTCCTGGATTGCAGGGGGGTCGTTCTCCCAGTCTCTGTCTTCTGGCTGAGGAGGCTGGATTCCCTCAGTACAACTGGTCTTGTTACTGAAGACCGAGGCAAAGAAGGAATTAAGCACCTCAGCCTTTTCCTTGTCACTTGTTACCATGTTTCCTCCCATGTCTAGCAGGGGATGGAGACTATCCCTGGTCTTTCTTCTGGTACTGACATAGAAACCTTTCTTGTTGTCCTTGGTTTCTGAAGGCGGATTAATTTCTAGCTGGACCTAGCTAGCCCCCCTGATTTCTACCCTGCAAAGCCTCACAGCCTCTCTGTAATCACTGTGTGTGGCTACCCCTTCTTCCAAAGTCCTTAAACTCTCCTTTTCTCTCTGAGTTGCAGCCAAAGCTCCCTGTTCAGCCAGAGTGGTCTTCTCTGTCTCTGGCTTCTCTTACAGCACCTGGGGACAGCCTGCTCCTGTGTCATTCAGACTTTCTTAAAGAGCACCCAGCCTTCCTGAACCCCCATACCCTTCAGGATCATCTCCCAAGGGATTCTGTCAAGCAGGTGACTAATCAGCCCTTTGAAACTTCCAGGATGTTGTCTCCTGTCCTCTTTAAGAACTCTTTTTTCATGATTGCTCTGCCCTAACTGGCCTCCAACTGCCACATTATCCACCAGTCCACTGTTCACAAAGAAGAGATCCAGCAGGGCACCTTCTCTGGTTGGTTCACTCACCATCTGTGTCAGGAGGTTGTCTCCCACACATTCCAGGGATCTCTGGACTGGTCTTGCTCTGCTGTGTTTTATTTCCAGCAGCTGTATGGGAAGTTAAAGTCTCACAAGAACCAGGGCAAATAATCATGAGATTTCTCCTAAGTACCTATAGAATATTTTATCTACTGCTCTGTCCTGGGTGGGTGGCCTATAGTAGACTCCTACCACATCATCCATCTGTTGTCCTTCCCCCTGATTCTAATGCAAAGACACCCTGTCTTCACTATACTTGTACTCAAAGCAATCATAATAGTCCCTGACATTCTGTGCTACTCCACCACCTCTCCTTCCTTGTCTATCCCTTCTATAGAGCTTGTAGCCATCAATTGTCACGCTCCAGTCATGGGAGACATCCCACCATGTTTCTGTAATAGCCACAACATCATAGTTTTCCTGTTTCATCATGGTTTCAAGCTCCTCCTGTTTGTTACCTGTTCTGTGTGCATTGGTATACATGCACTTCAGATGGGCACATTTAGAAGTCCTAAGTCCGGTCTGACCTTTCACAGATGTTACCATGGTTACTGATCTATCAATATCCCTTGCATCTTTGTTGTGCTGCATGTCTCTGTCCCTTACCTCCACTGTGATAGCAGGGTGAGGGTCATTGCTGGTACAACAGCCCAGAAACTCTCATAATCATTGCCTGGTAACCACCATCTGAATTTTGCAAAGAGCATGGCCAACTTTGACCCGTGAAAATTTCACAGACTCTGATATATAAGAAAGTTTCAACCTGAACACAGGCTCCTTAAAAACCCTACCTCTTCAAATAACTACCCTGACCTCAGCTGAACTAACCAGCAGGCCTTTGTAATCCTCAGTGCTGCAAGCTGCCTTTGTGCAGTGGGATATCTGGTCATATGACTTGAGGAGATGTGTATGTTCAAATCTTCAATAGTGATGTTGATACCTGCTTTCAAACTTTCAACCAGGGAAGATGAGCCTGCAAGACTGAAGACAGACAATATTGTAGTTTATTCAGACCTTTTAATCTCTAAAAATGTTTATGTATTGTTTTTGTCTGCATGTGGGTAAGGTTTAGGGAGTGGCTACCCAAGTCTGTTTAGATTAAAAAAAGTCAGAGGACACCCTATTCTTCTGAAAGTGTACAATAACTATTTCAGTAGGGGCAGGAATGACTCAATAGGGAAGTAATCTTTTCCAGAACAGTGCATAGGAGTTGTTGGTTCATTAAAAGAACGAGGGAGAATTGCTTCACAGTAGTTGAATGCTGCCACTTCTGATGCTATAAAAGGTACTGGCTTGACGCTTTTTAAGATTAATGCAAGAGTGAGGGAAATGGGAAGGAGGAGTCCTTGAATCTTCCAGTCAATAATGCAGAGAGAACAATTCTCAAACTGAAAGATGAGTAATGCATTGGTATAGGCTCAGTGGCTAAAGTCATCACTGCTGTAACTAACTGCAATAGCTTTTCCACTAGGCAGTTAGGCTTTATTGGATATGTCACCTCTCCTCATCCCCCCTGTTATGGCATGGCATAACCCTGCAGATTTTGAGGAGTTAAGCTTTTACCTAGCTATGCTCATAGGAAGTTCAAATTATCAAACATGGAGATTACTCATGGGTATTTTTAAATGGTATGAAGTCTTCTAATAGTGATATTAAAGGGTGGAACAAGTTAATTTGCATTTGGCCTTTGTTAAGGGATCCTTAAGCAGCTGTCCAGGTGTATGTGCTGTGAAACAACTCTTGTCTTTAAACCAGTGTGGAAATGTGACTGGTGTAAATGCTGTTGCAATCATCTGTCTGTTTATCTCTTCAGCAGTTTTTTTTCTGTGCAGTAGCAGTGTTTTGTCACCAAATTCTGGGTGATCTACTTGCAGAAACACCTGGGACAAAGCATATTACTTCCTTGCATGCATGCAGGATTCTGTTAGAGCCAGATCCCAGAACTCATGATGTATATTCATGTCCTTAATCATGGCAGTTGTGTTCACATGTGTTGCTGATATGCTTATAGCTGTGCTTTACTACTGATCAGCCTGCCTAAATTTTTTTGGCTACCATATAAATCTGTAGTGCTGGGTATAAAGGTTTTTGTTTTCACACGCTCCAATATTTTTTCATCCTGCTTTTCTTATGTTTATACCAAATTGTTCAAACGTAACTCCTGAAAGCAAATTCTTGGCCTGATTGGTCTAGTGTGACCAATATAATTTAAAAGACGTAAAGGATCTTTAATTACAAGATAGAGCAATGAAACTTGAAGTAAAACTTAAAATAGATGGATCTCAGGAAAACATGCTGGTAAACAGTATAATAAAGAAGAAGAGAAGGAAGCAGGGAAAATATGTGATGTATATGTTCAGCTCTATCTGTGGGATGCTGCAATGTATTCAACCTTTTTGGGGCTTTTACTTTTGGAAGGCTGTGGGGCATCTGCACTTAAAATAGCTAGGATAAGTAGCTCTAAAGTTATAAATTTATATGTCTTATTTCTTGTGACCATGTTCTGTCCTTAGCAAGATTGGACCAAAAGTCCTTTTTGTTGGCATGCACACAAGTCATTACTTCAGCTCAGAAAATATTTGTAGCTACAAAGCTCCCTCAATCTGTGGTTTTGTCTTAATTATAAAAGAAGGTTTTTTTAAGGGAAAAGGAAGTGAATACTATAAATCTATATCTAAATCGGTTTTATCTTTTTGTAATACTGAAATTAAAACCAGTAGCTCTCACTTGATGAACTTTTCCTACTTCTTTTTAGTACCAAAAATTGAAGGAAAAGAAAAACCCATAGTCAGTTATGAAGGAGATACAGCTGTAATGATTTGTAAAAGTTTTGGCTATACTCCCATAGCTTGGACCTGGTATATGACCAATGGAAGTGAACAGGTAAGTTTTCGATCTGTTGGCCAAGCAAAACAACATGGCAAAACCAAGTACAGACACTTTGTAAAATATATTGATTTTTCACTGTTGGCTCTACAAATTGGATTTCCATTAAAGTTAATGTGAATCTCTGTACATGGAAAAAAAATCTGTGGTATTTAGAAGTATTAATTATTACAGGGATGCAGTTTTTGTTCTGGTTTGTATGATGTCTCTTTTCCAAAAAACCCCTTACCATTTGTACTTTTATAGCCCAGATAAGAGTAAAACAAATCGGGCAAGTCTTGAGATAGTTGTTTTGGTGATGTTAATGATGGTTATATTTCTCAAATCTTACAAAAAAAAAAAAAAAAAGCAGGACACTCTTTTGAAAAGACATGTAAGGTATTGGATGCTTGAGGGAGAACAGGACCATGTTCTCTTTTCTTCCTTCTCCAGGTACAGAGTAATTCTGTATTTCCCAACCTGTATGATCTCTCTGGGGCACTGAACCTGAAGGAGGTCATCCTGTTCTGGAGACTGTTGTGCCACTTGACTCTGAAGGAGCTGAAATCATTTAAGCACTTGCCTTAAAGGCTGTGAGGAAAATCTTGCTCAGCAGTTGCCCTCCTTCACATACCCACCTTTTGGGTTCCCCCTTAGCCTTGGAAGAATAGGCATTTTGTTCTAGCCCTTTTCTGTGGAAAGCACTATCAACTTTAATTAAATAGATCTGTCTCCTCAATACTCCTGAAACATATTTCCCACTGAAGCAGCATTCCCAGTTCAGCTTCCTTGGAAGTTGTATGCTTTGTGCCTTGATGAAACCGGGACATTAGATCCTGAAAACTGAGGCTGCCTTTGAGTGAAGTGTCAGTAGTCAAGGGTACCTTTTATCTGGTCTTAGACTAAAACAAATCAGACAACTTGCTCACTACAAGTGCATTTTTTTTTTTTTTTTTTTCACTGAATGTAAAGAGAACCAGGGTGGCCGGCTAGGATAAATCCTTCCTTTGGAGGTAAACTAAACATGCTTCACCACTTGTTCTTAATTCATTTTACATCTCTCTGTATAGACGTGTCTGTTGATAATATAAATAATTTGATTAAACACTTTCTCATTGCATTAATAAGACTTGTATTTTTAATTTTCAGATTGCCATTAATGACACTTTGCTGGCAAACAAGTATGTAATTAATAGAATATCTGCCAATGTAACCCATTTGAAGATACTGAAGCTCACCAATGAAGACAATGGTGTATATTGGTGTGAAGCAGCTTTTGATTTAGGGAAAAGTAAAGGAAAGCTGAAGCTTAAAGTCCTGTCCCTCATGGTGCCTCTCAAACCCTCTCTAGCAATTGTGGCTGAAGTTGTTATTTTAGTAACTATTATTTTCCTTTATGAGATGTATTCAAAAAAGAAAGAGAAGGGTTCAGGTAAGTAATTTTTCAGTCATTTCTAGCTTTCCATTGAAATTGAAGCCAAAGTTAGAAAGGTATGACCCATAACACTTCATATATGAAGCTTACTGTGATTTTTCATATATTTAATTTTTTTGTGATAAAATACTTTGTTCTAGAAAACTGTATTTTAGATTTTTAAATCTCTTCTGTGAGTCTTGTATTCAGTTGTAAGGTGTTTTCAGTAAGAAATATTTTCCCTTAAAGGGTTTGATACAGTCCTTATTTTTTTCCTTACAAGAAGGACTTTAGAGGCTATACTTTTTTGGAGAATGCTTAGGAATGGAAGCAATCTGTTAATCTTGATGGGAGAAACTTGATATCAAGAAATTAAGAGGAAAAATGCTTTAAAACAGAATGCACTAATGTTGGTTCCTGAACTTAAGGCACACATAGATGAGCTGAAATAGATCTGCAAGGTGAAACAGGTGATATATATATATATATATATATATATAATATAAATATTAAACTTGTGCACGTGTGTGTTAAACATATATGCATATGTGTATTTATCTTGTATTTGTTCTAAATATCTGATTTCAATATGTATCATGTTATAAAACTTGATCATAGTAGACCTTTTTGGTAAATTTGCAGGTAGTTCCATTAAATAGAGGAACGAGATAATTTGATTTGCAAATTTAAGAAAGCTAATAAAAGGAAAAAATAAGTTTGTTTTACTTAAACATGGAGTAACTAATGTAATTAAACAGAATTTTTCTGGTGTTTGTTAAATTGAGACCTTATATAGTCCTCTTTCTGTTATGCAGAAGCCGAAAAAGAATTTGACCAAATTGAGCAACTGTAAGTAAAGAATTAGTATACTTTAGTTAAATATTTACTCTTTTGCATATTAGTGTGTTGTATAAAATTATACCTTGTTGTGGACCAAACTGGTAAGGGGTAATGATGAATGTGAAAGTACAATTTATTCCTTTCCTTAAGATTTCTTAATTCCGGTGTGCAGAGTGCTGTTTTCTACCTGACAATTTTGGTGTTTGGAGCACCATGTGTCCTCATTATAAATTCATTCTAAAAGGCTGTAACTATGAGGAAAACCATTTTCAGGTGGAGATTTTACAAAAGATGCCTTCAAATTTTTCTCATATGTATTTTGTCTGTATTAGCATACATTTCTCTCACTTGCATGTTGTCAAAGCCCTAATTGTCCTAGGTAAGCCTGTGGTTTCTGGGGTGTTGGGAACTGGTGGTGTTGACCATTTTGGTAGTAACTCCAGCCTTTCCTGGGGGGCCTCTCACTGTGCTGATGGCTTGAGCTCCCTGGGCACAGGAGTGGCTGCACTGCTGGAGCTAGAGTGCCAGGTGTAGGCACTTCTGTTGATGTTCTGCTGCTTGAGGGCTGGTACTCCTGTGCTGGCTCCCCTCTGCCTTAGGATCATAACATTTCTAAAAGCTTGCTAAAATAAGCTATGCTTCTCTCCCATCCTTTGAAGCCCAGTCACTTTTTGTCCTATTAAGTTCCCCTTTAAGATGCAGCCTAGCAGTTCCTCTTTTCAGATGTGTGCAGTCTACTCCAGTTTTCTTCCCCTCAGTCTCTTCTCCCCTCCTTTTTTTTGTCTGAGTAATGCTGTTTTTTCCCTCTTTGAATTTCTTGCTGCAGTGACCTTTGTTTCCCTGTGTTGTATTCTTTCCCGTTTCGTTTTCCAGTGCTAGCTGAAAAGATATTCTAGTGCTTTTCCCCATATCTAAACAGCTTTAAAGCTGTAATTCAATTATACTATAAAGTGGGGATATGTCTTGGGGGTATATATGCTATTATACTGCTTAGTGTTTGGGATATGTCTTGGGTTGAAAATTGAATAATTGCCCTTGTTGCACAGCCCTGCTTCTTATAAACATGCTGAAACTCTATTGCAATAGGATTGTAATGCAGTGTGGCGCACTCAAATGGTTTCATACTTGATGAGATGTGAAATATGGTTTTGATCAGCTGCTTGGTCTTTACTTTGAAGTTCTATCTTAGATAAACACATATGAGAAAAAAAATCTGTTAAACCATGTACTTCTTGCCTGATTTCAATAACTGAAAGTTATTTCAACTACTGGCTGTTCAGAATATACATCTGTGTACCAGGGAGAATGGCTCCAAAAGAACTTTTCTGGGCTGTTACGTCAAGTGATGGCTAATACAGCTGAAAATGGTTGATGAGACTATAATTAAAATGTCTCAGCCAACAAGGTATTAGGTGGGAGGCTAGTGATTCAGAAACAAAATTGTTTAGCAAGATAATTGTTAATTTAAGTCTTGACTGTGACCAACACCATATAGCTACTTGTAGGTATGCTGGAAGGAGTAATCATATGAGTGTTTTACCCTATGCTCTGAGGATGTGGAGCTGTATATTGCTTGTATATTATTTGAGCATTCACTTTATCTACAAATTCTATACACTGAATGAAATTATAGTATGGCAGTCATTTCCAGTAATGCTAGCACTGTTATAACTTCTGCCCAGAACTTTTTGGGGGATTGAGTTGGGCTGAAAGACTTCTTGGCTGAAAGACTTCAAAAGTCAGTATTTTGGTTGCTTAAATTTTGCTTAATCTTATTTTTTTCTTATAAAATGTGATTGATTTTCTCTTTTACCACATAACATTATAAGTACTTTGGTTGGATTGTGGGCCTGGAATGACTGTGCTAATCCTATACTTAAAAGCTGAGTCTTGGAATTCAACCTTTCTTTCTTATAGTAAATCAGAAGAAAGCAATGGTCTGGAAAACAGCAGTGCTAGGCACAGGAAAATTTAATCTGATTCCCAAAAAGGTAAGAAAGATGAAACAGACCAGAGTTTACTTTTCTCTTGAGCAGCCTAACAAACAAATCCACTGTGCCATCACAATCCTTTTTCAGTGTGAGAACAGCATAGTAATAGAATCATTGTTTAGATAAAACAATATATAATCTTTCATGATGTAGTATCAGCAAGAAAGTGAGTCCTTTTAACTCAAACGCTGTCATCATTGTGGTTTAATAGTTCTGTTCACCCATTCAATCCTTAAAATAGGACCCAAATTAACCTGCTTAATTGCTCAAGTCCTGATGATGAAACCTTTCTATGAATGCCTGGGTAGGTGCTGAGGTGCATAGGAATTGATGTATCCAAAATCCTAGTCTTTCGACTGTATTTTGGGTGTCGAGTGAGTTTATGAAGGACGAACACAAGGTGATAGCAAGTGGGGAATGTCACAGTACCAAAGATGTGAAACAAAGGATTATAGGCCTCTAGGAAAGAAGGCAGAGCTCAATCGATGGTGACTGAAAGGATTAGTGGTAGAAGAAAGAAACAGAGGATATGTAGCCCTGTGGAAGCTATATAATAAACTTCCCTGTTCTCTGCCCTCTTTACAGTCTAATTACAGGCTGCTTCCACTTATGCCAGCTGGAAATACTGGGCGGAGGATGGTCTTGTCAGTTGAGAACCAGTCCTACACACTAGTTATTTCCCTTTGTTACTCACCCTCTGCATCTGGCTCCCCAATCTCTCAAATCAAGATGAGAGGTGTGAGTGACTTTGCATTCATGTCACTGCTGGTACTGTTTTCTCCTCATCACAAGCCATCTACCTGAAGGAGGATAGTTTCCATACCATGTGTTTTAAAGAAGAGAAAGAAAAGGTATCAGGTAAAGTTCACATAAAGAGAATAACAAATCAGAAAACAATCAAGAACAAATACTTTCCAAGAGTTTCTGTTTCCTGCGTTTTACTGTACTTGTTGATTGCTATGACTTAAGTTCCTGAGGATTTATCCCATTCTTGTAAAGTCCTCTTGGCACATGACACTTGGTGAATCACTAAGTTCAGATTTGCAAATTAGACCATTCAAAAAAATTTTAAAATGTCAACTGGACTGAAGTTTATTTTCAAACAAATAATGGGAAATATTAAGCAGCAAAATAGTAGAATATATGTTTTAAGGAAATTTTTTTACTCTTTTTTTTAATTCAGGAGATTTAAGGCAACAGAAGTGGAAATCATCACAAAGCTACAGAAGACATACGCAGCTATGCATTTTAAACATCCACTATGCTTCTACGTAAACTCCTCTACACTTATGAGAAGATGCTTTTGAAATAACTGTGAAACTGCTTATTTTATACAGATGATAATGTATTCTGATATACTGCATTTAGACCTTTGCTGTCTGTAACACTGTTTGTCATTTTGCTATGAAAGATGGTTTTTATGTGGTAAGACTTTCTGTTGTCCTGTGACTGATCTATTTGGGTTTTATGTTCTAAATTGGAAATGGCCTTGCATTCACTGAACAAACAGGTAATGTAGGATGGGCCTATTAGCTAAATGTTATAAAGCTGGACTTGAAAGATCAAAAAAGTATTTCCACCAAAGAAAATGCCTTTTACTTGCCAATGAGGCAAATGTGACACAGCCATTTTTACCAAAGAAATTATCAAAGGGAAGTCTTTATCATGATTTAAATGAAACATTAACAGTTTTGCAGTTTACTCTGAACAGTAATATGTCTTCATTTTAACTTTTTTTAGCTTCATTTAAATGAGAAAGAAATACAGGTATATTCTGGATACTTAAGAATTTTCTTAAAATGTCCTGCCATATGTCTGTGCTACTATACTGTATAAATAGGCTAAACAAATACTATAGAGATCAGATTTCAGCAGTATTTCAGAGTAGATGAAAGAAGCAAGAATATAACTGAAGTAATTCCTTACACTTACACAAACTGAGGGCTGCAAAACCAGTTTTGAAATTATAGTTTATACAGAACACAAACTTCATAAATATATCCATATGGTTCTTAATATATCCTGTCTAGTTAGTAGTTTTACTACTTGAGCATACTGTATTGTTGCTTAAACTCCTCTCAGAGCACAGAGGTGGTCTTGAGCAGCTAAAATTTTCAGGGTAATAGGCTAAAGCAACATGAATACCACTAGTTCTCTTGTATGTAAAATAACAGCAGTGTAACAAGGACTTATGATACTGCCTTAGAGCTAGTTGTCATCATTTAAATGTACCACTTAGTTACATTATGCATTCAGCAATTGAAAAATGTGTAGCTAATAGAAAAACAGTTGATTACATTAGTTACCTTTGCTTGTTAATGCAAAAGAAAAATAAAACTTCCATTTTAAGAAAGGGGAAAGTAAAGTCTTGAAAATAATTTCTTCTCTTAGCAAAAATGTAAGGAAAAACAGGCAGCATTTGCAAACTCCGTAGGGAAGCAAAAGGAAGAAACATTTAAATGGCATTCCTCAAACTGGTCATTTCTCTTTGAACATAGATAAAGAAATACAGTAAAATAGATTTAATTTCCTTCCTTTATTTATCTCTTTTACTGTTCTTATGACTTTCTGATATTTTCAGTTCCTAGTATTGGCTGTTTTGTTAGAGATGGGGGACAAAATCTGGCCTGATCTATACTTTGGGGTTTTTTTTATGTTTTATTTTGCAGCTTTAACAACTGCAAGTTAAAGTCCAAATTAAATAAAAAAAAAAAAAAAAAAAGGGGGGGAAGTTATAAGCATTAAGTGATTGACTATAAGAGCTGAAGACTGATAAATATTTCCCTTGCTAAGATACTGTTTATTGTATTTTGCCTTGGTGTTTCTATGCACTGTGAAAACCAGAATGCAATTACAGGTTTTTATCTGAATTTATCATTGATATGACAGCATTTTTGTTGTAGCAATTAAATGTTTGCAGTTTAAAAATTTACTTCTGTATATTAATTGTTTGAAACATACCATTTTATTTTTTCTAGAAAATACAGGATTTTTTGTGGGAAATTCAGTAGTAAAATAAGTAAACTTATAGATCTAAGAATTATATTCTAAATAAGGCAGAATTAATATCTTTTTACAACAAAGAGGCCAGGTACTATCTGGAAAAATCCCACCTTTTAATCAGAAATGGTAACAACTTACTTCTGCCTTCACTGAGCATTCCTGCCTGATATTGAAATTATGGTATGGAGTCTTGGTCAATATGGGTAAGTTATGTGAATGGATACTTTTTTTTGGTGTTAGCAAACAAGGGCCACACTGAAGGCAGGCAGAAACTGGAGAACTTGGATTAAATATGGATTTTTAGATCTATAACGTGTTTCTCCTATCAGGACTGTATTACAATTCAGTCAGATTGGCTTCTTTAACTGTAGTTTTGTCTTGACCTACCTCTAGCATGTTCTGCTTGCCAAGCCTGCAAGGAGTTTGGGGTTTAGGTTGGAAAATAGGTTTTTCATTGTAGTAAGTGGTTTTATTCCTTTCCTTGTATGTCTGCCTAGGTTCAAACTTTCTTGGGTTCCCCTACATAAGGGAGTAATAAATAATAATAAATGATAAGTATTAAATTGGCATAATTAACAGTCATAACTTCAATGGCATAAACCCTACTCTTCGTACAGATATCACATAGGAAACTCTAGAAATGTGTATTTCTGAAAAATACATGTTGTATATGTTCAGAACACTCCTACTGCAGTTGCTTTGTGTATCTGTTTTATTATGCAAACATAGTCTTCAATAGAACAAAAATATGGTAACCTTAAAAACCAGCACTCTAGGCAATGATAGTTTTTACCTCATTCAAGCCAAGAGATACCAAATGAGTGCCAAAACAGTTCTGAGGATACTTCCTTCAAACAGCAGTTACAGCTGAGTGTAAGGATCCACAAAACTAGTTTCAATATCAAACATTCATCTATAATAATTGGTTTCTATGGGTAGGCAGTCTAACCATTATATTGGTTTGGCAAATCTCATCTTCAAGATCAAATCTTGGTTTTCTTGCAAAAGATATGTTTCTGCTTTCTATACCAACAAAAGTCTTATCAATATCTTAGATGAAGATTAAAGTCTTCAAAAGAATCCTGAAGGGCTCTTTCCTATTGCTTCAAACTGGTCACTGCAAATTCCTCCTTTCCATAGGTCCAAAGTGAACACAAGCAGCTGTGAGACCAAATTCTTAGTGATGATTGACAAATATTAGAAGAGTTTCCAAACTGTGAACTCAGATAGAACTGTAGGAATATTCCTTTAGGATGGAAACCTAAGAATTACTCAGTAGTGGGCCATGATAATTCAGTGATTAGCTATAGGTTGTTTGACAAACAGTCCTGAGGAAGAATGGAAAAATCCAGTAGTAGTGATGTTGATACTGAAATCAACACCCATGTGCCTCTGTTTTTCAGCCAAAGAAAGCGAGTTTTAAAGCCTGCCCTTAAATTCACCCTCAAAACTTTTCAGTGCTGACTACTGAGCACTTAAAATTACAAAGAAACTGATTGATGTCTTCAGTGTGGGGGGAGTTCTTCAGTTGAGCGGTCCTCTTAAGTGTTGAGCTACCCAGCATGTGCAGGCTGACCACAGTTAGCCACATCATGTTGCAGTTCTAGTTGGGAGCTCCCAAAAATAAGAAGGGTTAAGGACTGAGGAAGAAACCACTTGAGAGTGGTTGCAGGGATGTGGGAAGGACCTGCAGGTATTCCAAAGGGGTCCTGAGGGACAGACAGCGGGTGCTGAGATGATGTGACCAGGGAAGATGGAGTGTAAATCTGCAGGAGAAAACACTTTCATAGCTATGACATTCAGGGTGTTTGGGTAGGAAGTTCTGTACAGTGATTTAAAACAATCGGCCATTGCAAAGTACTTGCACAGGTGAAAACACAAAGCCAAGTGATATATTTCATAAGAGTCAGAAGTTACATCCTTGGAAAATTTTTCTCCACTGGTTTTAAATAGTTTTGCATTCTTGTTACTTTGTTATGCCATATATTGCACAAAACAATTTTTCATGAAAAAATTATCCAAATTCCAAACTAAAAACAACTTACAAACTTAAAACAACTCTTCAAGTTGTCTAAATTTACTGTTGATAACTGAGTTCATTTTTGTAGTTGAATTTTATAAGACTTCAGACATGTAGTGTTCATTCCATGTTAGCCAGAATGATTGTTTTTCTTCCATACAAAGACTTCATCTCACTTGTTTTTCCATTCAGCCTTTTATTTAACCAAAGAAATATTTTTGTTCTTTATTATTAGGGTAATATTTCCATCAACTGACTTCCTGAGTTATTTTCAAATTTACACTGAAAGTTGTATAACAGTGCCTTGAAGGAAGTAATTTGTTTACTGTAGCTAAGTTCACTTTTCTCTTCTGCAATATGTTTGTTAAAAGTTTCAGAGGAAACTTGACAGCAAAATCTATTTTTCTAATGAAAGACTACTAAGCTTAATGCTTTTGTCATGCTTGCCTTATTTTACATCCTGATTTTATACTGTGCTCACTCAACTGTTTTCTTGTTTTGCTTGGGTCGTAAGATGTATACAAACAATGGAATAGCCTCTATATGCTTAATGTATATGAACAAGGGGAGTAGTTCTGTCAATTGATAATATTGTACTTGCAAATAGTCCCAATAAATTTAACCATGAAGAATCCATAAAGTGAAGAATGAATTTATGCCTGGTGTCATAGAGAAACTAAACCAGACTCTCTCGTTTCTATTTATTTTTCCATATCCACAGATTTTAATTTAGACCTAAACTGCTCATTTGCTTGAACTGCCTTTACTCAGATCTGTAACCTTATAGGTAGAAATTGCCAAAGATAAAGTGATGTTCTGGTAATTCATTTCTAAATGCATGTATTGCATCTGGTCTATATTCATCCCTCCAAATTTGGATGTCTAAGTTAGGAACCTGTTTCCTCTTTTAATGAGGGTGGGGTGTTGGTAAGTATTATCTTTCAGAACAAAATAACAGCCTAAATGGAATCTGTATTTCAGCAGAGTAAATCTCAGCCTCTGAGATAGAGTTAATTTTTTGTAAAATACAAGGTATGAAAAATATTTTAAATGGTGGTAGTCTTCCCATGGAAGAAAAATGTCTGCACTTGGCATGGAAATTTAGTTTTTCCTCTCATCATTTTAGAGGGGATCTAAGGATATTTCATTAGGTGCTGTCTACTATGATCACAAACAGATGTAATATGACATGTTCTTAGTACATATTAATGGTGTCTTTACTGTGTGAAGTAACATCTTCTTCTTGCTGATTGCCCTATTTCCTGAATAGTTCAAATGAAATTAAATAATTGTACACTCACTGGAGTGCAGTTTATCTAGTCTCCCTTTTGCCAGTTGTTTTGAATGTTTCTGAGCATCTCTTTTTCCCCTGGCACTGGATCATAAGATAAGCAGGCAGACCTGTGGAAGAGAATAGAGTACCATTAGCTGTATGTTTTGTACAGAACTACTAGTCTAGGCAAAAATATGAAAGACTAAAACTAACTGCTGACATCCTAAACAGATGTTGGATGGGCAGCCAATGTACTTGCAGAACAGCTTTTTGTGACAGAATGAGAGTGAAGCAGTGTGTCTGTAATACAAAATACTTCTCTATTGTCTCTTTAAAAATCTGCCATAGAAATTTAAAAGGCATTATATACAAAAATAGTGAGTAATAGCAGAGGGAGTCAGTTAGACATTTTTCCAAAAGAGAGGAATAAAAGGATTTATATCCTTTGTTGATGGTCATAGTCTTCTGAATGTGTGCATACTTCTAAAAACCATAAAGGAAAATGTTTAGAACAATACCTTTTTAAAAAGTGTTGTCAGCTCAAACAGATACAATGGATTGGAAAGAAATCATCTCCACAGTGCCCATAAAGTAGCCATAGCCTTTCCATATTGTTTGACAACTGTTTAATCCCTTTAATTCTCCAGTTTCTGTGGATAAAGAGCTGGTAATCATGTCCAACATTTTAAAACACATCAGCACTTACTTGATAGATGGGCATCTACATTTGTTCTCAGCTCCCACTATGACTGTTGGAAGGAATGAGGTCACGCAGGTACTTTTTAAAACTTGGAAACTACGTTGTGCTTATTGTGATGTGGTTCTCTTGAGCTGATCTCAATTAGCCCCATAGCTCAGACATCGCATGAAATTGCACAGTCAGGATTTGGGATAGTTCTAGGTTCAGGTGCAGTGGTTCTGCTCAGCAAGTATCCATGCAAATCGCTCTGACCGTTAACTTTCCTTACTCAGAAATGAAGGAAAGAAGTGATAAGAAAGAATCAGGAAGGTACTTTGCAGAAAGAAATCCCAGGAGATACAACCACCAATTCAGAAAAGTAGAGTATATGTAAAAGTTCTTACTGGCCTCTTTCCATCCTCATATGTATAGTTATTACTTCTAAAAGATGCAATTTGACACAGCCTGCTTTTGGAGAAGTAAATAAAAGCATTTATGTTGGATAACTTGGGGAAACTAGCTTCCTGATTGACGTTTGTTATGTCAGGCTAGACAGAAGGACTGCAGTGTGTGTAGCACCTTCAGATGCCATTGTGAGGAAATGAGAAACTATGGTTGAAAGCAGTTTAGGTGATTTTCACTTCTACCATGCCTCAGTTGTTGACAGTGCAGATATATAAACTAATGAATATTCTGAGTTACCTCCTGTAACCCTTTAGGCTTACACACATTTGGAACAGTTTCACATTGCTTGGCTGTTTTCTGACATTGGTGGTAAGTAACAAAAATGTGTGCAGAAAAAGAGAGCAAGCTTTCTCCAAACTCATTTTAGAAAGGATGACATCTGCTTCTATTTCAGTTTGTACTGATAATGGAGTACATCAGACCTAGTAAAGGATGACAAGCTCATTGCTCGTTCAACAGGAGCATAGGTGTTATGTGAATCTGAAAATGACTTCTCAGAATTGTAGAAGAGTAACATTTTAAACAAGATTAAGTGGCAGATAGCAAAAGTGATAAATGCAAAACAATAGCTACTTTATGTACATATTACAAGGTTGTAATTTTCTCAAGAGATGTCATGAAACTGAGAACTAACTGCAGCAGCATAATCTGAATATCAAAGTTTAAAAATTGATTATTAAAGCTTAAAAATTAATTATGTAAACTGAAAAATGAAAAGTGTGCCAGTATTAAGTATTGATTAGAGCCTTTGTCACAAGAACAGTCTAATCCAAGGATGGTTCAAATTGTGGCAGATGTCCCTGAAGGCACTGTGTGCCTACCATGCTCTTATACCCTTTCCTAGTGATCTGTTAAGGGCTACTAGGAGAAACTAGTAGAAATGCAGAGTTTTTGGTTGTTCTCTTCCTTATGGGTTAATACTGAAATAATTACAGAAAAAACTGCATAATACTGATTTTCATATTTTAAAATTGTCACCACTTAGGACTAGAAGACCCTGGAGATCAAGAGAAACTAAGGTACAGTTTGCCCATTTTTAATTTTTTTCCCGATGAAAAATACCATTTATCAATCACTTATATACCTTATCAAGCCACCAGTGTTTTTATTAATGTAAGTATAATTCTTCACACCTATTTGCTTATACTTTTAGTGGGTTTTTTAATATGAAGATAAGTGGAATTTCAGAAGAGACAGTTAAAATGCTACTGATTTTATTCAATTATATTTCCTTTGTTAGGAGGTCTGTCTTAGGGGTACATGCCCCAAAAGTCTACACTTTTCATGTTGGACATTGTCCAACAAGTGAAATATCCACACAGCTGCCCACTCACTCCACTCTCCTGGGAGACAGGGATGAAGTAGAAGGAAGACAAAAAGACTTGCTTCTAGCACCAGTCAGAACTCCAGAGATCTAAGTATTAAGAACAATCATTTATGATATAAAATTGTCACATTCCTTGGCTTGGAAGTCCTCCACTCCTCCCCCCATCCTTTACCTCTCTTTCAGGCTGTTTTTTGTAGTCTTTGTTTCTCGCAGGCCTGTTTCTTTCAGGCCCTGTTTCAAGAAGTTTTAAGTTGTCTTTCACATCAATGAATATTCATCCTCCTGAAAACACTCTGTATAAAATGTATCATTCTTTAAGGCGTAAGTCATTCTGTAGTTGGCGATAGGTAAGGCAAATGCTTATTTTTGGATTTTACAGTTTTTTGAATAATCTGTATTTGTCACAGTTTTCAATATTTAGGGGATTTTGAGAACTAAACACTTCATTAAAAATGAAGCAGCAGTGTAGTGGGTTTAAGCCTGTTACTTGCTTTTTCATCTGTCTTCCAAAAACCATAACAGAAGATTAATCTTTTACTTTAAGGCTCAACTGGAAGATCAATCTGTGGTCCATTTTGTAATGTAGTATTTCAGAAGTACCTTTCTGTAGGTCAGTCTGCAAAGAGCTAAATTATTATCTACATACATGGGAGGGAATCAAGCAAAGCAAGCTTCTCATAATTCTGTGCTCCACAGATGAGATTATAATTCCGTTTAATAACCTTATGCATAAAAGCAAATTACCTCATGTTTCACAGTAGGTAGATTAAATTCAGTAGGTAGACAGAACAATATAAATATTTTCTGAACTAGATTATCCTGGAAGACTTCAGACTTTCAGTAGCCTAATATGTCCAACAATTTTCAGACAGTGAAGCAATTTCCCATCTGAGTCATAATCTATGAAACCCCATATTGCATGATAAATTCAGTCTGTGTGATGCTGAGCACACACTTGCTTGCCACATAGGATTAGGACAAGGTAATGAACATACCATTACCATACATCATTAGAGATGTGTGTTCTCACTGTTCCCTTAGGTAGTGGTTACTCATTAGGAGTTGTGGTTTTGGTTTGGAGGGTTTTTGTTTGTTTGTTTGTTTTTGTGGGTTTTGTTTTGTTTTGTTTTTAAAGGCAAAAATGTTTGAAAAAGGGTTTTTTTACTTCTTGAGGGTTCATTTAGTTCAGCTCAGTTCTAAAACATCAATGGCCAAATACCAGCAGTAGAACATTAGGACTGCCAGCATTTGGAGGTTCAGTGATATCAGTGGAAAGTAATTAGTTATCAATATTTTAAAAGCAAATGGAGACTGCAGGAGAGACAATAATCAGTCCCTCACCATCTCTACACCACCCAAGCTTAAGTGTCTCGGAGTTGTGCAAATCTCTTCTTTGACCACCAGGTGTCACTTTCCCACCGTTGTTGCAGCCCTTCGGGTTGAGGACGAGCCGGTGTCGGTCTGCGCAGCCCAGCAGTGTTTAAGAGCACAGCGACTTGAGAGCTGTAGCCGGTCCCTGAGCAGGAGCCGGGATGTCCGGAGCACGGGGATGCCCTGAGCACCAGGAGTGCAGCCACGGGCCTGCGGCACACGGCCAGATCTCCCAACAGTGAAGGAGAAATGTCACGCTGCAAGTGCACCCTTTGTTCTCATTTCTGATACTTTTAAGGGATGTTACCATTGTCTGATTAGAGAATTAGATAATATCCCCAAATTTCTATAACCATTTCAGTACTTGGGTTTTTTCCTGGCAGCTTTCAGAGGCTGCTAATTGCAAGATGCACATCACAGGAGATAGGACTTCTTTCTGTGCAAAGAATTGATACTTAAGTTTATGGACATTTTTATTTTATTGTAAACTACAAGGGATAGTGTTGCTCTTAACAGCTAACAGATGATAGGGAAGTGTGTGATTGAAGAGAGCAGTGTCACTGAGAAGCAAGTAGGATGTTAGAGAAGTACTAGAGCAGCAGTAGATTCTCAGACCAGAAGTTTTCTTTCCTCATTATGGATACTTAGCCTCTGACTTAGACATCTGTTCACCTTACTCCCTCTGCATTTCATGGAGAGAGAGAGATAGATACTTCCAGTGGCAATTCAGGTTTAATATAGCATTAAAGTTGCCCTCTGCCTATAGAGCAGCCTGAGCTAAAGGATTTCTTAGTTGGGCATCACAGTAAAATGCTGGAAGTTAGTTTCTTCACTGGCCCTTATAAACAAGGAAGGAAAAGGATGCAAGGCTTGAAGCATCAGCTTGTATCAGTCATAAAATATGTAGATCTCTCTTTCCTTGGCAAGGCTTCCCTTGCTTCCACAACTGTTTTCCAGCATCACAGATTTTATCCAAAAGGAACACAGGTACTCAGCAGAAAACTGTGAATACCAGATCTGTACACACTCTGGGGAGTAGCAGTTTTTACACACTGTCCCTGTCAGATCCAATTAGAATCCCTGTGAATAGGTAGAATGGGTAACAAACAGCATGGGTAACGAACAGGAGGCGCTTGAAGCCATGATGAAACAGGAAAATTATGATATCGTGGCTATTACTATGGTGGGATGTCTCCCATGACTGGAGCATGCCAATTGATGGCTACAAGCTCTACAGAAGGGATAGACAAGGAAGGAGAGGTGGTGGGGTGATGCTGTATGTTAGGGACTGTTATGATTGCTTTGAGTACAAGTATAGTGAAGACGGGGTGGAGTGTCTTTGTGTTAGAATCAGGGGGAAGGCCCACAGGGCAGATGTTGTAGTAGGAATCTACTATAGGCCACCCACCCAGGACAGAGCAGTGGATAAAATATTCTATAGGTACTTAGGAGAAATCTCATGATCATTTGCCCTGGTTCTTGTGAGACTTTAACTTCCCATACAGCTGCTGGAAATAAAACACAGCAGAGCGGGACCAGTCCTGGAGATCCCTGGAATGTGTGGGAGACAACTTCCTGACACAGATGGTGAGTGAACCCACCAGAGAAGGTGCCCTGCTGGATCTCTTCTTTGTGAACAGTGGACTGGTGGATAATGTGGCAGTTGGAGGCCAGTTAGGGCAGAGCAATCATGAAAAAAGTGTTCTTAAAGAGGACAGGAGACAACATCCTGGAAGTTTCAAAGGGCTGATTAGTCACCTGCTTGACAGAATCCCTTGGGAGATGATCCTGAAGGGTATAGGTGTCCAGGAAGGCTGGGTGCTCTTTAAGAAGAAAGTCTGAATGACACAGGAGCAGGCTGTCCCCAGGTGCTGTAAGAGAAGCCAGAGACAGAGAAGACCACTCTGCCTGAACAGGGAGCTTTGGCTGCAACTCAGGGATAAAAGGAAAGTTTAAGGCCTTTAGAAGAAGGAGTAGCAACTCACAGTGATTACAGAGAGGCTGTGAGGCTTTGCAGGGTAGAAATCAGGGGGGCTAGCTAGGTCCAGCTAGAAATTAATCTGCTTTCAGCAACCAAGGACAAGAAGAAAGGTTTCTATGTCAGTAGCAAAAGAAGACCAGGGAGAGTCTCCATCCCCTGCTAAATGCAGAAGGAAATGGTAACAAGTGACAAGGAAAAGGCTGAGGTGCTTAATGCCTTCTTTGCCTCCGTCTTTAATAACAAGACCAGTTGTACTGAGGGAATCCAGCCTCCTCAGCCAGAAGACAGAGACTGGGAGAACGACCCCCCTGCAATCCAGGAGACAGTCAGTGACCTGCTGCATCACACAGACACACACAAGTCCATGGGACTGGATGGGATACACCCGGGGGTGCTGAAGGAGCTGGCTGGAGTGATCGCCAAGCCACTATCCGTCATCCTGGCTGACCAGGGAGGTCCCGACAGATTGGAAATAGGCCAATGTGAAACCCATTTATAAGAAGGGTCAGAAAGATGACCCAGGAAATTACAGGGCTGTCAGCTTTACATCAGTGCCCAGGAAGCTGATGGAGCAGCTCATCCTGAGCAGCATCACACAACACTTGCGGGACAACCAGATGTTCAGGCCCAGTCAGCGGGTTTATGAAAGGCAGGTCCTGCTTGACAAACCTGATCTCCTTCTAGGGCAGGGCGACCTGCTTATTGGATGAGGGAAAGGCTGTGGATGTTGTCTACCTTGACTTCAGTAAAGCTCTTGACACCATTTCCCACAGCATTCTCCTGGCAAAAATGGCTGCTCATGGCTTGGATGGGCACAGGCTTTGCTGGGTAAGAAGCTGGCTGGACGGCCGGGCCCAAAGAGTTGTAGTGAATGGAGGTAAATCCAGTTGGTGGCCGGTCACGAGTGGCATCCCCCAGGGCTGGGTTTTGGGGCCACTCCTGTTTAACATCTTTATTGATGATCTAGACGAGGGGATCGAGTGCACCCTCAGTCAGTTTGCAGATGACACCCAGTTGGGTGGGAGTGTTGATCTGCTCGAGGGTAGGGAGGCTCTGCAGAGAGACCTGGACAGGCTGGAGCCATGGGCTGAGGCCAACTGGAGGAGTTTCCATAAGGCCAAATGCCGGGGGCTGCCCTTGGGCCACAACAACCCCCAGCAGCGCTACAGGCTTGGGGAGGAGTGGCTGGAGAGCTGCCAGTCAGAGAGGGACCTGGGGGTGTTGATTGACAGCCGGCTGAACAGGAGCCAGCAGTGTGCCCAGGGGGCCAAGAAGGCCAATGGCATCCTGGCTTGTGTCAGCAATAGCGTGGCCAGCAGGGACAGGGAAGGGATCTGACCCCTGTACTCGGCACTGGTGAGGCCGCCCCTCGATTCCTGTGTTCAGTTTTGGGCCCCTCACTACAAAAAGGACATTGAATGACTCGAGCGTGTCCAGAGAAGGGCAACGGAGCTGGTGCAGGGTCTGGAGCACAGGTCGTACGGGGAGCGGCTGAGGGAACTGGGGGGGTTTAGTCTGGAGAAGAGGAGGCTGAGGGGAGACCTCATCGCCCTCTACAGCTCCCTGAAAGGAGGGTGCAGAGAGCTGGGGATGAGTCTCTTTAACCAAGTAATAAGCGATAGGACAAGAGGGAATGGCCTCAAGTTGCACCAGGGAAGGTTTAGACTGGATATTAGGAAGCATTTCTTTCCAGAATGGGTTGTTAGGCATTGGAATGGGCTGCCCAGGGCAGTGGTGGAGTCCCCATCTCTGGAGGTTTTTAAGAGTCAGGTCAACATAGTGCTGAGGGATCTGGTGTAGTTGGGAACTGTCAGTGTTAGCTTAATCGTTGGACTGGATGATCTTGAAGGTCCTTTCCAACCTCAATGATTCTGTGATTCTGTGAATAACACTGGTATGTTATTCTAACATTATAACCCAAAATTGATAATCATGGTAGTTTATCATGTGTTGTACTAATAGAAAAGACATAATCTTCCAGAGTGGAATTCACAAAGCATTAGGTAAGAATACTCGTTCTATAATAACAGAAATATGTAGCATATACTGTACAATATATGCAGAAAAAACTGCTACTTGGTATGCTTTCACTCTATATGATAAATAACAACAAAATGGCTCTGTATATTTTAATTTAGGAACAACAACATAGTTCATTGCATATATTTGCTCCTTTCCAAGTGATAAAGAAAATGGCAGATTCCTTCTCTAGCTCATACTTACACTAAGAGAATATCAGAGACCTCTTTTAATTTAATTTCCTAATGTTTTAGGGAAATATTAAGTCGTGTGAAAAAAACACAAGGAAAGCATTGCCCTTAGGTGGTATATTAAATATCAGATTTTCATGATTTTTCCAGAGAGAGTCATGTAATATCTCAAGCTTAGTCTAGGGTATCCATTTCTTAAGGTACCATAGGTCAAATGTGAAAATTATTAGTGTAATCAAAATGTATTTTGATTCCACACATTCCACCAGGGAGACTGTAAAACAAGAAAGCCACACACTCCTGAGGAACGCTCGGGAGCTTCTTCCTTTCTGAGAAAGCAAGCAGCTCCAAGGGGCTGCCAAAACAAAGCCGCTTCACAGCCGTCTGTAAGCTCACTGGAAAATGGACTGTTACTGTATGTACAGGTCTGGCATAACTTGCTGACAACTAGTGTAGCATCATTATACCAATGTATATCTTGTGTATATCTAGTTTGTTGTCTAAGAAACTGTTATTTGAAACAATCATTATGTCAGTCTATATGGTGTGAACAACATGTATTTTCTATTGTATTGGCTAAGAATATGTTATTATTTGAAATAAATCTTGATTATTTTAGCTTTATTCAAGCTTTTCTTTAGGCTGCAATATCATTAGTTCTAAAATGTTTGTGGAATTTTCTTAGTTTGCTTTGTGTGTTTTCTTCTCAGTCCCTTGAGAGAAACACAATTTCTTTCCTATCTGAAGAAATCTAACACCAACTTTAAGTTTCCAAAAAAAATTAAGACATGACGTGGTGTTTTTTTTGAACACAGTTTTTGATTTTGTTTGGGCCTAGTATCCTGGCTAAAGGTCAAAATATACTCTCTTCTGGCAAAGAATCTAAAGTCTCTGATCTTTTCCCTCTCTTTCCTCCTATTGCAAACTCTCTTTTAGCAATGTAAATGGACAAAAAAACCAAAACCAAAACCAAAAACAAAAACAAAAACAAAAACAAAAACAAAAAAAAGATGACAACATGTCTATCATTTTAGATAAAGAAATCTTTTCTTTATGGATAATATTGATAGTGGAAAATTAAGAAAGCAAGTTGAAATGCATATGAAGTGTGTGTTTTAAGAAAGAAATATATGTTATAAAATCAGTATCATTGGACCATACTGTGTTCTTAGGTATGGAATATATTCATATTTTGCTTCCTTTAATTTCACTAAAAATCTGGTTTGCTCTCCCAAAGTCTTAGCTAGCTAAATATGTTGTTCATAGAGTAAGCTCACTTACCTCCTGTTTGTCTCCCAAATATAGTCAGATATTACTGCCTTTTAACATATGGCTGCACAGGGATTTTGTTTTGTCACTGATGATTAGGTCAGGTGGAGGTTAATGAAGAACACAGTGTTCACAGAATGTGACCTTGCAAAGCTGTTTTATGCCCAGCAGCTCACAGAAAACAGTCCTTTCTAGTTTGCAGTGAGTCATTAACTGTAGCTGACAGATCTGAAGGTAGCTTACTAGAGTGCAGCCTGCAATCCACCTCTCTCTGCTGGCTTAACCAATGAAATAATTCCTTTTTTTTCTACTGTCTTCTTCAATTTACCCAGTAGTTTAGAAAAACCTCCACATCCATAGAGACACCTTTTCAAAATGACCTGAATCTACAGCAGTATGTTTGTAATGGGCTCCCAACTGTCCAGCCTAATATGCAGGAACAGTATTTAATATTTTATATGACGCATCAGCAACTCAAGAAGGAAATATCAAGTTGGTAATAATTTATTGAAGAGAAGCTGAAGTTACTCCTAAGCTTGAGGGGGATTTTTGTACTGTTGTTTTTCATGAGGAAACAGAAATTGGACAACAATTAAAGGATTTTCACCATCATTCTGTAGTATACACCACTCTCACTTATTACTCTTGATGTCTTATATTCTTGTTCTCAGAGTCCCACCAGGTATCACATTATTTGCTCAAAAGCTTTAATAAAATTAATATGCATGAGGTTCACTTTGGATAGCACTGACAGCTACAAGGAGTAGTATACATATTGATTAAGCTACATGACTGATAGCTTTCTCAATCCAAACAAATGAATCTGGAAAGGACAAACAGAGACAGTAAGTTGAAATACCAGAACAAAGACATCATTTTCTGACTGCAGAATGAAAGAAGCAAGATCAGGTGACAGAGATTAATAAAAAAGTGTTCAGATAAAAAATTTCTAAGTTTACAGATCAAATTGTCTGTCTGTTTTATAAAATGTTTGTAGTTCCATTTAGCCATTATCTTTTCCAGTCCCTCAAAACTGGAGTTTTGTCTCCATGGGAAATTTTTTATTTCAGTGTAGATAGGGCAGTAGGAACACATATGTCTTGTTACATGTCAGGAAGCAGAATTGGTAGTGTCAATTTCCAAAGGCAGAGGTTCCTTCTTCCTAATTTGCACCTGCCCAAATGAAATAAATAAGCTTAGTTTATATGGATGTCTGAGTTCATCTCACTAACAGTTCTTGCAGTTATACATTTTGAATATGGTAGCGGCAAGGTTCCAGGTACTACTGTCCTCAGTATTTCCTAGAAGAAAGCTTAATGTCCTATGGGGTGCAGGTGGTTCCTAACTCAGCACAATGATTTTTTCTGTAAATTTCTGAGACATGTAATGTCAGTGCTAAAAAGGAGACATTGCAACATCCAGTGCTGCAGGTACTAAGGTCTCCTGTAGGTCTAAGCTTCCAGGTAGGCTCAAACTGCTGACTGAACCTCTGTAACAAAGCCAGTAGCAGTAGTGACGCCTAGAAGTGCTATTGTGTATGTTGTAGCAGAGGTACACTGAGACATGATAGAAGTTAACTGAGGAGGAGACCTGTCCTGCTTATTAGTTTGTGATGTCTCTGTCCCTGACCACTTTGGCTAGCTAGAAGGTTCATCAAAGTATAGGGAGAAGGAAAAGAGGAGTTCTGACTTGAATGGTGGTATATAGAGCTGTCTGCTTCTCTGTGCAGCAAAGATAATAGAGGCAAGTCAAAGGAGTCTCCATATACTCTACCCTTATAATGAAGAGTGACATTCTTGACCTTTACCATGACAAAAAAAGTTAATTTCATGTTTTAAAACATTGTCTGTAATACACAGTTTTGTTTCCTAGGGAGCTTGAGCAGGTCCATGTCTTGATATTGGAGGCGCCAGAGCTGGACACAGCACTCCATGTGGTGTCTCACAAGAGCAGAATAGAGGGGCAGAATCACCTCCCTCAACCTGCTGGCCACAATTCTCTTGGTGCAGTCCAGGATACAGTTGGCTTTCTGAGCTGAAAGGCATCCACCACTTCCTTTTCTTCTTAGTGAGGCTAACAGAATGAAAAAAAAAAAAAAAAAAAAAAAATCACATCTGTGGCCTTGACTTTTTAAATGACAGACTTCTCAGAGGCAATAACCTCTAATGGAATAGCTTGACAGACATGAGAATCATAGTCTCAAACTGTTCTTGTATAAATTGCTATAACAGGTAAGTCAAAGATTTTAATAACATTTATGTAGATAACTTTTTAAATGCACCCTTCTTTTTAAAATAATGATATTTGTTTTGCTTCAAGCTTTCTGATATCAGATTGCATGTGCCAATGTGCACATTATTGTGCTCAGTTGGACATTATTATCCTTTTCTCCCTGACCTGGATCTACTACACTCAGAGTGCCAACTATCTTTACAGGATCGGATATCTAATTTAAAATGGACAATGAAACAATGCTTAACAGTGATAGCCTTCTGAGTTATATTTAATACCCTCACTGGAGGAGTCAACATATAAATTTCAGTTTTAAGAAAACACTATGTCAAAATCTACTTGATGGCTTCACTTTATTTTACATGTGTCATTTTCTATCTTAACAACATGGATGAAATTTTCTAGATAGGTGAAGCTGAAAAAAGACTCATACATTATCTAGTAAAACCTAAGGAATAATACAATTGGGTGTGTAGGGAAAAAAGGGATTTTTTTGGTATATTGAGAAACCATCATCTGTATTTGCATTTGTACATACTGTAGTTCTTGCTAGACCTATAGATAAGTTCAAATACATCCCATTAATTTTAAAATATTGAAAGAAGTAATCACTAACAGCAAGCTGTAATTGAACTGTATTTTCCAGATAGCAGTTTCTAGTGTTGAAAATTTTCATTATAAGAAACAGCAACATTTATTTCAGTAATTCTAAAGGGCAGTTTTATTTCAAAGTTATTACTGTCAGCTTCCATGCTTCACAGGCAAGTGACCTGGCAAAGAGAGGAGCACATGTTGCTAAAGTGATTTTTCAGTTAAAACTTCTCAAATTAACTGTGCTGGTATGTCCCGCATCAGCTAGAAGAGTATGCCCACTTTATGGCTCAACAGACCCAAACAATTTTGCAGTCTTTAGAAGGCAATCATCATCCTAGATGTCCCTGGTAAGACTACAATGCTAATCTGAATGTTCGTGTTGTCTTAATTTTGGCAAAAGCTGACAGAAAGTACAGCCAGAAGCAACTAAAGTGGTGCCAAACTAAAGTCATGAGAGTGCTGATCCAGAGGGCTGCATAGATCAGAGGTCCATCTCATCCATTATACGTGCTCTAACAGCTGACTGTAGTGGATGGTGGCTTGAGGAGGAAAATCAGAACAGAATGAGCATACAGGACTTTTTCCAAATGCTCTTGTAGCCTTCAAAAACACACAGGTCTAGAGCTTACTGACTTAACGCAATTGTCTCTGTTTTCATAGTTTGCAAAGGTTTTTGTCCCCATTGCTTTGGTCATAAACTTTTTGTATCCATGAAAATGTTCACTGTCCACAGCAATCTATGGCAGTAAAATCCCACAGTTTAACTGAACATTATGCGAAAGACTGCCTCCTTTAGTCTTTTTTCAGTCTTTTCACAATAGCTTCATTCAATGTTTCCTAGAATATGAATTGATAAATAAAATGTACAGTCATTCCTTATATGCACTCATGATTTCACAAACCCACTATGCACTCTCCATAGGCTGGAGAGTTTTAGTCTACTTAGTTGTCCCTGGTATACCCATTCCTGGATTTCTATTCATAGAAAGTATTTACAGTAGGGTTCTTCAGTCCAGAAGTGACTGTTAGAAGGATTTGCTGGAGACCTGTGCATGAAACTTGCATCATGAGTGACAAAATGAAGGTGAATACAGAATAACTATCTGTAGTACCTTCTACTATCAAAATCAGGGTCACTGTATAATTGTAGTTGAGCTTTCAAAACTCTTGATGCAAGATGCTGTAGATGCTAGAAGCTTATGCAGGATCTGTAACAGCTTAACAAATATTTGTTCAGGAAAAATGGATCAAGATACTGTATCTGAATCAGACAGATCTTTAGATATAAAACATTGGGAGTGTATCCTGAGGAATTGCTACCCAGTCTTCATCCTATTTCTTCTTTGCTGCCCTTGGCATTTGCTGTTGAGCTTAGATTACTACTTTCTCCAAGGGGGAAAAAAAAAAAAAAAAAATTAAGGCAGAAAGCTATGCATGTTGCATTTTCTCTGGTTATTTCTCTGTTGGTTCTCCAAGTTATTTCTTCTGAGAAAGAAATACCTTTTGATTACCAGGGTTATGGGCTCTTTGGGGTGTCAAGTAATTTTGAATGACTCATAAGAATTTACTAAATATTTATTTACTTTAACTGTTTTTCTCTTGCTTTCTTAAATTAAAATATGTTAAACCAAGGCAGGAACAGAGTAAAAGTACCAATAACCTTATCAAGATCAGTAAAGGACAAGGCTTAATCCATCATAATTTTCTTGATCACTTGTGGGAATAGTGGACAAAACAATGGTAAATTAGTTGAAAACTGTGTTCTATATATGGTATATTTTGTCTCTTGTCGAGTTTGTCTCAACAAGAGGTAAGTCTTTTCTCCTTAGAAGGGAATATATCAGAGCTCAGTCTTTTTATATGCGTAGTGAGTCATTAGGAGACCACATAGTTCTTGCACTGATTGAAAGTTAGTAGAGAAGGTATATAATAATGAATGTAAACATAATATTTTAGTATTTTTCCTCTTTTTTTTTTTTTTTTTTTTTTTTTTTTTTTAAATCATTTTAATATGAAGGTTAGCATAATAAGCTTTAAGGGAGAGACAACAGACTTTGATGATCTTCACCGAAACAAAAACCCCCCATTTGTTAATTTTCAAATTCTCCTTATAGTTAAGCAACTAGGACAATACATTGTTTAGACACATATTCTTTCTGTATCTCTTTTAAAACTACTGTATGACTGAAGCTCAAAAGCAGAATCAACTACTTCAAATCAATGACCTATTTAAAAGATGATGAGCTATAGAAACTGAGTCATATTTTTCTCTTTTTTTCTGAGAAGCAGCTAGAATGTACTAGGAACATGTCTGGTAGTTCTGCAGAATTGAATTTTTTAATAGGACTCTCCTATTACATACTTTTTTGTTAAGAAGTACCAAATGAAGTACCATCTTCTTGTAGGAAGATGACTGATGGTAAACATCCTTGCAAAGACCCTTGAATTATAATCTTGCATGAACAAATGAAATGAGAGGGCAACTTTAGAAAGAGGTTTAGCTAAATCAAAGGCAAATAGATTGTTTCACAGCAAGCAAAGAATTTTCCTCCATAGTTTCTTGATGATACGCAATAGGTAAAATAATATAGGTGTGAGCAGTGCATTTATTTATTCAGAGGCAAAATTGTGTCATGTAATGCAATTTCTATTGAAAGGGTTTGTCTGATAGGAGGCAAGATACAATTAGTTTGCAATTATTCACATTAATACCCTGTGATAAAAAGAACATGATGTATACACTGGGTACGCTAATGCTCAAATGTAATCAGGCTGACATTTCTGCTAAAAGCAGCAATACTGAAAAAAACTGTAAAGGTAGAAAATTTTGTCTGAAAAGATAGCATAGCTACAAATATTTCTGAAATACAGAAGAACTGGATGATTTTTAGAAATGAAATAACAAATGTTATAAAATGTGAGGGTGTGTGCATAGGGACTAAAAGATCTGGGATCTTGGAAATAAGAAAGAGGAGGAAAGATTTCAGATCAGGTGACAACAAAGCTGTAGAAAAGTGAAAGATCAGCTCTGAATAAAACAAGTTAAACACATTGAAGAGAAAAAAGGAAGTACGTGTTTTAAAAAAGCATCTCATATCCTGGCCTGTGTCAGCACTAGCGTGGCCAGCAGGGACAGGGAAGGGATCTGACCCCTGTACTCGGCACTGGGGAGGCCGCCCCTCGATTCCTGTGTTCAGTTTTGGGCCCCTCACTACAAAAAGGACATTGAATGACTCGAGCGTGTCCAGAGAAGGGCAACGGAGCTGGTGCAGGGTCTGGAGCACAGGTCGTACGGGGAGCGGCTGAGGGAACTGGGGGGGTTTAGTCTGGAGAAGAGGAGGCTGAGGGGAGACCTCATCGCCCTCTACAGCTCCCTGAAAGGAGGGTGCAGAGAGCTGGGGATGAGTCTCTTTAACCAAGTGATAAGCGATAGGACAAGAGGGAATGGCCTCAAGTTGCACCAGGAAAGGTTTAGACTGGATATTAGGAAGCATTTCTTTACAGAAGGGGTTGTTAGGCGTTGGAATGGGCTGCCCAGGGCAGTGGTGGAGTCCCCATCCCTGGAGGTGTTTAAGAGTTGGGTTGATTTAGCACTTAAGGATATCGTGTAGTTGGAACTGTCAGTGTTAGGTTAACGGTTGGACTAGATGATCTTCCAGATCTTTCCAGCCTTGATGATTCTGTGATATATTCTCATGAATATTCTGAGATATTCACCCAATGCTTAGAGAGCTCGGTCATAAATTCACACAGTTTCTAGATGATATTTCTCTTTATTTCACAATCATATTTACTAAAGATACTAATATTTTTAAGTTATTTTAAAGTAAGTGAAAAAAAATCTCCCAAAACCATGCTACAAAATATTGATGATTGTAAAAACATTTGGTACTGTTTGCAAACTCTGTAAGAGAAGCCCTTCTCACCTCTGCTTGGTGCTCCACCAGCCTCTCCAGGCTCTTCCAGGCTCCTTGTGCTCAACGGCCTCGACTGGGCAAGGGAGAAGCAGCAATGGCAGAAGGTGAGCAGCGATGCCTGTGCTGCTCACTAGAGGAGCAGTGCTGGGACAGCGCCCGAGCCAAAGAGACACTCACGGCATGGCGGCGGTCCAGCTCCTTCTCCAGGCGTTTGCGGGTGCTAAGGGCTGTGGGGGGACGGTTCAGGGGGGGCTGTAGTCACTTTGGTGTGCCCCCCTCAAGTGCCTTAAACATGCTGGGGGGGAGGAGCCTGTGCGGGGGGCGTGGCTTGTGGAAGCCCAATCCCCATTGACTGTTGTGTATTTAGGGGGGGTTCTGTTGGGGGGCTGGGGGGTGTCCTACGGGAATAAAGGATCTTGCAGTGAAGGCGTGGGGGCGAGTTAGTGTTGGGG
>NW_020799142.1:19530590-19536606 GCF_003259725.1 Athene cunicularia
GAAGGGAAGGGAAGGGAAGGGAAGGGAAGGGAAGGGAAGGGAAGGGAAGGGAAGGGAAGGGAAGGGAAGGGAAGGGAAGGGAAGGGAAGGGAAGGGAAGGGAAGGGAAGGGAAGGGAAGGGAAGGGAAGGGAAGGGAAGGGAAGGGAAGGGAAGGGAAGGGAAGGGAAGGGAAGGGAAGGGAAGGGAAGGGAAGGGAAGGGAAGGGAAGGGAAGGGAAGGGAAGGGAAGGGAAGGGAAGGGAAGGGAAGGGAAGGGAAGGGAAGGGAAGGGAAGGGAAGGGAAGGGAAGGGAAGGGAAGGGAAGGGAAGGGAAGGGAAGGGAAGGGAAGGGAAGGGAAGGGAAGGGAAGGGAAGGGAAGGGAAGGGAAGGGAAGGGAAGGGAAGGGAAGGGAAGGGAAGGGAAGGGAAGGGAAGGGAAGGGAAGGGAAGGGAAGGGAAGGGAAGGGAAGGGAAGGGAAGGGAAGGGAAGGGAAGGGAAGGGAAGGGAAGGGAAGGGAAGGGAAGGGAAGGGAAGGGAAGGGAAGGGAAGGGAAGGGAAGGGAAGGGAAGGGAAGGGAAGGGAAGGGAAGGGAAGGGAAGGGAAGGGAAGGGAAGGGAAGGGAAGGGAAGGGAAGGGAAGGGAAGGGAAGGGAAGGGAAGGGAAGGGAAGGGAAGGGAAGGGAAGGGAAGGGAAGGGAAGGGAAGGGAAGGGAAGGGAAGGGAAGGGAAGGGAAGGGAAGGGAAGGGAAGGGAAGGGAAGGGAAGGGAAGGGAAGGGAAGGGAAGGGAAGGGAAGGGAAGGGAAGGGAAGGGAAGGGAAGGGAAGGGAAGGGAAGGGAAGGGAAGGGAAGGGAAGGGAAGGGAAGGGAAGGGAAGGGAAGGGAAGGGAAGGGAAGGGAAGGGAAGGGAAGGGAAGGGAAGGGAAGGGAAGGGAAGGGAAGGGAAGGGAAGGGAAGGGAAGGGAAGGGAAGGGAAGGGAAGGGAAGGGAAGGGAAAAGTCAGAATCCCTAAGCAAACAAATGGTAGAAATGTAGGAAGATAGCGCAGGGGATGGTGCTCCAAGCTCCAAGCTCTGCCAAAGTCCCAGCTCCGAGGAGGGATGCACAACAAGAGTCCCGAGAGAGCAGTCACTGTCCTTTTATTGCCTCAGTCCCCACGATTTCTCCAAAAACTCCGAAGACGTGCCGCCCCGTGGTCCTCTATGCGCGCAGGCCCAGGTGTTCACAGTGGCCGTGCCTGTGGTGGGCCAACCTGTGGCCTCTCCAGCCTCTGCACAGCTTCCTCTCCCCGATTTCCTCTGCAGCTGGCTCGCACGCAGATGTAGCTTGGTAGGCACTGCCAAGGACGTTGTTGTTTCAGCTTTGGGTGGATGTCGTGGGTTCGTTGGGGACAATTCGTCTCCTTCAGAGCACACGCCTCCACGGCGACAGGATGCTGAGGCCAGGAAGTGGTAGCGGTGCAGCAGCACATTGAGACAGAGTCCAACACTGTCCCTTACACAGGGATGATCCCAAACTGCTCCCCGAGGATTCATCTCAAGACAACAGCTCCCTACTCCAGAATATCCTCTGTAAGACTCAGTCATGAGAGAGAAAAGATCTTTTTATTTTATACAGGAACTGCAGGGGCACTGCAGTCACAGCGGTTCAGGCAGTGACAATGAGTCGGCACCTGCAACGACAGAGTCAGAAAGCTCTGGTGAATCCATGGCGGCAGGAAGGAGGCAGGGTTGTGTTGCCCTCTCTCTGGGGAACACCGTGTATGAGGAATTGCTGACGGCCCAGAGCACAGAGCTGGTGCTGGTGCTGGTGCTGGCTACGGGGTGGCTCTGGCGCCTCGTCCCCTGGGCAATGCCCTTCGAGCCCCGAGCGCTGCAGAGACGCGCAGTGCCCCTGTGCCACGCCGCAGGGCTCGGCCGGGAGCCCCTGGGCCCCTGCCAGGGAGTTATTTCCAGACCCTGTGCAGCACTGTCCCTCTCTGTCCCTCACCAGCGCCTTAGGCTGACGGAGAGCAGTGTGAAGCGCTGTGAAAGATGGGTACCAGAGCCTGGCACGCACCTGGGCTGCCCGACCTGCTGCAGCTTTTGGTGTCTTTTTGCCGGTCCGTCCCCAGACCGTCCTTTTCTCTTCCTCCTCTTCTCTTGCCTGCAGCTTTTGCTCTCCTCTCCCCAGGCCTCTCTTCTCTTGCGGCTTCTCTTCTTCTCCTTGTCCTAGTGAGAGCACACAAACCTTTCCATCCCACAGTGGGACTAGATAGGGAAAGCCTTGACACCCTCTGGAGTCAGTTGTGATTTTAACCAAAGCGTGTTCATTTTATCTTCTTTCCTCTGGAAACCTGGCCAGTTGTTCTGGGCTGCCCAGGGACATTGCCATGCTCGGGGGAGGGGGTGGGGTGGAGATGCCTTGGGCTGCTTTGCATCAGCCACAGTTCACACAGTCCCCCTGCTCCTCCCCAAATAGACCTGAGGAAGCTCTGATGAAGTAGGGCCTGAGAAAAACACCCCTGGAGTTGACAACTACTCCCCTGGGTATTCTGGGGGGGGGGGCTTTGGCTGATCATACACAGGCCGAGGGCATTTGAGAGACAACCTTGCCGATTTCCCTTGCTATGGACCCTGGCTGACCTGGATGGGCCGGGACATCGTGCCAGCCTCCCCGCAGAGGTCTGCCAGGGGCTGCCCAAAGAGCGCCCTGCTGCAGCTGGAGCCCGCCTGCCCTGGCACTGGAGCAGCGACGGGGCTCCGCCGCAGAGCAAAGGGCCAGGGCAGCCCCCTCCTCCTCGTCCCGCTGCTGCTGCTGCTGCTGATCCCTCCTGCTGCAAGGGAAAAGAGAGCAAGAGCCCGTCAGTGGATGCTGCCAGGCCAGCGCTCCCAGAGCCTGCCCTGCCCTGCAGCGCGGTGCTGAGCGGAGCGGCAGGATGGGCAGGGAGCCGGTAGCCGGAATTGTGGCTCCAGCTCAGGGGCTCCTGAGAGCTGGCGTGTGCCCGGGACAGCCTGGCGCAGCCCTGGCCCTGTCCTCCTCCAGGCTGTCTGCAGCAGCAGAGGCAGAACCATGTTTAGCGGCCGCTGCCTGGCTCTGTCCTTCCTCCTGCAGCTGACGTCCTCCCTTGGGCTGCCCAACCTGCACGGGGACCCTCAAGGGACGAGTGAGCACAGCCCAGGCGCTTGCAGGAGGGGCCTTTCTTTCCCAAACTCACCCGGTGCGCGGCAAAGTCTGACTTCGCGGCTCGACGGGAACGTAGGAAGCCCTTGCTTGAGATCAGCCTGCAAGAACCAGGCTGCGCTCAGAGAGCAGCCCCTCGGCAGAAAGGGCCACCGGCGCACCGTCCCACCGCACGCCCATGCCTGCACCCTGGCACAGCCAGAGGGCAAAGGCAGCCCTTCTCACCTCTGCTTGGTGCTCCACCAGCCTCTCCAGGCTCCTCCAGGCTCCTTGTGCTCAACGGCCTCGACTGGGCAAGGGAGAAGCAGCAATGGCAGAAGGTGAGCAGCGATGCCTGTGCTGCTCGGCTGGAGGAGCAGTGCTGGGACAGCGCCCGAGCCAGAGAGACACTCACGGCATGGCGGCGGTCCAGCTCCTTCTCCAGGCGTTGCCGTGATGGGACAAGGGTCACTCGGGGTTTCTTGGCTCCTTCGGGTGTCCTCTGCACCGGGAAGGAACAGGGAGAGAACTGGGTGAGCCCCAAGCTGCCTCAGCAGAGAAAGCTGGTCATCCATGGTGCTGTCACCACTTCGACCGTCCTCCCCGTTCCTTCTCCTTCCCCTAGATTCCTGTGCCGAGCATGACCTCGTACGGTACGGAGTGTCCCCGTGCTCAGCTGGGGTCAGCTCTCCCAGCAGCCGTGCGCCCTCCCAGCTTCTTGTGCACCCGCTCTCGTGCAGAGCCTGGGAAAACGGAAAATCCTTGACTTAGGACGAGCACTACGTAGCACCCCCTACAGCATCAGCATGTTATCAGCATCATTCTCGTACTAAATCCAAAGTGCACCTCTGGACCAGCTCTGAGGAAGAAAACTAACTCTGTCCCAGCCAGAACCAGCACAGGCATCTGCCTTCTTTGGTGCACTGCTGCTCTTCTCTGCGCACTGCCAGGGCGCATGCGGCTTCCCCTTTGTAAAAGGAGCAAGCTTTAGAACGCTCTTTTCTCTTAGGATATTATTAAGAGTAGGAACAATTAAGAAGTAGATATTGCTTGGTAGGTTTGATTAATGGAGCACACGTGCACTAGACACAATACTGACAGCACAATGCAGTATGCACAGCTGCTCCCAGAACAATACTGATAATTCAATGCACATGCTGCTTAGTGGTCCCCTGTACAGCCCTCAGCATGCCTGGTTTAAAACCCAGTCAGGCCGAATCATTAAAGATTAACCTTTAGGCATTAAGTTGTAGACATGACAAAAGGTAAGAAATAAGTGCTTAACTTGAGATAAGTGATTCAGAAAATCCAGGTAGTAGGAAAGCTAGATATAAATTGAGTACATGTTAAATAGAATATTTTGAGTCTTTTACAAGAAGTTTAAAAATGAATTGAGATGGAGATTGATTAGAAGATAAACAATCATGCTGACCAAAGATTGCATCAGTGAGCAGTGATGTCAGAAGAGGAAGCGGAGGGGAACAAGAAGAACTAGTTAGAGCTCTGGAATATAATGGACTTTTAAAATGGGTGATGAATTGGCGTTGCATTGCATGTTATGAAGCATCATATAAATAGAAGACGCATCTTGTCAGCTGTTGCCACTCACTGAGGTGATGGCCCAACTCTGAGTTTTTAATAAAGCAAGCCTAGAGATACCCCCAGTCTGGTGAAACCCTTTAAGACCCTTCTCGCACCCACTGGGGACCTGAGGGGAGAGCTGGGGGAGGACAGCCCCGCGCCAAGGGCTTCCTCATCCTCACACTGAAAGAATGCCACCTCCAGCTGCCAGTTACCTGGGTGGCCTCTAGGAGAGTCTCCAGTGGTATACTCTGTAGTCCTCGGGGGTCTCTGGCAGTCCTTGGCGTTCCTCGGCGGTCCTCACTGATCCTTGGGGTTCTCTGGCAGTTCTCGGTGGTCCTTGGTGGTCCTCGGTGGTCCTCAGGGGTCTCTGGCTCTCCTCAGTGGTCCTCGGCGGGCTCCAGCAGGCTGCAAGGGACTCCTCCCGGCTCGATGGCGCTGCCGGACAGGAAATGGCATCCCCTCTCTTTGCCTCTTTGAGCTCAGGGCAGAGGAGATGGCCCCCGTCATGAGGGGAGGGGGTGGGGGTGGGAAAGCCGAGCTTATCTGGGGCTTGACATGATGAGCTTACCGGGATCTGGAGTGGCTGTTCCCCTCAAGGCTAGCGCTGCTTGTCGGGAGGGGGCTAGTGGGAGGCCGGCCGAGAGCCCCCCAGGGCTCTGCGGCACTTTGGGCACCCGGCCGTGGTGCTGCCGTGCCCCATCAGCCCCACAGGAGATGGATCCACCTCCATGGGCACCTCGGCATGGCGAAGCGGATCCACCTCCATGGGCACCTCGGCATGGCGAAGCGGATCCACCTCCATGGGCACCTCCGCATGGCGAAGCGGATCCACCTCCATTGCCTCCTCCATATCACGAGGTGGATCCACCTCCATGGCCTCCTCCATATCACGAGGAGGATCCACCTCCATGGGCTCATGGCCCCGCTGTGGCAGGTCAACCTCCATGGGCTGGACTGACCTGCCACAGCTGCTGCTCCCGTCAGCGCTCTTCTGTTTTCGGGGCTCTGGAGGCATCTTCAAGGCTTCTCCGAAACACTCTTTTTGCGCGTCCCACTCTCCGTGGGCTCCTCGACTGCACTCGCCTGCTGCCACAAGCTCAACGGCTCAGCGAGCTGTGGGCCAGCCGCAGGGGTTGTGTAACGGGCGGCTGCTGACGTCACCAACGGACGCTGCTGGGATTGGCCCATGAGGCCCAGGTGGCCCCTGAGGCCCTGAAGGCCCAGTGCTGGGCTTAAACTGGCACGTTTAAGCATTGCCTGGGCAATGTCCAACACTGTCAAGAGACCACAGAGCTCTCTGCAGCCAAGCCCCAG